>NC_081344.1:52759613-52814909 GCF_029784015.1 Lycium ferocissimum
AATCATCTCCCATCTCAGTTGGGTCCTAAAAATCTGTCCTTTGAAACTCGTTTCATTTCTCATAGTGTTTCCATTACTCTTATGCCTCGTATTAGTTTTCTTTCTACTCTATCTCAGCGTGATACCCTTCTCATATATTGTCTAGTGAACAAACGCAAGCTCCATCTCTTGTCTCTAGTCTTGAATTTCATGCTTGAATATCCCGCTGATCCTTCTAGTCTTCCATATGGATTGCTTATCACTCACATTATGTAGTTCTTTAATGTCAATCTAAATGATCATCCTCCTCAAATGGTGAAGCAATGCTATGATTATAGAGCCTTTTTTAGTATGGAATATGCTTGTATTGATGAAGTGTCATTTCTTAAAAAGGATTCTGAAGTCCCTCTGCCCTTAGTATCCTACAAAGCTAAACCTTCTACCTCCTATGTCCCTCCAGTTCCTGATCTTTCTACTGAAATCCTTGCAAAATTGTTGCAATGGACGAAAAGCTGGGGACTTTCAAGGACATTCTTATGTCCGCTCAATTTCAAATGGACAAGGTTTGTGAAGTCACCAACAAGGCTAGAGCTGATGTTGCTCGACTGCGTATGAAGCTGGATTTGGTTATCAAGGAGGGTGTAAAAGTTGCGCAAAATATTAAGACTTGCACCACTACTATTACTGATACCATCTCTACCAACTTCACTACCATGCAGGAGGCAGTTTGCAACACCCTCACTTACTTCCTTAGGCATTAGACTGTTTCTTTTGAATTTCCCTTTGAAACTATGTTTTGTTTTGTCTGGACCTAAGTCCAGTTGACTGTTGTTGCAGCTATATGCTGCCTGACTGAATGTTTGTTTCTGCTCTGGTTAGATGCTAGTTGATTAGTTTATATGGCTGTTTAGTATGATTGCATGTTTAGTGTCATCTGTCTATTTTTGTTATATTCTTTTTGTTGATGTCAAAGGGGGAGATAATAGAAGGAGGGGGAGCAAGCAGCATCCAAACCACTTGATCAAATAGGGAAGTTAACTACTTTGCTCCTAAATTGTCTGTTGGTGGTTATTCTTTAGGCCATTGTATGGACCTTATTTGTGAGTTATGTTTTTGATTAATAAAAAAAGTTTTATTTATATTTCTTATTATTCTATTGTTTTCATGTTACATATAATAATATATATCCCTAGTTAATCATTTATAATTTGATTATAATGATATAAGACTAGTATGAGCTTAATCGATATTTATGAGATAATTATGTGTACAGTACAAATTAAACTCATAGGTATTTGTTAGAGAACAACATATTGGATAGACCCGTTATGGGATCACTACATGAATCAGTCATAAGTGATTCTCAGAATAGTTATGTCAATTAATTGTCACGACGCAAAACACGGATCGTATGGGCACCTACTCAATCCTACCTGGTAGGTGAACCCTTCCCAAAACAATTTCTACCTTCGCACTGAAATAAGAAGAATAAATAACTAGTCATTTTATAAACATCATTCTAGGAAAAAGAAGTTAACAAAAGAATATTTCATTCAATAACCGTTTCCCAAAACTGGTTCTAGACTCGTACAAGAGCTTCTAAGATTTACAACTCGGAATGAGTACAACACAACCTAAGTATATCCTCTGTCTTAGAATGAAAGTTAACAAAAGCTTTGGAGTGGCCACCGTGAGATTTTCGGAAGCTATTGAAATCTCGAACATAACCTGTAACAACTTTACACTCCAAATAGGGTGTAGCAAGAGTAGTCTCAGTACAACACATGTACTGGTAAGCATCATAGGCCGATAACGATTAAAAAACACCTATATAATAGATAGAAGTCAACAGGTAAGAATATTAGGCAATCAAACGCAATTATGGCATGCTCCGGTAGTGGTCCACAACAAATAATTACAATATAGCAATTATCTTAGATCATGGGCTTAGATACAACCTTCTATTCCTCAGTCTATAGCTTTCTAACTACAAACTCATAAACGCATACCTTGTCCCAACTCAAAGATAGAAAGGCCTTGCTATGTTCAATTCATATCCTAAAGTCATATTTCTAATCCTCAATATATGTTCTCCTTACCAAGAATCCTACCACGTAACTTAACAAACCTTTAATGAGCATTAAACAACTAAGGAGTAGACAATAAGGAAATCACAATGATGTAAATGCAGTGCACATGAATGGGAATGTATGCAATGCAATGGTTTTAATGTCACCAACCGTACACACATGCTACGGACAAAAATCCTCCACATCTCGATAGTCATGACCCATAAGGGACCTGCGAAGTACATGTACCAGTCACTCCGCACATAGCCCAGAGATGGCTTCCATATCAAACCTGTCCACAATCTCATATGTTCCTTTCTCACTTATCATCACCAGTACCAATCACAGTCCGTATTAGTGAATCATGTAAATATGTATGAATGCTATGCATGATGTCAATATCAAGTGTAACAATCAAATAACATTCATGCCTCTACATAAGCACACATCACAGTACCAATCCTAAATCAATGTTCTTTCCTTTATCGATGATAAGTGACAAGATAAGTGAGAGATAGATGCATTACAGACACAACATAGAAAATGGGCAACAAGCCTAACACCTCACACGTGGCAACAAGCCAAATCACAATAAACAAAGCGACAAGACCACAAAGTCCAACAATGATATCAACCTAAGAATATCCATCCCAACTTCATACCCGAAGGCTTTCATGCTTTCTCCGTCAATCACTAGCTTCTACACATGCTTCGCTAATTGAATTCTAACCAAAAGGTAAATAGGGCAACAAGTCCAACATATATCACAAAGCGTAAGACCAATCACTCTAACAAGCAACAAGTGCACATGGTCACAACAAAGACGGCAAGTTTAATATCATAAAATGGCGACAAGCTACACATAAACAATACCAACCTAGAATATCCATTCCTACACCATGTTCGAAGACCTTTGCACGCTTTCTCCATTAATCTCTACTAATCACATACGAAATCCTAATCGGAGTATAACTCAAGTAAGCTGTAACCTACCTCGAAGCCGAACAAGTACCACGAACATCCACTTAAACTTCACCTTCTATTTCGGGGAGAATGCCGAGACGGGAGGGGTCTAGGAAAGGAAAGTAACTCGAGTAAGCAAGGCGTTAAGAATATATCATTTGCTGTAACCCAAGAAAGATTCTAGAACCTAATGAAAAGACCCCGGGCCTACAAGGGTCAAATCGAAACTTCTCCTTAAACTAGTCTACTAAGTTCTCCATTACTTAATAACCTAATTTTCATAGTTATCTAAACCCAAACAAGCCGTCGATTCCTTTTATCTTTTAAATGTCCAATTTTCAAGAAGAACCCTACACTAACCTACGTAAGAATTCAAATCAAGGGTTAGAGAGTTAAGTAACAATTGTTTCCCCAAGCTATACCATAGCTTTCTATCCCAATGAACCATAAAATTAGTTAATGACACTAGTTTCCACCTAGGGTTCATAAACCATTAACCCTTCTCCCCAAAACAAACTTTCCACCGTGAAAGCCTTGAAAGATCTAAGGTGAAATCACAAGGATAGGATATGGAACTTACCCCCAATGGTCTACCTTGAAAAATCTCTCTCCAAGGGCCTTCCACCAGCCCCCTAGGTCAGAAAATGAGGGGGGAGTAAATAAGCCTCGAATTTAGCAACAAGATATTAAAAGGGCTTGCTGATTTAAGAGATCCCGCCCCGACGGAGGGAGGCTCCCTGAGGCGACCTCGCTTCGGCATACAAATGATCAGCTGATGCGAACCCACTTAAATTGTTGTTTTCCACTGAGGCGAAAGAAATGTAGCCGGGGGGGGGTCGCCGACGCGGCCCGTCGGGGGCGCGAATTTCTACAACAATGAATCCTAAGTTGGTTTAAATTTACCACCCTTACCCAGAAATGCCATGCGTAGAAGCCATGGTGCGAACCCGAACTAAGGTATTTTAGGAAAAAAGATAAAGTGGGTCCATAATGACCAAACGGGTCGTTACATCATATACCAATTAAATCACCGTTCGTCCTCAAACGGAAAGTAGCAGAAAGGAGAATGCAGAGTCTGGGAAGGAATCCAAACACATAGCCTTATAAGGATTTCTTCTCGAATGCGCAGAATGATCACCTAGTACGACACTATATCCCATGCCCCAAACCTAATAGTACTAGTCCTCGTTAGCGAAGTAACTTTCATCGTGGGAAATCCGAACCATATGCTAGAACACACATGTTGATTTTGTAACTTTTGAAAAGGGAGCGATCAAAAATTTTCAGCTCGAATGATAGTAGAGATGATTTGTGCCATCGGTCATATCGTTGTAATGTCGAGAGGTTCGATACATCTTTTAAGCACTAGAAATGGTGTAATACCGTGGTGGGGTTCTTGTTCACGCATTGTCAGATATCCTCGTTTGGCTAGTCGATACTCATGTTTAAAGCAACTTCATTTTTCTAAACGGGTTTGAAAAATTCTGGTTATTTCAGTAAAGAAACACACGAAATGAAAAGGGCTATATGTTAAATTCAAATTTATCCATCAACTTTTGAAAATCGATTTGAATCACTTTTAAACCATGAATACTACTCGAAGGAAATGGACCTAGCAACTTTCGCTTGACCCACCTTTATAGATTTCACCCCAAGGACCCCTATTTTCTTATTCATTTTCACGACACAAACCCTAGACGCATTGATCGATGCTCGCTCTCTCGTTATCATCTTAGGCGGATGCGCTAAAGTGCTACCGCTAAAGCTCAAGTCTTGGTTAAATAAACACAGTAAGGACCAACCTTACAACTTCCCACATCCAATTCAAACACTTCCCCTATCCGAATTTATGCCCTCCCTTCCTAAAATTACACCCCTTAAACTCCCTATCCCTCCTTATTGAACTCCTCCCTACCCCCACCTTTACTCCAACCTCCAACACAATACAAGGACATTTAAAATTTGGCAGAAATTTGAGAGGCAAAAGTGGGTTTCCATCAACTCCAAACTCTACTCCGAATCTTCAACACAAGGTAAGTACTCACTTTCCTTTTACTCTAGAACGATCTTTTGGCTATAAATCTAGGTCCATACATGCCTAAACGTTGAGGAATTTGGGTAATGTTTCAATTTTTGCAATGTGGGTTTTGGTGGTGGGTAGTTAGATAATCCGAAGATTTGGTTGTTTGTTTAGCGTTATAAAGTGTTCATCACTGTGTAATGCAATAGAATTGATTGAAATTTAGGTTGGGAACTTGAAGAACAAAGGGGTAGGTGTTCATGGTGCTTGGGGATAAAATCCTTAGAATATGGGGGTGTTTTTGGAATCATGTTTTATGAAGTCTAATGGCCATGCATGCTTGAATATTAGATAATCTATCGGTAACACACTAGTTTTGGGTCCGAAATTGGGAAAATAATTTGGGGATCATTCTGGGTTGTTTGAGGTAGACGACAAGTCCGCCCTAAAAATAAAACTCATTTTTCAAAAAATTGTTCAAACGTGCCTACATCTTAAGTACCGATGCGAACATAACGGCGGTGAGGAATTTGATGGGATGCGGAGGTTCAATCGTCAACGCAGACCCGCCTCCGCGTCCTCCTTACGTAGATGCAATATTTACAGCAATAACACCATCCGCCTACGCGGACACTTATTCGCGGAAGAAGCCTATTAAAGACGTGTAGAGAAACAAATATTTATAAAAAGGAAAGCTTCGCACTAGTTGAGAAGACTATTTTTGGATGGTTTCTTGGCTTGATTGACATATATTTAAATACTAGACATGGCGTAATTATCGAAATGGCGACTTAATTGATTGATGCAGGTACAAATTTTGGATTTATGTCTCAAAACGAGGGAGGAAATGCTGCTCCTAGTCAAGGGAATGTCGGAGGGGGCGGTGGCAAAAATTATGAAACCCACCATTTCATGTCTTTATTGTTTTAGCATGTAGATAATATATTAAATGGTTAAACTTAATTAGGCTATCAAAATGTTTTTGAGTCTAAGGCGTAAGATGAGATTATAACATGATGGGGAAATATGATGTCAAAATCTCATAAATATCTAAAAGTTACAGGTGACGTAATTGATAAAGAGTTATCTACCTAAATAATATAATTTTGAGTGACAGCCAAACCTGTCTTACAATTATATGAAATATGGATTTTAGCCTGCTATGTAATTTGCAATTATTGTAATTGTTATATTAATATTGAGGGATATTAAATAGTGGGGTTTTCATGAAATATAACTAAATTGTTCATATTTTAATGTAGATCAATGACTTCAAATAATAGTTCCACACTAATGACAATTTGTTTCGAGAAGGACAAGCTTAAATGGACATAACTTTTGATCTGGTTCATAAACTTGATCCCATGTATCTCAAGAAAGAATGGAAGTCTATGTTCTAGATGAACCTATCTATATATACATCTCGATGCATCTAGGGTTGTAACCACAGTACAGAAACAATCGATGATTATCGATGTTGGTTGTCTCATTTGAATAAATTTTGTGTCCCGAACTTTATACATGGAACACATGGATACCTATGGGATAAATATCCATCTCAAGGAGACATTAGTAGTATGCAAGGCAAAGAGAGTATGAGACTATGAAATCCCTTCATTTTGCAAGATGGTTACTTAAGATGCATGTTATCCCTCAATTTTTTGAAGAGTTTTTGAAAGTCTTGATTGATCATCTTAAAACACTTGGTTTCCCACTTAGCTTGGAATTCTCCACGAATTTGATCCTAAATTCATTGCCTGATAGTTTAGCATAGTTTGTCATGAACTACAATATGAATAATAGAAGTCCATTGCCGAGCCAAGTATGAAGAAATCCCCTAAGCATGTACTCATGGTCAACAAGGGAAAGGGGATGAAAAAGATAAACCAATTATTAAGGCATTAGATATATACCTAAGGTGCAAGCAAATGCTAAACCTTAAGAGAAAGTTCCATAAAAAATAATTTTTTTTTTTTTTTTTGCATTTGTTCAATGAACAGGTCATTGGAAGAGGAATTTAAGCTTCTATCAGGAATCAACAAGAAGGAAAAATTGATACTCTACATCTCCAGTATTTATGTTATAGAAATTAATTTGTCTACTTCTACTTCCTGGGTATTAGATACTAGATATGAATCACATTTATACAAATCTCACGGTAGGCGACTCAAAAAAATTCATAAACAAGTAAAAACGAAAATCACTATCTTTCAAGGTATAATGGAGCAAAAGTGGAAGTGTAGGAACCTATAAATTTTTTTTGCCCAATGGGATTTTGTTAGAGTTGAACAATTGCTTTTACGTCCCTACTATGAGTAGGAATATTAGTTCAGTTTCTGTTTTGGACGATGGAGGTGTTTCTTTTCTTATTAAGAATAAGAGATGCTCCATTTATTATGATGATTTGCTTTATGGTATTGCTGATTCATAAGTTGGTCTTTACATCTTAAATCTAGAACCACCTAACAAAGGTGACATCTATAATATAACTACTAAGAAAATCAAACCTAATGATTTGAATCCAACCTATTTGTGGCATTGCCGTCTTGGCCACATAAATAAGAAACGCATCTCTAAACTCCATCAAAATGGACTTTTAGATTCATTTGATTATTGTGAATCTTGCTTACTTGGAAAGATGACAAAACAACCCTTTACTGGACACGGTGCAAGGGCTAGTGACTTATTAGGCCTAATACATAGTGATGTATGCGGTCCATTAAGCCTACAAGTTAGGGGTGGATATCAGTACTTCATTACATTCACCGATGATTTCAGTAGATATGGCTATCTCTATCTAATGAAACATAAACATGAATCCTCCGAAATGTTCGAAGTTTTTCAGAATGAGGTACAAAATCAACTTGGCAAGACTATTAAGATACTTTGATCTGATCGAGGTGGCGAATACTTGAACCGAGAGTTTGATCACCATCTTAAGAATTGTGGAATTATTTCACAACTAACTCCACCAAGAACACTTACGTACAAATGGTGTATCCGAGATGAGGAATCGAACTTTATTAGATATGGTTCTATTTATGATGAGTCAAGCAGATCTTCCTTCATCCTTTTGAGGCTATGCCTTAGAAACTGCAGCGTTCACTTTGAACCGAGTTCCAACTAAAGTGGTTGAAAAAATACCATATCGGATATGAGAGGTTGGGAGAACACCTAGTTTATCTTTTCTTAAGATTTAGGTTGTGCAAAGAGATATTGGGGGGTGAAACGACAAATTTCGATAAGTTAGCATTACCGAGGAATGACCGACAAATGTTTTTTGTGGGATATCATAAGGAAACTAGAGGATATTATTTTTATAATTCCTCCGAAAACAAAGTGTTTGTTACTTTTTAATGGTATTTTTTGGAAAGAGAATTTATTTCCAAAAGAACCAGGGGAGAAAAGTAATTCTCCTTGTTGTTTCTGAGAACCACATTGCTTGGAACCGCCAATGGAATCTCAAAAGGTTCCACAACTAGTTTTCTGGATCCCGTTCAAGAGACCGAGGGTCTTTCGAAAACCGCCTCCCTACCTTCCAAGGAACATGACATGTGTTGCAGAAATATAGATTACTCATAACAAACAGTTGTGATGTATTACTCATGGATCAACATGAGCCTACTACCTATCACAACAATGGTCTAAACCAAGATTCCGAGAAATGGCAAGATGCCATGAAATCTGAAATGCAATCCATGTACGACAATTAAGTTTGGAACTTGATTGATGCACCTAGAGGAATAAAAACCATTGGGTGCAAATGGGTTTTTGTAACGACCCGTTTGGTCGTTATAGTCTTTTCGGCATTTTGCCCCTTTTTTCGAGCTTGGTTAGCTCATTTTGACCTGAGGGGATCGTTGGCACGCTTCCCAAGGTATCTAGATTGGATTCGGCCAACGTTTTTTGAAATATGGTCTTAAAGTGAAAAAGAGTTGACCCAATGTAGACTTTTGGGTAAACGGACCTTTTTCAAAAATTCGTCGATTCTGAGAGGTCCACATGGTCGTTTAGAACTTGTGTGTATATCTGGTTCAGTTCCCAATGCACTCGAATTCATTTCGGTACTTGGGTTGGGAAATTGAAATGAAGGTATCTGGAGTTGACTCGGTCAACGAGACCTCCGTTGGGAATTTTGAGGCCACAAGAGCATTCGTAGTGTGTTTTTATTTGTGTCTATGTGTATGGTATGTGAGCATATGGCCTCGTAAATTAGTCAAAAAATCAGATTGAATCATGAAACTTGGGTGGATTTCTGGTGTTTGGTGCCTGCTTTGGCGACACCCGCACCGCGGCAGCGATACCGCTGGACCGGTCACCCTGCCGCTGGAGCAGTCCAAGCCAATTGGGCTTGCCGCTGAAGCTGTCAAGGGACCGCTGGAGTGTCTCTGCTTGGGCGGTCCTAGCGTCGCCAAAGCGGGTGACAAGCAGTGAGTATAGTTAGCGAAGTGTTAAAAGCCTTTAGTCCCTCATTATTTCCCATTTCGATATTTGAGCTCTTGGGGACTGTTCTTAGAGATTATTGGAGAAAACTCTTGGAGGTAAATCTTGGTAATCCTTTTACTATTTCATTAATCCTAATCATCATAGATTTTCGTTTTCCTTAGTAATTCCTTAGTCATGGAAGATTGAAAGTGGGTTTTGATGAATGTTCTATCTAAGCTTATTAATGATGAAATTGATGGGTTTTATGCTAGATTTTGATGAATCTAAGGTTGTTAATCATATATCTTCCACTATTAGAGTTAAATTCTTGAATCAAAGAGTTAGAGTTTATACTCAAAATTAGGGGTTTTACTTCGAATTCGAAATTGGGGGAATCCATGACTTAAATTAGTAATTAGTGTTGGGTTATGATCACCTAGTGCTTAATTTGATATTTTGCTTTCGAATTTCCCGTTTTGACCTTGTGGGCCCCGTTTTTCTAAATTCTAGGGTTGGATTTGACTTAAATTGAATGGTAGAAATAATAGTATCATTCTTCATGATTTCTAATCTAGATTTCGAATATGCCTAGACTTCTTTGATCTTGAGGCTCGAAAGGGCAAGGCAAAGTAGTTATTTGTTGGTGTTTGTTGTTCGGCCATCCAGGTAGGTTATGGCTTACCCTTAGTGAGACTTCGTATAGCGAAGCATCTATTTTGATTATATCATCGGAGAAAGCATGTAAACCTTCGGGTATGAAGTTGGGTTGGATATTGTCTTAGATTGGGCCCTATTGAGTGATTGGAGCTAGCCACCCGATTGTGTTGTGATTTGTTTGGTTCTATTGTGTTGGCTTGATGCTGCATGTTGCTAGTAGATATTGGACTATGTTGTTTGATTATGATTGTGATATTGTTAGCGTTGTACGACCATGTTGGTACTTGTGACACCGATATATTGTTGGCACTTTTGTTGGTACTTTGATATTGATATTGAGCATGATTATTGATATTGATACATGCATTGCACGCACTCTCATTCTCATTATTCATGATATACTGTTGAGACACTGTTGGTACTTGATGAAACATTGTGATGATCTGAGCTCGGTTTTTAAATTAGAGTGACGTGAGAGTCCGATATCCAATGATAGTTTCGGAATCGTGGATTGAGTGAGTGCATGGACTCCGCGGGTCCACCAGGGTGGTGCCGGTGAGAACCCCCCGTGGGCAAAGATTCGAGGTCCTGTCTGTCTGTTGGGCAAAGATTCGGGACGAGTGGCACTTAGACTTCGCGAGTCACCTTAGGTTGTGCTACCGAGATGTCGATATTTTCGTCCGGAGTACATGTGTACACACCGTTTGCATGGCATTGCATTGCATCCATCCATTATTGCATTACATTTCATCATGTCTTACTTTGAGATGTTTTGGTGTTGTACTTGTGATGTTGGATTTGAACTTGATATATTGAGACTTGGCACATTTGGGATTAGATGCTCTACTTAGGCGATGACGTGTACTTGGCTTCGATTATGTTTGATTTATGCTTTGTTGGTTTTCTGCCTATCTTGCTTTATTGTTTGAATTGTGTTAGCTATGCTTAGTCCGCTTATGATGCCTACCAGTACCGTTATTTTGTACTGACCTGCACTTGCTGCATTCCTTTATGAATGCAGAGTATCAAGTTTGGTCTGCTTCCGTCTCACGTGGTTGATAGTCACTTCAGCATTTTCATCGAGTTTCCAGGGTGAGCGCGGTTGTTTGCTACCTTGAAAACTTCTCTATTATTTGTGTCCTATTCCTATCCAGAGACATAGACAGTTATATGTATTATTATTCCAGACTTGTATTTATTCCTTTTAGATGCTCTTGTATGACTTAGACTACACCCAGGGGGTACTTTTCTTATTCCGCACTATTCCTATTATATAATATTGTGAGACTTACATATTTATTCTTTTCCACTTGCTCGATTATTATTTATGCCTTTATTTATCGTTGGGTTGAGGGTTCGCTTACCAAGGTGGGAAGGTAAGTGCCCGCACAACTTATGTCAAACTAGGTCATGGCAACTTTTAAGAAGAAAATTGACATGAATGGCATAGTACATACCTACAAAGCTAGACTTGTTGCTAAAGGTTTCAGACAAAATCATGGTATAGACTATGATGAAACCTTTTCACCAGTTGCAATGCTTAAATCCATAAGGATTTTCATTGCCATTGCTGCATACTATGATTATGAGATGTGGCAAATGAATGTTAAAACAACATTCCTTAATGGGAATCTGCTTAAGGATGTGTACATGACACAACCTGAAGGTTTCATTAATCATGAGAATTCTGGAAAGGTTTGCAAGCTTCAAAGATCCATTTATGGATTGAAGCAAGCATCTCGAAGTTGGAATCTTCATTTTGATGAAGCAGTCAAACAGTTTGGATTCATCAAAAATGAAAATGAACCTTGTATATACAAGAAGGTTAGTGGGATTGCAATAGTTTTCCTTGTGTTATATGTCGATGACATATTACTCATTGGGAATGATGTCCCTGTCTTGCAAAATATTAAGATGTGGTTAGGAAATTCCTTCTCAATGAAGGATTTGGGAGATGCTGCTTATATCCTTGGGATAAAGATCTATAGAGATAGATCTAAAAGGTTAATCGATCTGAGTCAAAGTACTTACATTGACAAAGTGTTGAAAAGGTTCATCATGCAAGATTCCAAAAGAGGAGTCTTGCCAATGTCCCATGGAATTCATCTCAGCAATAGTCAATGTCCCATGACACCTGATAAGCGAGAACGCATGAGTAAGATTCCTTATGCTTCGGCTATAGGATTTATCATGTATGCCATGATTTGTACTCGGCCAGACATCTCATATGCATTAAGCATGACGAGCAAATACCACGTATCCCTATGGAAAGTCACTGGACAAGGGTCAAGAATATCCTTAAGTACTTAAGAAGATCTAAGGATGCATTCTTGGTTTATGGGAGGTTTGGAAGAAGAGTCGGTCGTGAAACTGTTGCCATCGGATGCAAGCTTCCAACCGACATAGATGATTTTAGTTCGGAATCGATACATGTGTTTGTGTTAAATGGAGGGCCACTGGGAAGAGTAAAGCACCGTTGTGGGTTCTACAACGGAAGAGAGCCAGAGATCGGACGGATGCGCTCTAAGGGGAGGTCCGTATGGATCAAGAAGTTCATCTCTCGAATTGGGAGTAGTCCCAACATTAATAACCCTCTGATCTTCATAAAACGACAATAACGATGCTATTTCACAAGCTAAAGAACCTACGTCCCATCGTAGATCCAAGCACATACCGTACGTTACTAGCTTATTCAAGAAATCGTTGAAAGATGAGATGTCAAGATATGCAAAATACCAACCGATGACAATATTGTTGATCCACTGACCAAAGCTCTTCCATATGGCAAGCATGACTTACATGATAGGTCAACGAGTATTAGATACATGTTTGATTGGGCCTAGTGCAAGTGGGAGATTGTTGGTGGTTATGCTCTAGGCAATTGTAAGGACTTTATTTGTTAGTTATGTTTTTGATTAATAAAAGAAGTTTTGTTTATATTTCTTATTATTATATTATTTTTCATGTTACATATAATAATATTTATCCCAAGTTAATCATTTATAATTTGATTATAATGATATAAGATTAGTATGAGCTTAATTGATAATTATGTGTACGATACAAATTAAACTCATAGGTATTTGTTAGAGAACAACATATCGATAGACCACATGGGATCACTACATGAATCGTTGTCATAAGTGATTCTCATAATAGTTATGTCAATTAATCCTCATACCCGAGATTATCACAAGATCTCTACATAAGGAACATTTTTTTTGACATTCACAAATGTTATCTTTAACCGGATAATCATAAAGTGTATGATTGAACATAATGTGAACTATGTGGAGGACAGTGATTATTCAAAATGGAATTTGTCCCTCTCTTTGAGAGAGGTATCTTTTGGGCCCCTCGATTAGTAAGACTGAGAAATGCATGGCCGTGCTCAGATTAACTGAAAGAGTTATCAGTATTGATCGAGAAATTATATTTGAACAATATAAGGATGACACTATACATGTCTCATGTTCGAATTAGATATCTTGTGACAAAAGGACTATGACATATGCTATTTAATTAGGTTATTACGAACTTTAAATTATTATTACTTGGGTTAGTCATAATGTCTTGCTAGAGACCAATTATGATTTGTGAAATTAATATAGAATTAATTCTACTGCCAACGTAATATAAACCTATTGGGTCGCACATCAAGAATGTGATGAACGGATCGGGGTTATTTTAGTAAATTTATATATATATATATATATATATATATATATATATATATATATATATATATATATATATATATATATATATATAAATTCGTTCGTTGTTGCATTATTTAGATAACGTAATTAATTTATTTTATGGTTAAAATATAATTCAAATTTATATTTATATTATTGGATAACTATAGATATAGATAATGCTTATCTAAAGACTGAAATATTTAATCAAGTTAGGGTTCCTAATTAGTTAGGATCTTAATTAATTAGATATCCTAATCAGCAAGGACTCTACATGAGATAGGGTTCGTATTATTAGGATGAATGTATCACCATTAATAGTGAGAGACATTAATATTTCAGTATACAAGAAACCTTTTGCATAGTTATTTTCGAAATAACTATGACCTAAATTCTATTAGCCGACTTAAGCTCTGCAACCAGAAATTGTACCCCAGAACTCGAAGCTAGCACTTTGTCTCTGTTTGTGATCATTCGTGTGTGGTACTGGTAGAGGTGGTCGTTCGTTTTTTAGCAGCACCTACAGTTCGTTTTTGGCAGAAAGTATATCGAGGAATCACGCATCAAAAGGTAAGTGATCTGATCCTTTTGTCGAATTGATTGAAAGACATGGATCTTGTATAGGGATTAAGCAATAAATTTTATATTCCGCTGCTATTCTGTACTTGAGATTGCAAGAATTCCCTTCATTGTCATCATAAAAAGGGGGAGATTGTTAGTTTCATGACTTAGTGATGACAATTTCATCTGTGCAGAGAAAATAAGTTAAGCCCAGATTGCAATACATGAAGTCAAGGCCCAAGACGAATGAAAGAAAGATGGTCTAAGGGCAATCAAATAAAGCCCACACACTGAAGGCTGGACAAATCCACTTAGCTGTCATATGCTACTAACACAGAAGATGCTGCATATCGAGAGGAAATATTCTACAAGGCTTTACAAGGAAAGAATATCACTGCATATCAAAGGAGAATATCTCATGAAGCCTTACAAGGGAAGAAGATAATTGATGGCTCTCAGTCAAGACGCATTAATCAGAAGTACCAGTTATTATGGAAGAAAATCAATATAGTACAAGATGAAGAATAAATTGAAGAAAGGAAGACTTTGCAAATCCCACGCAAGAAAGGAAAGAAGGTTAAATGGTCACATCTTGGATTGGAAGATTACTAAGTTCACCCTTATTCTCGGAAATATCAATCAATTTCTCTTTTCAAGGATCAAAACTCTTGGGTTGCCTTCTCTGTCAAAGAGCCAAACGTCTAAATTTATCAAGTATTTATAGGCTCTACTCGAGACGAAGAAAAATATACATTCGTCTCAACCTTCTCAAGTTCTTGCTCTACTATTCATAAACAATGTATTTCTGAGTGATTCACTGTGTAAATAAAAAAGAGAGGAGAGATAAAATTTCGTTGGTGAGGCATTCTGTCAAAAGATTACCAGAGTTTGAGTGTAGACATAGGAGCTCCATTCAAACAAATTATTGTACCAAACCAATTTACAAAGAGTTGCAGAGAACACACTTGCAACCCAAGAGGATTGGAGTAGGATCTACATTGGATCCGAATCAGTATAATATATTGTGTGTCACTTACTCTCTGCATTAATTAAGTACCAGTCGACTAGCTTACAGTCCACTAACTGAGTCAAAAATTACAATTCACAACCCACCCCCCCCCTTTCAGTTTTATCTCTACTGGTTCTGGGACGTATTGCAAGAGAGCAATTGACTGCTGCTGCGTAGTTTGAATGTGTGTGTGTGTTGTGTGTGTGTGTGTGTGTGTGTGTGCCAATCCTCTGGTGAGGAGGCTGGCCGCTGCTGCCATTGCCGGTGAAATTTGCCGCAAGAAGTATTTTTTAGGGTTTTGCTAGAGAGAGCGTTGTAGCCTCAACAAATAAGTCACTCCTCAGGTTGCAATCCAAACATTATATTCTTATTTTAAGTTATTCATACTTATTTTAATTCGGAAATTTCAGAAAATAAGTAGCACAATTAATACTAAGCAGAAGGGTGAAAAAGACATATTGAAAGCAGGGAAGGGAAGGAAAATATTATTCAAATATTAAGGTCCCAACACATCCTTTGTCTGAAATGTAAATACTAATTCAAAACATTTCCCATTTCCAGAATTTTTCTTTTCTACCTTCCTCCTTATTGTAACATACACTAACTACTGAGACATATTGTTATATGTAAACAAATAGACTCAAATATCTCTAAATCTACGTGAGGTACTTCTCATATCTTCTATTTTTAAACAAAAAAACTGCACCTTTCATATCTCAAACCTAGTACAACTCTATGAGATCCTGGTTTTCGGGGATTCCATTTCGATCTAAACCCGAAAATGCTGATAGAGGGAGGACCAATATATACAGTACAGCCGAATCCGAGTTTGCTGCTCCAACCATTACAACAAGGCTTCAAGACTACAAGCCTGAGACATAAATGCTAAAGTTTCATCAAATTGACGAGGAAGGCTTTTCTGGCGAATCATCTAGCAAAACAAACAAGGAAAGGGGTCGAGTTAACTGATGAGTGCCTTTTAGCCTCTCAGTTAAGTTCGGTAGAACGTGGATCACCAAAACCAGAAGTCATAGGTTCAAAATCCCAAGTGTTGTTCAAAGGAAGCTCGAATAATCCTTATTGATTCACTCAGGACCTCATTCCTTCAACTTTTTGAATGGAATACTTGAGTTCTTTCTGAATGTTCAACCTAGAAGGTGACATAACAATGTCTTTCCAAACTGAGCCAAATTGATAAGCTGGATGAGGGTTCTTGTAAAGTTCATAAATGGAGTCCGCTCCTTCATTCAACCTCCCTACCATTTTCACTACATTTATCTCATCAGGGTCAACTAACAATGTCTTGTCTCTATCCTTCCATCCTATCAACTTTTGTAAACACAGCACTGGTTGTTAGTAATCCTTTTAGATGAAAAAACAACAGGAATGTAGTAGACAAATGAAAATTTATTGTTGTATGTACCTTAGGGGGACCTTCCAAAGTGTTAGTTGAATATAACCTTGCATTATCCACTAGTTGACAGTATGTATTGAATGCACTAGCAAATCTCTTGTGTGATTTCAGTTGTGAGTTTACCCGAACAGCTCTTCTACACATGATAGCTCTCCTGCAAAGAGACGCAAACAAACTTGATTCTAACAGAAGAACATATTTGACCCCTCCTTTTTACTAAGTTATAGTAACACATCTTCTCCATTTTCACACAAGAAATAGTTAGGAGATTTACCTTATGCCTCTAATGACAGCTAAATAAGCATCACAAACAACTCCAACCAACTCAATTCTATAGGGTCTAGTCCCATTCGTTTCCTGTTCTTCATCAATCTGTTCCCAGTAGTTTTCAGTTACGCTTCCGCCCTCCTCTACTTTGTAACCAGCACCCATTCGGTAACGTCGCCGGTGAACATTTCTGGCCATGGTTATGGTCTGCACCACAAAGGGTATCCATGAGAATGTGCCATCCATTATCACATCTCTTCCTTCATTCAGTGCTGTCACAAGCAGTGATGATGCTGCATCTGTTGATGACTGATGTACCTAGATGAAAATATATATATTTTTTTGAATATTTCCTACATGAAAATATATATAGTTAAAAGGCTAAGGTCCAATAGCATTGAAGTTATATCTTTTGTTAGATGAGGTCAAGAAGGACTAACAAGCTTCTAGACTGGCAAGCTTTTAAAGAAAGGGCACATAAGCAAGTCCCAGATAGAAAAGGGAGAGGAAAGTGAAGTTCTAGCACAACAAAAGTTACATGGTATGAGCGCTTAGACGTGTGACGTAACCTAGGGGACAAATTCGTGAGTTCTGTTGGCCAAAACGAATAATACATACTGTGAGGTTGGGTTGTGATTTGATTTGAGTACAAATGAATGGATTTAAAAGATTATCTCTCCCTACTCCACAGTCAGCAACTAGACCGGCCATTAGAACAGAGATGCAACTTTTTCAAGGGATTTGAGCTGAGGGGAAAGAAAGGGGGGGGGGGGGTGAAGGAATCAGAAGCATATAATAACCAGTTCAGCTGTTTGAAGCATGTCATGATGTCCCCTAGAGCTAAGAGCTTTGTAAATGACATCTGATTCTTTGAATGCATCTGCTTCTATCACAACAACATTAGCTGCAGCTCCAAGCCAAAATGGTCTGCGTGCAAATTTAGGTAGTCACTGCATTAGATGTCTTCCAAATAATATAAGTATGTACAAGCACTGCATTGAAACCTCATTAGAATCTTACACATATATACACTCACAAATAATGACGTTCTTACTCTTTGAGAATGTCCTTGAGCACGGTGCTTTTTCCAGCGCCCATGCCACCACCCATAAAGAGGAGGACAGGGCTTCTATCTTTGTGAGCCATTGGAACCATCACATCTGTGCACTGGGAATCATCTGAAGAAACGAGTCCTATTGCTTTCATCTCCTCAACTAAGGTAGTAAGAACTCTTGCAACCTTCAGATTCTTTGTCACCCTTTCAAATCTTTGTTCCCTTTATTACACACAAAAAACATGAATGAATAGTTAGTGATATGTACCACTTCAGCAAAAGTAAAGAGAACAGCATGATTTAATGGAATGCTCTTCTGCTAATCTAGCGATTTGCAGTACTTTTAGACCAGCTAGGGATTACTAAAATTACACAAAATCTTTAAGGATTTTAATATTATCCAAAAGGTGACCAACATCATACCTTACCGTATCATTGATCACAAAGACCGTAATCTGAATAATAACAATAAAGTTGGCGCCATGGATGAAGCACCAAACGCACTGGAACTCGTCTTAACTAAATCAGGTTGGAACTGACTAGAAATCTATTTATGTGGAGGTGAGTTTCCCCATATCACAGCCTCACCCTAAGTTTGCTTAAAATACTGTATCCAAGTGCTATTCATGTTGTAACCATCAAAATAAACAAAAAATCAAACATATTTTTAATATCAAGTGAAGTGACTTAACTTAGAGAGTTTGGAGTTCTATTGCACTACTGCACGTATCACGTGATAATAAGATTTGTCAATCAGATAGAAGGTACTCAATTGGTCGGGATACAAACAAAACATCTAATTGATAAACTAATATGTTGGGAAATGTGGAAGGCTTGACATAAGCATGCCCAGAAATACGAAAAGCCGGACTGGACAAAAGTTTGCGAGAAGGTACACATTATAGCATTGACATATTTAAGAACTCATAACTCACTTAGGTCATTTACAGATCAGAGCAATACTCTAGATCACAAGAGAAAACAAGAGGATGGAGATAATCAAAGCTACTATGGTAACATGGAGAAATCGAGAACATTTAACAAAATTGTGATGGACAGTAATGACAAACAACCAGAATGGACAGAGGAGGAGTGCCAAAGGATGCAAATTAACTATAAAAGCTAGCGCTACACCTTTTGGCAGAGTAAGCAGTTAAACAGAGGACGCAAAAGCGATATTTTATGGATTGCAATGTGGAACACTTCAAAATGAAGACATACGGAAGAAATAGTAGATTTAATAATGTAAACACATTATCTTACGCTCTCCATATTTGTATATGGAAAACTCTCGGACTTGGTGAAATGGTCATGAGGACATCGAGAGGATACAAATTCTAGTATCTCAAACAAGGGAGAAAATCAACAGTGTTCTAGGGAAGTTACCAAGGTTGCAGATTCATTAACCGACTATAACAGAGAATTATATTTTTACTTTGAGAACTGTGGCGTATTACCAATAAACTACCTATGGACTTCTTATGTAGATGGGACTCCCGTCAATCTTTCAAATTTAGAGCATCTGAAAATAAACCGAATGATGATTCATAACATTTTTTGCAATGAGGATTACTTATTCCAGACACAAGCAAAGAGGAGGTACGACTTCATGACATCCTCGTATAAGTATTTACATTTTAACTACCAATATACATGTGCTGCTCTGCCTAAAACCCCGCCGTGAAAGGGAACTTTATTTCAAAGAAGTACTATTAAACCATATGATCCTACTAATAGAATTGTTTGAACTTACCCCAATAGGCAAACATTTGGATTAGCCCTAAAAACTGAATATCTTTATGATGGCCAGCAAGCTGACTTATGAATGAAAGAGCAAAGCAGATGTTAGGATATAAGAGATATACCTCGTAGCAGCCATGACAATGTTTTGGAGCTTCTTTTTGGGCTCAAAATGATCAGCACTCAATACCTGAAAGGAAGAGAATAAGATTGGAAGCTGGTCAACTAAAATACCAACTCAAAATTTTGTTTTCATGGGGTTATAATACATGAAGTATGGATCTATTTTGATTTACCTGGCTCATCATATAAGGAACATGAGTCCAATGGAAAGCAAAGTAACTAAGGATGCATCTCTCAAACTCCTCAACAAGCTTTATAAAAAGAGAATCAGCATCTGGTTCATTAGAAAAATAGCTGTACATATCTTCTTCACACCCTCCTGATTTTATTATGTATTCAGTAGCCAGCTTGCACAACTGTGGACATTGTCTCCTATCTGCAAATCCCATTTGTCTAGCTGCATTCATATATATGCATATGTTACGCTATATGACATCTCATCTGAAAACTTTTAACTACTCTCGCCATTTCATTTTATACGATCCGGCAAGAAGGTTAAGAAAGAAACCAAAAGTACCTTTAGTTTTTATAGTTTTATACATGCCGTGATACGTCTATAGGTATAAAATTAAAGCATATCATTAATGATGAAAGAGTTAATGGTCAAAAACACACTTGAACTATCACTTTTTCGCGAGTTTCACAACTCAATTATCAGTTGTTCCCTTTTCCTACCTGAACTATCACACTATCTACTCAACTAGGTGTGTTTTAATACATAGATGGTGATAGAAAAAGGGAACAGCTGATAGTATTGGATGTGAAACTCTCGAAAAAGTGATAGTTTATGTGTGTGTTTGACCATTATCTCATGATAAAATGGAAAGTATAAAGTTAAAGATTTTTCAAACATAGAAAAATGTCATTCTTTTTAAAATAAACTAAGAAAAGAAGCGACATATATAGACGAAGTACTTATTTACGGTTTCAGCATGCCCCTCACATGCGACTTGACTCATTTTCCTGGACTAAAATACATGAAGGTCACGTTTAATTACTTAATTATATATGCAACAATATATGGGATCCTAGATAGACGAGTTAAAACACACCTCGAAGCTGACTAGACCAACCATTAGTTGTTCCTTTTTCCTATCTGAACTATCAACTAGGCTTGTCTTAATACATAGATGGTGGTGAGAGTCAGGTAGGAAAAGGGAACAACTGATAGTTGCGTTGTGAAACTCGCGAAAAGTGATGGTTCGGTGTGTTTTTATCATTATCTCTAAATAGAATAACAATAACCAAGAACCAAAAAAATAGGAAAAAGAATTAATAGAATAATTACCTACATAATGGGAAAACTTTTCAAACTTGAGGGCCTGCCCGGTACGTGAAACTTCAATACGAGGAATGATTTTCTGGCTTCGGAATTTCTTGAGGCGATAATACACAGCCACTGAAAGGATTAAACAAATCCAAGATGCTAAAAAGATCTGTATATAAATTGGCTTTATATTGATACAGTAATACGAAGGATGATTGAATTCAGGATAACTTTTCATATTAATTCCCATGCAAAAAAGGATTAATTATACAATGCAAAAATGGATTGAGACCTAAGATTAAGGTAAAGATTTAACGAAAATAGCAAATGAGATTCTTCATCTAAATGCTATAGCTTTGCAATTGCTTGTTAATCGTTATGGGACTTTTTTTTTTTCTTGTAATCGGTCCACGTGCTAAAATGATCTGATGAATATAGAATAATCAGCTTTAGTTCTTTTTATTTATGTATTTTACTTTATCAAATTTGCCCCACAAAAGGAAAAGGACAATTAGGGAATATTAACTTTCTGGGAAAAAAGATGTAGGAGTGGGCATTAAATTGAAAAATAAAATAGATTCGAAATATTCAGTTTCGATTTTTTGTTTGATTTTAAAAAATTGGTTATTCACTTAACCGAAAATTGGACTAAGTATTGACAAGAGGTGTTGTTCATGTAGTAAGCACCCTGCACCTACAACTCTTGTTCATGTAGTAAGCACCCTGCACCTACAACTCTATAGTTAAGTCTTGGAAAAGAAAATCCAAGAAAATCTGTTATGCATTTCACGAAGAAAAACCCAAATCATGCATTCAAGTGCATTAACAATTTTTTCCATCTTTCCAATTTTCGTGCCCTCTCTATAGGTCTTTTAGTTGGCATTTGTAGTTCTAAAGAAATTCCAAGTTGAAAAGTTTTCTACTTTGACGGAGACAACAAAGCTTTGTTGATCTCTATTGTTACCGGAACCAAGCTTTAAAGTAGCTGAATACACTCTTGGATTTTTCAAATTTTATAACCTAAGTGCATCCTTAGATTTGTTCACCTCTCTGAACATGACTGACGTATAAATGTCGGGACAGGGCTCTCGACGTACCCGTAACACACAAAAATACATATACGAACCCAGACTCGGCAATGCTCCAGGAAGAAGTGGAGCCCACCAATCAAGACTAGTACCTGGAGGCAGCCTACTGTGGAAGGTCCTCGTCTCGTCTGTCTATACCTGCGGGCATAAACGCAGCGTCCACAAGCAAAAAGACGTCAGTCCAAATAGTGTACCGAGTATGTAAGGCGGAAATGTAACATAATAAACATATAACGCAAGAAGGATAAGAATCAACCTGGCACTTCTGACTTACCAATGAGAATCTAGTATGCTTATCTCTCTATACTATCATAATATTTAACTACATCTATGTACAATACTGTGTCTCTAACTTACTTATCGTCCCGGGTGCTAACGCCTAACCGTGGTAAGCAATCGCCGACCGCGGCAAAGGTGGTAGCTTCCCAACCAGCCGTAGCAGGGTGGTAAATACATATCTGCCCAACCGGCCGTAGCTTGGCGGTAATAACTACCTAACTGGCTGCAGACCAGTGGTAAATATGAATGCATGTGCTGCGGAACGTGCAGCCCGATCCAAATATCCCCTATAGGTACCCTTTATATACTTCTAGTACTCATTCTTTACCTATTAGCTTCTAAGCGCTTCTCATGGTCATCACTTATCCATTAATGCCTACATGATCGCATAAGACTTATAAGCACATTTCCGAGCCATTAGGACTTCTTCCGGATTAACTAAACCTCAAACAAATCCTGAGATACATCATAAACCTCTCTTCTAGCATTAAATACCTCATTAAGGATCTTCTACTAGCTCACTATTCATGTCCTACAAAAAATTCCTTAAGAACACATTTCTAAATTCATTGGAGTGACGTAAGGTCGGTAAACCTCCAATTTATGTTATGGAGCGAACATCATTGGCATATCTCACCCTGAAGGAACAATAATTATAAGGTGAGACCAAAATCTATAACATCTTAAGAACATCAATAATGTAAGCTTCTAGCGTTTCTATGACAGGAATCATTATGGACATTATTTGTAAAAGTTCGTAACAATAGGATCATGCCTTAAGAAAGAAACGGATAGCCTTGACATACCTTTTCGGTCGCCTTAACTTTAACTACTTAACGCTTGTCCTCCCAAGCTCGTAAATCTACATTCAAGAGAATTCATACTATTGTTAGGCTTATCATCATATGCTTGTCTTAAGCCTTCAAATTAGATCCTCTTAGAATCTGCCGGAATTCAGGCAGCATCTCCCCTGTTTATATCTCTAGCCCGAAATCACAATACCAACAAAACAACAACAATGGAAACACCAATATCAACAATATCATCATCAACATCAATATGCTCAATAAAACATCCCACACAATGTTTCCCCAATTTCTCAACCAATCACAAGACTTGACGAAGCTTTAACAACTAAATTTCCATGGTACAATTCATAATGTCCATAGTAAATAATATCCTTACCTCAATCAAGGTTGGTAGAGCTTGAAATCTTATTTATCTTCGGCGGCCTTCTTTGATTCGTCAAGATTCGTTGTTTAGAGCAAGAACTACAAGACCTTATACGCTTCCCGAGCCTAAATCCTGGGGTTGCACTTAATTTGGGCTAAAATTTTATGGAGGAAGTTGGGAGAATGTTCTAAGGGGTTAAGGAAGGTTTGGGGAGGTGGTTGAATGAAAATAAGGGGAAAATACCCTTTTTATATTGTTCTAGGGTCGGTCTCTACCGACCTAGAACTTTCCGCGCACTGTAGCACGCGTGTCGCGCATTGTAGCTGCACGTGTCGCATACTGTAGTTGCGCGTGTCACGCACTGTAGCTGCGCGTTTCTACTCTGCCCGCCTGACTTATAACGTCCATAATTCTCTACTCCGATGTCGTATCGACGGTTTGTTGCGTTGCAAAGTAGACTTCATAAACTTCAATTTAGGCTTTTGCTTTACTTCAAAACTCCTTATATACTAAAAGATATTCGTTCCCAAAGTTGGACAAAAATTGTCCCATCTTTTCTCCAAAGTTCCAACAAACTTAATTTCCTTAATTCACTTGTTCTCCAATCCTTCCACAGCTTACTATATGAACTTAAACCCTCATAACCATAAGATAGGCGCATATAATCTCATATATCCTAAAAGGTAACTCCAGTGTTCACAATTAAAACAACCAACACCTAACGATTCTCAACGTACAAAACTAAGAGGTGTAACATTCTCCACCCTTTAAAAACATTCGTCCTCGAATGTTAAACTCTCAGGGACCTTATGAAAATTTTTAACAGGGTTTCCTCTATAACTATATAACTACCGATCTGTTGACACAGCAATCCAAAATATGCTATGCCACACTGGGCCACTACAAATAATAGTAACTTTTTAGCCACATATAACTAGTAAATATACCTGTATCAGCATAGGGTAGCTGCTCCTGATCCTGGTGCCTAGCCAAAGCGTATATGCGGTTCTGACCACCGCCGGAGCTAGACGCTCCACCTCTACCTCTGCCTCTACTTGCCGATGTCTGAGGGTCTCGTTCTGGGAAACGTATCGAAGGATATGAAGCTGCTACTGATCCAGTGGGCTGAGCTATATCACGTCTATCACCCATCGGGCAATTCTTCATATAGTGATCTGAAACCCCACATGTATAACATACATCAGAGCCCTGACGACATCGTCTAGAATGGGCTCTACCACACTGACTGCATCGTGGAGGGGGAATCCTTATCTGCGCTGAATCTCTCCGATACTGAAAACCCGAAGCCCTCGAATCCCGACCTGGCTCAGAATAAGTCGGCCTCTGTGATGGTAAAGGAATACTGGTAGCGGAAAGTGGGGGCCTAAGACTACCTTTGATGTCCTCTAACTAATTAGAGGATCTAGCCCCTTCAGGCTGACCCTCATTCAAGTACTCAGACTGCTGTCTCTTCTGATCTTCTAGATTCTGAACATATGCCTGGATACGGGCGATATCCATACCGTCAAGTAAAGCAGCTATGGAACAATCATTAATCAGATGCGGCTCGAGTCCCGCCACAAACCGGTGTACTCGATCTTCCATTTCTGTTACAACAGTGGGAGCATACCTGGCCAAAGAGTTAAACTGGAGACTATACTCTCGTACACTTCTTTTTCCTTGTCTACGAGTCAAAAATCTATCTACTCTCGCCTGACGAACCTCTGGTGGCAAATAATGTCGAAGAAAAGAATCTACGAACTCCTGCCACACGGGTGGGGGCGCATTAGCCCCTCTAGAAGACATCCTAGAATTATACAGCCACATCCCGTAATCTGTAGGAAGCTAACTCTACTGACTCAGTGTCTGAAGCATGCATTACTCGCAACGTTCTCAGCATTCCATTTATAAAATTCTGTGGGTCCTCATCTGGTTTTGACCCAAAGAACTCTGGAGGGTCCAAATTGAGAAAGTCTCGGACTCTGGCACTAACGGCTCTGTCACCATACCTGTACCCTGATGCTGGGCCTGAGTGGCTACTAACTGAGTCAACAATTGAAGAGCCTTTCGTATCTCCTAACCCGAGGCATCAGGTGGGGGAACGGGGGGTGCAGGAGTTCTTGTATGCTCCTCTGGAGTGATTAGGGTATAAGAAGTCCGAGATGGGACTTTATTCTGGGACTCGCCTTTCTCTATATCTACCGGCGGTTCCTGCTCAATCCTCCTTTCGGCCACTGCCTTGCCCTTCTGGGCCGCTGTTGCTTTTCTCTTCATAGGCATTGCTGAATTCACAATATATGGTCAGGAAAAAAAGAGAATCCTCATAACATGGTTCTATCACATGATCTAAGACGGGAAAGAAAGTAAATCTTCCTAAATGCCTTGCAGCCTCCTGTTTATAAGTGTGGTGCACAACACACCATAAATAAGACTTTGTTAGACACGGCTTGAAGACTACCCTAGGACAGACCTGCTCTGATACCACTTCCCCCCCCCCCCCCAACCTTGGTAAGGCGTGATTGGCACCCGACATCTTACTGGGGCCGAGCGAACCAAGCTGTAACTTGCATCTTCTATGTCAGGGAATGGCAAAATAAGGCCAAGGAGGCTAACTATGAATATAATATCATGCATATGTATATGTACAATGGACACACGATGCCGACACAACCACTGATAAGACATAACTAAGCTGTATACTAGAAACTATCTGCAAAGCCTCTATGAACAGTATAAATGTCGGGACAGGGCCCCCGCCATACCCGTAACACACAAACATATAAATACGAACCCAGACTCGGCAATGCTCCAGGAAGAAGTGGAGCCCACCAATCAAGACTAGTACCTGGGAGGGGGCACCCGTGGGAAGGTCCTCGTCTCATCTCCGTCTATACTCGCGGGACATGAACGCGAAATATTCACAAGCAAGAGGACTTGATACATTTAATAGTGTACCGAGTATGTAAGTGCGAAATGTAATATAATAAACATATACCTTGTTAAGAAGGATAAGAATCAACTCGCACTTCGACTTACCAATGAGAATCTAGTAAGCTTATCTCTCTATACTCTCACATATTTAACTACATCTATGTAAAATACTGTCTCTAACTTACTTATCATCCTGGTGCTAACTGCCCAACTGATCAGTGGTACCTGCCCGACCGGCCGTAGAAATGTGGTAACTACCCAACACGCTGTAGCATGGGGGTAAATACATATCTGCCCAACCGACCGTAGCTCGACGGTAATAACTGCCTAATTGGCTTCAGACCAGTTGTAAATATGAATGCCTGTGCTGCGGAACATGCACCCCAATTCAAATATCCCTATAGGTATCCTTTGTATACTTCTAGTACTCATTCTTTACCTATTAGCTCCTACATGCTTCTCATGGTCATCACTTATCCGTTAATGCCTACATGATCACATAAGACTTATAAGCATATTTCTTAGCTATTAGGACTTCTTCTCGATTAACTAAACCTCAAACAAATCTTGAGATACATCATAAACCTATCTTTTAGCATTAAATACCTCATTAGGGATCTTCTACTAGCTCACTATCCATGTCCTACAAAGCATTCCTTAACAACACATTTCTAAATTCATTGGAGTGACGTAAGGTCGGTAAACCTCCGATTTATGTTATGGAGCTAACATCATTGGCATATCTCATCTTGAAGGAACAATAATTATAAGGTGAGACCAACATCAATAACATCTTAAGAAGATCAAGAATGTAAGCTTCTAGCATTTCTATGAGAGGAATCATTATGGACATCATTTGTAAAAGTTCGTAACAATAGGATCATGCCTTAAGAAAGAAAGGGATAGCCTTAAGATACCTTTTCGGTCGCCTTAACTTTAACTACTTAACGCTTGTTCTCCCAAGCTCGTAAATCTACATTTAATAGAATTCATACTATTGTTAGGCTTATTGTCATATGTTTGTCTTAAGCCTTCAAATTAGATCCTCTTAGAATCTGCTGGAATTTGGATAGCATCTCCCCTGTTTATATCCCTAGCCCGAAATCATAATACCAACAAAACAACAACAATAGCAATAACAATAGCAACAACATCATCATCAACATCAATATGCTCAATAAAACATCCCACACGATGTTTCCCCAATTTCTCAACTAATCACAAGACTTAACGAAGCTTTAACAACTAAATTTCCATGGTACAATTCATAATATCCATAGTAAAGAATGTCCTTACTTCAATCAAGGTTGGTCGAGCTTGAAATCTTATTTATCTTCGGTGGCCTCCTTTGATTCGTTGAGATTCGTTGTTTAGAACAAGAACTACAAGACCTTATATGCTTCCCGAGCCAACATCCCGAGGTTTCACTGAATTTGGGCTAAAATTTTATGTAGGAAGTTGGGAGAATGTTCTTGGGGGTTAGGGAAGGTTTGGGGAGGTGGTTGAATAATAATAAGGGGTACATCCCCTTTTTATATTGTTCTAGGGTTGGTTTGTACCGATCTAGAACTTTTCGCGTACTGTAGCACACGTGTCGCGCACTATAGCTGCTCGTTTCTGCTCTGCCCTCCTGACTTGTAACATCCATAATTCTCCACTTCGACATCGTATCAATGAACGGTTTGTTGCGTTGGAAACTAAACTTCATAAACTTCAATTTAGGCTTTTTCTTTACTTCAAAACGCCTCATATACTAAAAGATATTCTTTCCCCAAGTTAGATCAAAATTGTCTCCATCTTTTCTCCAAAGTTCCAACAAACTTATTTTCCTTAATTCGCTTGTTCTCCTATCCTTCCATAGCTTACTATATGAACTTAAACCCTCATAACCATAAGATAGATGCATATAATCTCATATATCCTAGAAGGTAACTCCAACGTCCATAATTAAAACAACCAACACCTAATGAATCTCAACGTCCAAAACTACGAGGTATAACATGATGAAATCAACATTGGGGGTTAATGCATCATTTTGAAAGTTTTGTAAATTTCATTAGGTCCGGAAAGGTGGGCCATTGGTTAAGGTCCCGAGGCGTTCAAGTGTGATCCGGATCTTTGGTGGGAAAGTTAAATTTTTGATATTTTGGAGTTGATCTGAAAACCTTTTTTGAGAATTCTGAGTGCGCGAGCAATTTCATAACATGTTTGGTTTATGTTTGTGGGTTCTGAATGAGTTTCGGGTGTTGGATCGGAAGTTTTGGGACTTTGCAATTGTTTAGGTTTTTTGGGGTGTCACACCAGTGATGCTTGTTCCGCTTTAGTGGAGCCGTACCTCCTCCACATGGCTCGCATCAGTGAGGTTTGGTGGAGGGTGCAAGTCTCGCACCTGCGCTGGAGGTTCTGCAGGTGCGGAGCGACTCTTCTGCGTGGGTTACCTCGCACCTGCGCTTGGCATTTGTCCGCTTCTGCAAGGATCACTGGACACAATCCCATAAATCCCCAATCGAACCTTATTCATTCTAAACCTATTTTAGAAGCTATAGAGCTGGGATTAGAGATTTTTCAAGGGGTAAATTCAAGTTTCTTCATTAGGGTAAGCTCCCAACCTAAATCTAAGTGATTATGCATGATTCATTCCATTAATTTATGTTTCTATTAATGATTTTTAAGTAGTGAAACAAGGGTTTCCATGGAAATGGGTTCTTTATGAGATTTATGAAATTGAAGATTCATTTGTGATTAGAACTTCATGATATCTAGGATATGAACTATCTAGACTATGGGAAAGATGAATTTATGCTTAAAGTCCAATTTTTCCCTTATGGGCTTGGGGTTACCATTTTGGGTTCATTTTTGGATCCGGGCCAAAGCATAGCAATATAGGCATTCTTTGGATTCGTTTCACCTTGTAGAGTACTAATTTGATCATGCTGAGCTCGATTTCATAATAAAATTATCGTTTTGACCTTCAAGATTTGGGACGGGGTTTTGGGTTGACTATTTGGACCCGAATCCTTAGGAATCATTATACCCGTATTTTTGTGTAGATACCGTATTTGAAAAGATTGGGATCGTTCGGAAGCTCAAAGGAAAGGAAAGGCCGCGGAGTGACTCTTCGTCTATGGATTTAGGAAAGTTGAGACTTACTAGACCCTTATGTAGTATGTGTTGGTTAATGCAATTAAGGGGCGTAATGGGGAATTGGGGGCCCCATACTCGTGAGGTAACGATCACTTATGGGGGTACCGCTGTAACTGTACGGCTGACTGAAATATGAAATAAATTTGCGAAATGACGGAGATTATATGTTTAGCCTTTGGGCCATGAGGAATTGTGGATAAATCCATTTAGGATGATATGATTGCTACTTATTTGGGCTATAATGGCCACACTATATTGGATATTTGTGATTATTGACTTGATTTGAATTCATCACTCCTCATCTCGTCTAAACTACGAAAAGGACATGGATACTTGACATTGACCTGATATTATGCATTTATATGATGTACGCATATCCATTCATACTTTTATGATATTATTAGAATTCAATTTATTAGAACACAAGACAGGGGCCTTGGAGGCCGGATATTGGGTATGGTGCATGGATGGAGTGATGATGATATAATTGCCAAACTACTGAGACCCGATGTGACCCGGGAGATCGTGTATTTGGGATGGTATATGGACCTCAGCAGTCTCCCATGGATCATGTGAAACCTACTACAGGAGCGTTGTATTTTTCATAATGATCTAATTATGGGATCTTTACACCGAAACATGCTGTAACTGATGAAAAGACTGAATCTTCTTGCTATACTCACAAAGAAGTGAACTTTATGAATTGATTAATTTGTGGATAGCTTCTTTGTTGGTTGAATGCTTATAAAGTGTGGACTTTGAATTAACAAAGCAAGAAGAGGAGTATCAGAAGTACCAACCCTCGTCATCACTATAGTTTAGGATCGGTCAGTGATGCTGCTGGGTACATGTGCTTCCTGTACTTACTCTACACTTACGGCGCCTTTTGTGTGTAGGATTAGATCTGGAGACGAGTGGAGGACAAGGTTAGTAGAGCTTTGGGGCATTTCGTGGAGTTAGGGTGAGCCGATGATGGTTCCACGGTGCCAGACTACTTTATGTCTTCTTTCATTCCAGATAATGTTTATTTATTAGTTAGACATGTATTTGGTTTTAGTAGTTCTATACTTGTGACTTCTAGGTTTTGGGGGATGTATTGACTTAGTCTATTTCCTGTCCTTACTATTAGACTTATTATGGTTGTTCTTTATTAATTCCGCAATTTACTTATGTTTCACGACTTAGACCTATGTTTGGGATTATGGGTCGTGGCAAATTTGGTATCAGAGCTCTAGGTTCAATGATCTCACAAGTACATGAGTGGTGTCTAGTAAAGTCTTGTGGATCGGTACGATGACGTCTGTACCTATCTTCGAGAGGCTAAAGGACATTTAGGAAATTTCACTTCTTTCATTCTTATCGTGCGTTCTTGACTTTATCGAATACTGAGATTCTTGTTCCTCTCTTTCTTATAGATGGTAAGGACTATATTGACTGCGGCTGGAGAGCAGGACCCTGCACCTACACCTGTTGCTAGGGCTGTTGGTTGGGGAAAGGGTAAGGGGCGAGGCAGAGGTATAGTTCGAGTAGCGACACCAGCATGAGAGCGAACACCAGTGGCACCTTTGAGCTCTGCTAGGGGAACATCTTTGGAGCCGGGTATGATTGAGGAGGGTGAGCCAGTTTATACTAAGGGGGTGGGACCAGGACAGGCACCTCCGAGTTTCATTGTTGCGCCTATGCTTCAAGATATTTTGGTTCGTATGTTGGGTTTCCTTAAGAGTATGGCTCAGGCGGGTATTCTACCAGCTACTTCTAATGGCTCACAGACTAGGGTTGGAGGATAAACTCCTGACCTTATGAATGCTCCCAGATTTGAGACTCTAGGGGCTGGGCCAGCACCTGCTGTGGCCCTCGATTTATGAGTATGCCGGTACCTGGCATTGCTTTACCCCAGCCACTCAGCACACGATGTCTGTAGAAGAGCAGAAGGTGTTTAAGCATTTCAGGATGATACATATGAGTTTTTGATCAGTTGTCATGAGAGGTTGCACAACCTTAGGTTAGTGGAGTCTCGTAGTGTGGACTACACCACTTTTCAAATGGTTGGCCTCGCCAAGCAGTGGTGGAGGTCCCCTCCTTTCAAATGGGTTTCATTAACTCAGGCATTCTTGGAGAAGTTTTTACCTCGTAGTATGAGAGAGAGGAGGAGGGCTTAGTCCGAGGGGTTGCCACAGGGGCGTATATTTGTGATAGAGTATAAGACCCAGTTCCACGCTATCGTCTCGCTATTCCTTGATGATTCTTCTTAATGAGGCTGAGAGGGTGAGGAGGTTCACAAATGGGTTGATTTTTCCACTTCATTTGATCACAACACAGGTGGCTGCCACATGGTCTTCTTTTCAGCAGATTGTGTATGCTATTCGAGAAGCTGAGTTTATTAGGTATGAGGATTGTGAGAAGCGCGTGATCAAGAGGCCCCATTTTGGCACTCATATGAGTACCTTATCTGGAGGTAGAGGACACTTTGGTGGAGGTCATCACCGTCCGATTATCAGGCCAGTTGTTGCAGCCATGCCAGTATTTGAGAGAGGATAGTCATCGTGTACTTTATATGGTTCTAGGTAGTTTTCCCAGATTTCTTACGGACCATCTTGTCGTGGTAGACATTTGGGCGCCAGTTCTTCGTCTCAGCAAGCCACAGTTTCCAGGGGATGTTTTGGGTGTAGAAACCTTGGGAATTTCAAGAGGAATTGTCCCAGACTGTGGCGTGGTGGTCAGCTTTAGAGTTCCCAAACTCCCGTACCTAATATAGCTGCTCAGTCGACTAGAGGTGGTACTCAGCAAGCTGGAGGTGGTACTCAGCTAGGACGAGGTAGTGGTTGTAGGGGTACTCAGACTTCGGGTAATCTTGCTCATTTCTATGCTTTTCTAGGCAGACCTGAGGCAGAGGCCTCCGATGCCATATCACAGGTATTCTTTCGATTTGCCATCGTTCCTCTATGATATTATTTGATCCATGCTCTACCTATTCTTATGTGTCTACCTACTTTGCTTTGAGTTTGGATATAATGTGTGATTCCCTAGACTTGCCTATTTATTTTTCTACGTTTGTTGGGATTCTTTAGTGGTAAACCGAGTGTATAGTTTTTGTGTAGTTAACTTGATAGGGTATGATACCCAGGTAGATTTGAAAGTCTTGGATATGGTAGATTTTGATGCTATTCTTGGGATGGATTGGCTATTCCCGTATCACGCGATCTTGGACTGTCATGCCAAGAAAATTACTTTAGCCATGCCAGGTATTCCTTGATTGGAGTGGAAGGCTACGCTTGTCAGTATCCAAAGAGGGTTGTATCATTTCTTAAAGTTCAAAGGATGGTGGAGAGGGAGTGTCTCTCCTAATTGGTGTATGTTCGAGATACTAGTTCGTAGGATCCTCTATTAAAGTCAGTTACGGTAGTGAGAGAGTTTCTAGAGGTGTTTTCGATAAATCTTCTATGTGATGCACTCGATCATGAGATTGACTTCTATATTGATTTGGAGCTCGGCACTAGCCCATTTCTATTCTGCTATATCAGATGGCACCGGCCGAGGTGAAGGAGATAAAGGAGCAATTGCAGAATTTGTTGAGCAAAGGGTTCATTCTGCCTAGTGCTTTACCATGGGGTGCTCCCGTGTTATTTTGGAAGAAGAATGATGGACCCATGCACTTATGTATTGACTATCGACAATTGAACAAAGTGACTATCAAGAACAAGTATTTGATTCCTCTCATTCATGATTTGCTTGACCAGCTTCAGGGTGTTCTGTCTTTTCTAAGATCGACTTAAGATCCGATTATCACCAATTGAATTTTAGGGCTGAGGATGTTCCTAATACAGCTTTTTAGATGCGTTATGGCTATTATGAGTTCTTGGTGATGTCTTTTGAATTGATAAATGCCCCTGCAGCCTTCATGGATTTGATGAATAGGGTGTTCAAACCCTACTTGAATTTCTTTGTGATTGTCTTCATTGACGATATTTTTATTTACTCTTATAGTACAGAAGAGCACGAGCAATATTTGAGGATTGTTCTCGGGGTTCTGAAAGAGAAGAAGCTTTATGCCAATTTTTGAAGTGCCAGTTTTGGCTTAGTTCGGCGGTATTCTTGGGTCATGTGGTGACTAAGGAGGGTAGTATGATAGATCCTAAGAAGATTAAGGCAGTTCGTGATTGGATTAGACCAGCTTGGGTCGCCGAGGTTCTGAGTTTTGTAGGTCTTGCGGGTTATTATTGGCATTTTGTAGAAGGGTTTTCTTCCATTGCATCCCCGTTGACCAAATTGACTCAGAAGGAGGTGACTTTTCATTAGTCTGATGAGTGTGAGGTGAGCTTCCAAAAGCTCAAGACTTTATTGACTACCACTTCGATTTTGACCTTACCTATCGAGGGAGAGAGCTTTATGGTCTATTATGATGCTTCGAGAGTGGTCTTGGGTGTTTGTTAATGCAAAAACGAAAAGTGATAGCTTAGGCTTTGAGGCAGTTGAAGACACATGAGAAGAACTGCCCCACTCATGACTTGGAGTTGATGGCAGAAGTGTTAGCTTTGAAGATTTTGAGGCATTATCTTTATGGGGTGCATTGTAAGGTACTCATGGATCATTGTATCCTTCAGTACAATTTCAATTAGAAGGACCTCAATTTGAGACAGCCTAGGTGGTTGGAGTTGCTCAAGGACTATAACATGACTATTCTTTATCACCCGAGCAAGGCCAATATAGTGGCGGATACCTTGAATAGAAAGGCAGTGAGTATGGGTAGTTTGGCATTGTTGGATGTGGGGGAGCGTCCTTTGGCTATGCATTTTTAATCTTTAGCTAATCATTTTGTGAGACTTGATATTTCAGAGCCTCATAGAGTTCTAGCTTGTGCGGAGGCACGGTCTTTCTTATTGGAATATATTCAGGCTCAACAGTTTGATGATGTGAAATTGTGTAAGATTCGGGACAAAGTGTTACAAGGTGAGGCTAAGGAAGAGATTCTTGATGGTGATGGTATTTTGAGGATCAAGGGTCGGATTTGTGTTCCTAGAGTGGGAGATTTAACTGGATTGATCATGGAGGAGCACATTGTTTGAAGTATTCCATTCATCTAGGAGCTACAAATATATATCAAGACGTAAATCAACATTATTGGTGGTGTCGAATGAAGAGGGGCATCGTGTCTCGGTGTTTGAATTACTAGCAAGTGAAGTATGATCACCAGAAGATTGGTGGTGCGATTCAGAGGATGCCCATACCCAAGTGGAAGTGGGAGAGGATTGCTATAGACTTTGTGGTAGGGTTTCCACGTACTTCGTGCAAATTTGATGCTATTTGGGTCATTGTGGACAGGTTGACCAAATCTGCCCATTGCATTCCAGTTCAAACTACCTACAATTTAGATAAGTTAGCCAAGACTACATTAGAGAGATAGTTCGATTACATAAAGTGCCCATTTATATTATTTCAGATCAAGGTACTCAGTTTACATCCCATTTCTGGCGGTCTATGCAGAAGGAGTTGGGTACTAGAGTGGAGCTTAGTATAACTTTTCACCCTCAAACTGATGGTGAGTCTGAGCAGACTATTCAGGTTTTTGAGGATATGTTGTAAGCCTGTGTGATTGATTTTGGTGGTCATTGGGATCAGTTTCTACCTTTGGCGGAGTTTTCTTATAACAATAGTTACAACTCGAGTATTGAGATAGCACCATTTGAGGCATTGTATAGTAGAAGGTGTCGTTCTCTAATTGGTTTGGTTGATGCTTTCGAGGTTAGGCTTTGGGGTACAGACTTATTGAGGGATTCTTTGGATAAGGTAAAGGTGATCCAGGAAAGACTTCTCACGACTCAGAGTACGCAAAAGAGTTATGCGGATCGGGAGGTTCGTGATTTGGAATTAATGGTTAGGGAGCGAGCTCCGTTGAAGGTTTCACCTATGAAGGGTATGATGAGGTTTGGGAAGAAAGGGAAGTTTAGTCCGAGTTTTATTAGTCCGTTTGAGATTGTTCAGCGTATTGGGGAGGTAGCTTATGAGTTGTCTTTACATCTGGGTCTCTCGGGTGTTCACCTAGTTTTTCCTGTTTCGATTCCTAAGAAGTATCATATGGTTCCCATATGATTCAGTGGGATTCGGTGTTGCTTGATAAAAACTTGGCTTTTAAGAAAGAGCCGATAGCCATTTTGGACAGACAGGTTTGGAAGTTGAGATCGAAGAAATAATGTTACACCTCGAAAAAAATTTCCGTTAATGCACAGTGAATAGACTAACGAAGGGCACGAAGTATACGGTATTGCAATAAGTGAGAAATGACATTTGTTGACCCTAATTGAGATTTGCAAAGACATTCGGAGTAAGAGGAGAAAGCTTGCCAAGAGAGGGCAAGGCATGCGATGTGTATCGGAAAGGATTTATGAGTAACAAGTTAATGATGACTTAATGATGTTTTGGAGAAGAGTTATAACGTCCCTTAGATTGTTAATGAGGCGATAAACAAGTGTTAAGAAGGTTCCATAAGGATTGAAGATCAAATGAACGACGGAGATCATTTCGAGAAAAAAAAAGGGGTTATACGACCAACTTATACGGTCCGTATAACATTATACGGTCCGTATAAGGGTCTGTAGAACACCTAGCAGAGATGGTGTCTTCTTGATGGTGAACCACGACCACTTATACGGGCCGTACAATGTTATACGGAACGTATAAGTGTCCGTGGAAGTCCCGACGGGCTGATTTTTAGTTTTTGTATAAATAGATGCCTTGGGTTCTTTTACTTCATTTTTCATCTTCTACAAGTATTGAGAGCTCAAAACCCTTGTCTAAGCATATTCCATTCAAGTCCAAGAGAACACAAAGATCAAAGACTAGGATCAAGTGTTCATGTGTTAGAAAACTTCCAAGGGTTAAAGGACTACAAGAAATTCCATTGGAGGTGAACTAGGATTTTGGTTCAAGTGAAGTGTTTCCACCCAGGGTTTATTCCTACACCATCTAAGGTAAGTTTTATGGTATTTCCATGTTGTTTAAGGTATTGAGAGGTTGAGACACTTGGATTGTAGAAGAATATAGAAAATGGGTCATGAATATGGGAATAGTGTCATTTTTGAGTTATAGCTTGGGTTGAGTCATGATTCTTGATATGTTGTGATTATGGTTATGTTATAAATGATATTAAGAACATGGGATGGACATTGTATATGAATGAATGTAATAGCGTGCTATGATCATGGATATGGATGATTGGAAGTGAATTGAGAAGTAAGGATAATGTAGTTGAATAAAGACTATTGTTATGATGTTGTGAATGTTATTAATGATGTTTGGGAGTTGATATATGATATGGAGGAAGTCGTATAAATAAAGGAGATGCTGTCCAATTTTCTCTAGCTTTAGTCATGTATGCTAAGCTATCGATTTTCTAATGATAGTATAACTCTGATAAAGGTAGAAACGTGAGCATTAAGGAGAACGTGCAAGTTGATAGAATAGTTGAATTTAAAGTATGTAAGGCTAACCCTTCTTTCATAAGGCATGGTTCTTTGGCCAAATATCTATTCGTCTATGAGCCTATGATGTCCTCCAAATGATTCTATCTTTAAAAGCTACTAAGCTCATGATTCTCGATATGATACGACTGTACTAAATTCCTTATATGATGAGTAATCCTCTAGGGATAGATGTAATGAACGACGATAGTAATGACGCCAAAGATGCTTATGAGCTCCTACGTATATGTGTCTATGTATGTTTATTATGTAACACTGAGCTTATATGCTCGGGTATGTTATGTATCGCGGGCACACCACTGCAGTTGAGTACGAATATCTAAGCCTTGGTAGGGCCAGGTATGTATACTCACCGAGCCTTGCCATGGCCGGGTATGTGAAACACCGATCCTTCATGGTCGGGTATGCTATGAATATGACTATGTAAACGAATTATGAATATGAATATGAATACGATTATGAATATGAATATGGGTATGAAAGTGTAAATGAGTACGAATACGGATACGGATATGGATGTATGCACATGGTTACGCATTAGAAATGGAATGTCCCTATGAAAAGCAAGTAAGTGTTTATGGCGTTTGATCTACTACCTCCCATCTTATGCTATTTCTTATGTTGCTTATTATGCTTGTATAATGATGCTGATCATGCTTTACATACTCAGTACATTCTTCGTACTGACGTTCTTTTATTTGTGGACACTGCGTCATGCCCGCAGGTGGCCAGGGAGACAAACTGGATCCATAGCTTTATTACTCAGGGACTACATAGCGGAGCTCCATTTCATTCGGAGCTACAACTTTTGGTATTTATTCATTTGTGTATATATTTATGGGCACGGCGGGGTCCTGTCACGCCTATATGATATGACATACTCTCCTTAGAGGCTCGTAGACATATGTATATAGTTAGATGTATTTGGCCTTGTCGACCTATGTTTTGGATATCATTTTGTTAGCCTCGTCGGCTTATATACAATGTTGTGGGCATACTTGTTGACGATGATATAAATGTATTGTTGCCCAATGGAAATAGTATGAATGAGGATAAAAGTATGATTTAGCTATGTGGCTCACCTAGATATAAATGTGAAAGTATGATAAGAGGTGCCCGGGTGGGTTAGCACCGGGTGCCCGTCGCGGCCCTCCGGTTGGGTCGTGACAAATAACTTCAGTGAAAGGGCAATGGAGGAGGCATCATCTCGTTGAGGATGCTACTAGAGAGACCAAGTCAGATATGCGATCTAGATATCCCCAGCTTTTTAAGGATCCATATATTTTTCTACGATTTACCGTTAGAGGATGAACGCTTTTTTAAATGATATCTGATGTAACGACGACTCACTTAGTCATTTTGAACTTTCTGCCTTATTTTCCCATAAATTCCCTTTCCTTAGTTTCATTCGATATTTATGACTTACGGGGATGGGTGGTACTGTCACGACCCGTACTACGGGCCGCGACGGGTATCCGGGGCTAACCACCGAACACCTCTCACTTCATCGTTTATCTCGCTATCATTCATACTATATGTTCATGTTTATATAAGAAAAAGCTTGTCATTTTTTCGTAATGCACTTGCTTTTATAAACATAGGCCCTTCGCTATCAAAATAATAATATAAATGCACATACACAAAAGCCATGGGACGACTAACCCACATCACAGATCTGCATCTACGAGCCCTACTGCTAGAACACTGAACATATGGACGGGACAGGATCCCTCCGTGCCCAAAATACATGTACACAAAATAATGTCTCAAAATAGCACCTTCGGAATAAGGGAGGGCTTCCGTAACTCCTCACGTTAGCCACTGTGCGAGTCGGCACCGTCTCCTTATCTGCCCGGGTACATGAACACGCCGTCCAAAGAACGGACGTCGTACGAATATTGTACCGAGTATGTAAAGCATGAAGTAAAGATGGAGAAACATAACGGTAATACATGAAATGACATAAGATGGAAGACATTAACATCCTCTTCATAGTACTTACCGCTTTCCGTAGTGGGACGTTCCATGTTCTATTTCGTGCTCGTATACATAAATTCATACCTTTTACTTACTTACCTTTCATATCTATTCACTTGTCATACTCATGCCGTATCACGTGCTTTGCACATACCTAGCCCTTACTTCCCCAAGCACTTACATGGTATTAGCATATCCGTACTCTAATCAATCGTCATATACATAGCATACTCGTGCTCGTTAAGATATCATATGCTTACCTCATTCGTACTCACATGAACGTGACGTATATGGCATAATCCTACATATAACCTAATTACAATAATGGAAATATCATACATGTATCATACTCGTATTCATATAGGTCGGTATCATTCATACTCGGCCCCTCTCGGGCTCGATAGGCTTGATGGTATACGTACTCGGCCCTCTTGGGCTCGATGAGCTTAATAGTATCCGTACTCGGCCTCATAGGCTCGACGCACTTGGTAGTATTCGTACTCGGCCCTTCTGGGCTCGATACATACATATGTACATATACATCACATAGGGGTTTCATGCCCTTAACATAGCTAGTCATCATCCTGCATTCATCATAACACATGCATAAACTTATCATCTTATCACATTTATTTATACACATTTTACCATTATCCGTATTCGGCCTCATGTGCTCGACAAAGATATCGTATTCGGCCACGAGTGGCTCGACCACATCACATATATCTCATATCGTACATGCATCATAGGTTCATTACTATTTCTCGTTTCATAGTCATGTTGTGGCTTTGTTTTACTCTAGCGTCATCATATGCTTATCATAATTCATCATAGTATGCTTATCATCATATCATATATACATAACTGTAATAACTGGCCGACCATGTAGGTGCGGTGTAATAATCAATATCATTAGCATCATCAATAGCCTGCGTCCAGGCATTCTCGCGTCCTGGGATATTATCTCGTACCGCCCTACTGGGGGTGTACGCCATGCCATTTGGCCATGGTGTGTATAGTCGCCCGCCTTGGCGGTATTTGCCCGCCATATAGGCGTGGTGTGGTATCATCATATACTCATTACATCATGCTTATCATAACATGCTTATCATAGTATGCTTATCATAACTCATCATGGTATGCTTGACATCATATACTTATCACAATACATGCATAGGGACTCTTAGCTATTCATACTTTATCGGGGTGACGTAAGGTTGTGGACCCCCGATGTCATTATGAGCATTCTTACGTATTCTGCCTCACCTTGAAAGAACAAGCATTAGGTGAGTGTGCACAATGGTTGATATCATTAGATTACATATATTACATCATTAGCTTCTTAGAGGCATCATATCATAGGCTATAGCATTTCTAGACTTTAGCTTGCTATCATCATTTTCGTATTCATCTTATATTTCTTATCTCGTATAGCTATTCATGAATGAGGATCTTTACTTTCTTAGAGATAGGAACATTCATAGTGAAGAAGGAAATTCATGCCGTAGGACTCATGCCTTGGAAGAAAAGACTAGCCTCACATACCTTTGCCATTTAGCTACTCCCATTCTTTGGCTCGTCCTCCTTCAATGCTTGCGTCTTTACCTTCAAGAGGGTTCGTATCGTCATTAGCTAATCAATTACAAGAACGTACTTCTTAGGCTAAAGAAAATCGGACGGCGTTTCCTTTGTTTATACTACTTTCCGCCATATTCCATATCAACTCCCAACATTCATAATAATCATCACAATATCGTTAACAACAATCGTCATTCATTCATCTTATTTGCATTTCATAATCTCACTTCAATTTCCCATAATCATGACTAGAAATCCATCGTCGTATTCTTTCGTATCTAACGCTCATTTCATGTTCTATAGGTCATTTATAACATATTTATATCCTCAACATATTCATTTCCACGATTCAATCCACTACTAATCACTAATGGCATTATTCATCCATTTAATGACCCATTTGTTGTACTCTTCTACAATCCATGAATCTTAACTCAATAATACTTCAAATAGCATGTAAAGTTCATGAAACTTACCTTAAATGATGGAGGAATAAGCTTGGAGTGGTGATTCACCCTTAGCACCAAAACCCACAGTTTAACTCTCTTGGGATTTCTTGACTTGGAAGACTTTTAATGGGTTTCCTTTACTTGATTCTCTTGATTTCTTGTTATTGATCCTTGATCTCTAGGGATTTCTCATGGATGAAATGTTTGGAACTCTCTAGAGGTTTCTTGAAGAAGAATGAAATGAAATGAGCTTAAGTCCTTTTTTAAAAACCCCAAAAATCTGATCTTTAATGAATTATTGTCGGGATGAACAGTGGTCGTAAAGCACCCTATACGGACCGTATTCGGTTTACGGTCCGTCCTCCACGCACGTATTTAAGCTTAAGAAAACAGAAAGTTTGGTTGAGGGATGTGGCCGGTTTACGGGCCGTATACTAGTTTACGGGACGTATAGTGTGGTCGTATTTAAGCATATCAAAACGAAAGGTATGCTTGGAGATCATGCAATTCACGGACCCAATTTACGGGCCGTATTTCGATTTACGGTCCGTCTTCCGCCTTTTACGTCCAACTGGCCAAAATGCAAATTCTGCAACTTTTCACTGTACGCTCACGGGGAAATTTCCGAGATGTAACAGGTACGGTTCCCGAGGCAATCGGGCGGGTTTTGGTTTGGTTTAAGTGAAGTTTGAGTTTTCTAAGTTAAGAAAATGGAGATGTTTGACAAAAGTCAACATCGGGGGTAACTGCATCATTTTGGAAGTTTCGTTGATTCCATTAGGTCTGGAATGTGATTCTTAACTTAGCTGGGCCTTTGGTTCGGGTCTCGAGGCATTCGGGTGTAATTTGGGTCTTTGGTGGGAAAATTGAGTTTTTGATGTTTTGGAGTTGACCTTGGTCAATACAAGGTTGTTACGACCTCTTTTGGGAATTCTGAGTGCGTGAACGAGTTCGTAGCATATTTTATGATTGAAACGCTTGTTTTGTTTGTGTTCAACGGAGCTTCACCTGCCCTACATGGCTCGCATCGGCGAGGTTTGGTGGAGGGTGTAAGTCTCGCACCTGTGCTGGAGGGTCCGCAAATACGGAGCCACTTCTATGTGGGTTCTCTCGCACCTGCACTCTGGGGAGACCTTAATTGGTCTCCGCTTCTGTGGAAGATCTTCTGCAGAAGCCAGGTAGCACATAGATGCATTTGTTCGCTTCTGCGAGGTTCGCTGGATAGAATTTCATAAATCCCCAATTCGAACCTCATTCTTTCTAACCCATTTTAGAAGCTATAGAGCTCATATTAGAGAAAAAACCAAGGGCTAAATTCAAGTTTCTTCATTGGGGTAAGGTCCTAACCTAAATCTAAGTGATTATGCATGATTCCTTCCATTAATTTATGATTCCTTCCATTAATTTATGTTTCTATTCATGATTCATAAGTAGTGAAATAAGTGTTTCCATGGAAATAAGTTCTTTATGAGATTTATGAAATTGAGGATTCATTTGTGGTTAGAACATCATGATATCTAGGATATGAACTATCTAGACTATTGGTAAAATGAATTTATGCTTAAATTCCAGTTTTTCCCTTGTTGGCTCGGGGTTAACGTTGTGGGTTCATTTGTGATCTGGGCTAAAGCATAGTAGTATGGGTATGGTTGAATTCGTTTCACCTCATAGAGTACTAATTTGATCATGTTGAGCTCCATTTCAAAATAAAATTATCGTTTTGACCTTCAAGATTTGGGACGGGGTTGTGGGTTGAATTTTTGGACTCGAATACTTTATATGGTAATTTAGATATCGTTAGACTCGTATTCTTATGGAGATATTGTATTTGAACAGATTGGGCTCGTTCGGAAGCTTAGAGGAAAGAGAAGTCTACAGAGTGACTCTTCGACTTCTGATTCAGGCAAGTTAAAACTTACTAGACCCTTTATGTAGTGTTATGTATTAGCTAATGCAATTAAGGGGCGTAATGGAGAATTGGGGGTCCCATACTGGTGAGTTGGCTAGCACTTGTGCGGGTACAGGTGTAACAATATGGATGACTAAAACATGAAATAAATATTCGAAATGACGGAGATTATGTGTTTAGCCTTCGGGCTATGAGGAATGGTGCATAAATCCATTTAGGATGGTATGATTGCTGCTTATTTGGACTATGATGGCCATATTAGATTGGATATTTGTGATTATTGACTTGATTTGAATTCATCACTCCTTATCTTGTCTAAACTATGAAAAGGACATGTATACTTGATATTGACCTAATATTATGCATTTACATGATGTACACATATCCATTCATACTTTCATGATATTATTGGCATTCGATTGATGAATATACAAGGCAGGGTCCTAGAAGGCCGGATATTAGATATGGTGCATGGATGGAGTGCTGATGATATTATAGCGAAACAGCTGAGACCTGATATGATCTGGAAGATCTGGTATTCTGGGTAGGTATATGGACGTCATGAGTCCCTCATGGGTCACGTGAAACCTATTGTAGGAGTGTGTGTATACCGATATATATGGCCATTCCATTGCATTGCATGCATTCCTGTACATCACATTCCACTTATGCTTGATTGACTTGATTTCATGCCATACGTGCTTAAACGATGTAAAGAAGGGATCTTTTATGTTTGCACTTGTCACAAACAATCTAAAGATGGGATCTTTACACTGAAACACATTATAACTAATGAAAAGACTGAATCTTTACGGCTATACTTAGAAAGAAATGAACTTTATGAATTGACTAAGTTGTGGATACGTTCTTTGTTTATTGAATGCTTATAAACTATGGACTTTGAACTAACAAAGCAAGAATAGCAGCACTGGAAAGAAGTACCAACCCTCATCATCGCTACAGTCTAGGGTTAGACAACGATCTTTGCTCTGTACACGGGCTTCCCGTACTCACTCTATACTTGCTGCACCTTTTGTGTGTAGGTTTAGATCCGAAAATGAGTGGATGACGAGGTTCGTACAGCTTTGGGATGCTTCTTGGAGTTAGGTGAGCCGATGATGGTCCCACGGCGCCAGACTCCCTCTTATTTTACTTTCTATCTTCTTTCATTCCAGACAGTGTTTTTGTATTAGTCAGACATGTGTTTGGTTTTAGCAGCTCTGTACTTGTGACTTCCATGTTTTGGGGGCTGTATTTATGTATACTATTTCATGTCCTTATTGTTAGACTTATTATGTGACTTATTATGGTTGTTCTTTATTAATTCTGCAATTTACTTATGTTTCGCGACTTAGACGTATGTTGGAGATTTTGATCGTGACACTTGATGCAAGAAACTCCAACTGGAGGGATTCCTTTTTCGCATTTTCTCTGTAGCAAATATTCTGAAAGATTTTAGTTCAAATGACACAGTAAATGCTTTAACAGAAGCCATCGTTCAGTAGCAGCTATGGAAGAAGAAAAATGGGGAAAGAGGGTAAAGTTGTCTATATTTTCTCTTGGACAAGAAGAACAATAAATTGAGGGTTGAGGTTGAGTGTTGTAGGGAAGGGAGGAAATTATTTTGCTAGTCTATCAGCCAGGGCTATGGACTTGTTGAATTCTTCAGTTAGCGACTGTGGCTCAAAACAACTTAAGGCATAAGACCTGTCATTACCTCACACTTTTTAGTAGAATCCCTCTAAGATGCTGGCTGCGGAGGGATACCTAAGAACACATGCTTATGTCTCATTTCATTAATCGGACAAATAGCTTGACAAACTTAGAAGCTTAATGTACGATTAACCCATAAAAATATTTGCTTACTCATATAGTTCAATTCCACCCATTAGTTTCATTTAAGACTATTCTTGCCAGATTTTAACACCCCATAAAGGGCATCATCCAAATCCTTGGCACAAACATAAAGATATAAAAAACATGATAAATTGATCGCGCCCTTCATTCTAGTTTTTTTATATTTGTATTTATTTAAACAAGGATTTTAGTTTGGTGATATCAATTTTAGGATTAAAAATGAAAAGGAAACAATGAGATAACAAACTGTAAGCAAGCATTGAAATACATGGACAATCGATTATTATGTAAAGAGAAAATTGGAGTACCTTGTTAATTGGTGTCCTAGCAGGTGTAGGTAGCCGAGAAATAGAGAAACATAATTCACCAGAAGTATTTATATGAGAAGAATCCTCTTTGTTTGGCCCTTGAAAGCTCTTGATTGACTTTAGCATTTCAGAAGACCCTGAGCTCTGAACTTCTGCTCTATTCCTTGTTGTCCCACCTGTACAAACACCTCCCATTTTGCTCCAACCCAATTTTACACAAAAGGGTATCAATCAATCAAGACTACTTACAGCAAAAAAAAATCTCTTTTTGTTTGCTCACTTTAGGTCCTTAAAGAAAAACATTATAACTGGGATGGCTCAACATAATTGAGCCTAAAGCGAAATTTGAATTAGAGGTCCAAACCTAAACAAACTTCATATACATTTTATTTGAAATTTGTTTTTCTAACTTTTCTTAGATGCAAAATAATTACTTGATAGTTTTTTGATAATTGATTTCTTCGAACAATTTTTCAATTGTTAATTATAGGTAATATTTTATCAATTTAAATGTTGAAAAATATCCTTCCACTAAGGGAATCATTACAAAGACTATTAACATAATTTAACAAATTTTAGATAAAAATAATAGATTTAGGATGATAGAATTTCATGCAAGAAGGTGATAACTTGGTATACCCCCACTTTAATATGCTTGCGGCAATGCTTAAAAATCCAAGAAGAAACAAAAAACGAATTTGCAATTCACTTTGTTCAACACTTTTCGATATTGACTCTTTTTTTGATAAGGTATTACTCTAACTTATCAGACATTTGAGGAAAGATGCAAAAGAAGTGAAAGAGAACCAAATAATGTGAATGTTAGCAGACAAAATTTAAAAAGGCAAAATAACATGTTCTTGATTTCTTCTATCCGAAAAGGTTAAAGAGAATAAAATAATATAATTTTATTAAAAAATTTGTACTTTTATCATAAATAATCAATTTTTTAAGAAAAATTAACACATTTTCACAAATTCCCGTAGGGTAACGAGGAAGCATATCGAAAATAATTTGAAAGAAGTATGAGAGCAGTAGAAGAAAAACATCTGCAGCAGCAACTGAATTGAGGAAACCACAAGTGTAGAATCATGAAATATTAAAGCTCGTTTTAAGTTTTGGGTTTCATAAATCAATTAAAAGAATTAATGTAATCAGAAGGAAAATGTATAAGATTTCGAGGATATTGGGATAGGACAAAAATTAATTGAGATTGCCAATCTTCCCCTCACCCCCAGAGAGGACAAGCTAAAATGCTTGACTTTGTATTTACTTGACACATGTACGTGTGAACCTTAACAAATTGTTCCTTTTATTAAGTAGTTAGTTCAAATAAACAAAAGTTAATCACGACATCCATCACAGTCAGCTAAATGGCTTGACCAAGCTGACACTCTCTCATCCATATCTAAAAGGCTTAAGTCATTGACGACTCCTTAAAATTTTCCACAAAATGCACTTAGACATCTATTTTAAACTTGTTTCAATTGAACATATGGACTATACGAAACGTGTACATATGTGACACTTTTTTGACAGTCTACTAAAATTATTAAGTGTGTGTCGTACACTCACGAATGCGTCGCATAATAACTAATCAAAAGAGAACATGTGACATTTGGGTACAAAATAATAATAGTTAAAAAATAAATTATAAGGAAAAATATAAAAACCTAGTTTTCAGAATGAAAAAAAATTGGTATTTTCTAAACCGCAATGATAGCAAAGCAAAACTATTTTTCAGCAAAAATTGTTAAATTAAACTGATATTGTAACATTTTGGGACAAAACCTTTGTGGGAGAGACATCAAAGGGATTATATTGAGTTAAAAGTGTGATTGATTTGTTTTGCACCAACGATAATAACGATGGCAATGGTGGCAATTGGTGGTGGATGATGGTACAATGATGAAGAAGAGGAAAAAACTTTGTTAAAAAAAACTTTTCGCGTGCTTCTTTCAGGTGTATTACACACACATTGTCATATCAGTAAAAAGTATCCAATAAGTACACTTTTTTAAAATAGTACAGGTGTTCAATCGGAACAAGTCAAATATAAGGTGTCTAAGTGAATTCTTTCGACAATTTTAAGTAGCCATCAATGACTTAAACTATCTAAAATGTAGAAGTATGTAGGAAATATATACGAGAAGGAGAAAACAGAAGCCCGCACCCCGGGACATTTAAGATACCCTACCTTTTTATTCTTAGAAGGATTTCTATTAATATCACCAGAATTGTTTCTTGGTAATAATATATTAATGCCAAATAAGTTACTTTGATTATATTGATTCTCATTATTTGTATCATATATTTATTTATTTTTATTTTTATTTTATTTTATGAAAAATCCATTTCTTCTACAATACAAATGTTCCACATTTTTACCCACTCCTAGAAAGTAAGATATATTTTACTAAATTACGTTTAATTAGATAGTTGTTCGAACCAAATTTTACGGGCGAAAAATTAACTGCAATAAAAAATAAAAGAAAAACAGTAAATTTATTCATGAACCTTGTGAGTACAATTCTTTTGTTCTCTTGATTCTTTTCTCCTAAATGTCTCCGTGATTCGAGGGCCTTCGGTAGTGTATTTCTCGAATTGGAGGATGATTTGGACCTCCTCGAGAAGTGGACCTCCTAGAGAAGTATTTCATTTGCTAGGAATATCGAGCAGTACTTTATCGTTTCAGTTGCTCTACGGAAAAACTCCGTTGAACGCTGCTTCAAAGAACAATGTAGTTGATGTTGGTGCGTTCTCCAATGCTTGCTGAATGTTCCCATAAAGTTATGTAAAATGCTAAATGTTCCCATAAAGTTACGTAAACACCCTATTTATATTTTGTAGGCAGTCCAAGTGTAGATGTATTCCCGTGCCTCATTCTGATTGGTTCAGGTAAGTCATCAAGCTTATCTCAAATGCTATGTGATAAGGTTGCTTGTGATTGACCCAGACATATTATTTTGGACACTTGACAACTTTTGATTGGTTCTTATATTTGACCGGGATTTCCACATCATTTGAACTCATGGAATCATCTTATTGGTCTTGAATTTGACTTGGATACCATGCCACTTGATGCGTGGCATGAGTTTAGGCCTTAAGATGAAATGGATCTTGGACTTGAATCTAATTAAAATGGACTTATCTAATTGTGTAGTCCAAATTAATTGTTCAATCCAAATGAACATGGACTTAATCCAAAATTTGTATGAATTTAATCCAATAAAATTTGTGTCTACAAATTCCCCCTACTTCAACATACATTGAATTGTAAATTTGATCAACTGTAAAGACAATGTTTGAAGTATCAATGAAGATTATACATCTTTTTCGTTCAAATGAAAATTTTGAGTACTTGGACGAATTGTAACCTTTAGAAATAGAACATATGACCAAAGCAAAGAGTCGGAAGCCGAGATATTGTGCAGCTATTATCAAGTTCCAAAACAAAAATATATAGCTACTTTTGACAATAAAATACCAATTTAATACTTTACTTAGGCTTCTATCAACTTCTTTGATTATATCACCCCCAAACTTAGGAAATGTCATTGTATCCTAGCTTGAAAAAAGACGCCAAGACTACTGCAAGACGATCTTCTTGAGATAAGGCCTTGCCTTGCATTTCTTTTTCATTAATTAATCCCTTTCAAATCTTAAAACAATAACTCCTGGGAAGAATTCATATTCTGTTTCTTGCATTTCTAAGATTTCTTTCCATTCATGCAGATTCTCGCCACTGAATAATTGTAAGCTACTAGCCAATGGTTGTTGTTTTGAGATTGGACTTTGCCACAAGTTAAAGTGTCGTGCTATTAGCACCGATATCTTTCAAACTAGACTGTTGTACTGCTCTTACACGACGGATAGCTCTTTGCTGTAGCGGTGTTGTCATACTCAACTCCCAAGCCTTGTCTAGTTTCCGCCTCACGTAGATCAATCTGACCAGCCATGAGTAAAGGCATGGCGAGCCATGAATTAGTTGATTTTGAAGGTTATGGAGGCATTCCAAAACTACCAGTACTGATGCTTCATGATGTTGTAGATGCTTTGTTCCATTGAATTCTTCTCAAGCATAATAGAAATTGACACTGAAACTTACTATTGAACAACAATGAAGAATGATAAATCATGTCGATGGCGCTGATATCCATTAAGCGAGCTGAATCATCGTGCTGCTGGCACCATATCACAGAAAGATTGTGTTGTTGGCACCAAGAGCTCCAAAATTTATTTATTTTGCAAGTTTTCATCTTTATTAGACTAAGAAGATTGTAGTGACAGTCCACATGGTTGGAGAGGAACAACTTGGTGTGTCTACTCTAATAGATGAGGCGATGGCGAAACAACCATGTCACTTAGTACATCATCTTTCTGGCCAAGGCTTTGGTAAGCAAGTTCATGGACTATCCCTCCTTACGGCATTGGTGGTAGACAACTCGATACATTCACTTTCATGAAGCATATCTCCTGTTATGGGTTTCCTTTGTGGTATCTTTGTACTCGTAACGTTGAGCGCACTGAGTGGGCCGAGTGAGTGACAGTTGCGCAAGAGACATGCGCTGATGATGGGCTTCCGAAGGAGCATCTGGAAAAGAGACTATGCGAGAGGAAAAAACCATCTATATATCTTGTATTGCATATCCTAAGAGTTCCAAGGGACTTTAGCAAGGAATTGGGAGGAGCTCAAGGGCTGGTCGGTGGACAACGACCACGTGCAAGCCTGAGTGTCAGACTCGTGCATTTCCAAGCAGTAGCTATAATATTGGGATTTAGGGTGAGATGAACCTTTCTAAGATGTTAAGGAATGTCCTTACAAAATTTGGGCTCATTTGAAGATCGTTTACCTATGTCCTTGACTTAGGCAGGAAGCAGTGGCATTGTCGTAATTAGCAAAAACTTCCAAAGGCTATAACTCATCCCACGAGTATGCGAATGGGATGAAACTTCATAGAGCTATGAAGGATGTCAAGAGGAATAATTAGGAACAAGCGGCGCCTCATTTGGAATTCGGATCACTGAGAGAGACCCATCATGATTCTTTGGCAAAAGCCTGTTAGCATGGGGAATCTGAGTTTATTTCTTAAGAGCATATGGACCCCCATGTGTTGAAAGCTCAGCCAGCCTCCCCTGTGCGTCTTTGCTAGCCAGTCGCACCTAGTGAGAAACCATGAAGGAGAACCTCAAGGATCTCCCTAAGCATCTCAGAGGAGAGTCTTAGTTATCCATATGAGTTAGGCAACTCTATGGACTACGCTACGCCTGCGGTCTAGTCTTTGGGCACATAACGAGTCTTGGGAGGCTTGATGTATGGACTGATTATGCCCTACTAGCTATTCTTATGATTTTAATGACCTCTATAATGATTGAGCACTCGAGGAACCACCCTTAAAAGCCTCGTGTGTTGACTTGTGAGCTTGGCTTGGGTTCAGCCTTGCAAGCAAAGGTATGTTCGCCTAGACGTACAGTCGTGGGGCGACGTGTCACGATCCAAACCGATGAGTCGTGACGAGCGTCTGAACTCTAATGACTAAAAACCCCTATACTCATATCTGAATCTTACTAAACATCAAGGGCCCATAATGGCATAAACTGATCTCATAAAAGGGAAACATCAAAACTCTCCACAATCTGCATATATACACAACATGCGGAAGAACAATACAAGCCAGCTAGGCTGCTACATATTCTGTACACAAAAGATTAGAAGCCAACAAGGCTACATCATCTGACTATTACATACAATTGTCTACAGACCTCTACTGGAATGAAAGTTGTAGAAAGGACGGGATAGGGCCCCGTCGTACCCATCTATATACATCTCAAAAGGCTAGCATACTAAAATAGATGGCAACTCCGAATCAATGGAACTTGTTTGACCCCCTGCGGCTAGAAGTCCTGCGGGCTGGACCACACGCCTACGTCTGGCTTTGCGGGCATGAACGCAACCCCCCGAGCGCGGGGTCGGTACGGATAATGTACTGAGTATGTAAGGAATAAGCACAACATACATATATAAGAATCATGAATAAGGTCTGAACTTATAAACTGAAATGACTATCTACATGTACTTGTATGAAATAGTATCTGCCTACATCTGCATAAATCTGTGTAACTAACAATGCCACTGTGCGAGCATAATATGTATGCTCATGCCTATCAATGAAGGTCATACATCTATATATGTATGCGTATATAACGCCTGATATATGTGCGTGTATAACGCCTGTAAAGCCTCTATGGCATCTCATCATATCATATCGGCTCCTCTGCGGCCATTTTCGGTATCATCAATATCATCATCATAGTGGTAATGCGTATATAAAGCCTATATCTCTTCTCATACTTTACATATATCTAATATTCGCGTATAAAACGCCTTCTGGTCATGGGTCAATGTACATAATATATAATGACTGTAATGCATGATTAAATTGTATGCATAGAACTGGCTACATGAGACTTGACTCATGAACAAAAGGATCACTCATAAACTAGATACATGAACATCAAAGACTGAAGGAATTCTAATACTTCTAAGAGTAGAGTAATATGGGAGCTTGCTTACTCGCTTGTTGACTCATATCATAGGACCACGCCAAAAGAAAGAAAACATAGCCTTAACATACCATGGAGTATATCCAATCATCCAACTTCTACCTCTGGAACTCGTAAGTTTACAATTAAGATAACATAGAACTTCATTAGACTATTTACTTCACTTACTAACCTCCTTTAGATGCATATAGAGCTTAACGATTTGTAGACAATATTTTCCTTGTAAGCTCAACAACTCTTTTGTCACGACCCGACGAGGGGCCATGAGGGGCACCCGGAACTAACCACCGAGCACCACTCATTCTATTACTCATCATACTTATCCTACGTTCATTCATTATTCTTATGCTCATAATCATAGGAAAACCATTTTCATTTTGAAACATATTTACCTTTATATACATAAGCCCTTCGGCTATCAAAATGATATACATACAATAAGGACATCGTAAAATCATACTGCCCACACATACGTATCTACGAGCCTCTACTAGAGTACTAGACATAAGGACGGGACAGGACCCCGCCGTGCCCAAATATGTACACAAAATAATAAATCAAATAGCACATCCGGAATAATGAAGTGCTCTCGTAAATCCGCTGATAGCTCCTATGAATGCGGATCACCTCCGCACTGCACAGGCATGAACACAACGTCTAAAGAAAAAAGACGTCAGTACGAACATTGTACTGAGTATGTAAGGCATAAACAATAATGATACATCAATGAAACCAGGAGACCTCAAGTAAGGAACAACCTATAACTGACTAATCATTTAAGAATGAAATAGTGCATGCTAACTTACTTCATAAACATCATCATATCATGTATGCATATGTATATAAGCTGCCCGACCATATAGGTACGGTGTGATAATCATTAGCCCGCGTCCGGGGTAACCATCTCATACCGCCCACTAGTGGTGTCTGCCCATGCCATCTAGACATAGTGTATACATACGCCCGCCTTGTGTCTGCCCGACCATATAGGCACGGTGTAATATCGTCGTCATATACTCATTATAATGCATGCATAGGAACTCAAAGACAACTATACTTTATCGGGCTGACAGAAGGTCGTGAACCCCCGATCCCATTATAGAGTTTCATAAGTATTCTGCCTCACCTTGAAGGAATTAGCATATAAGGTGAGTGTGGCACAAAGAACAACATCAATAAATCAAAATTTGGCCCAATATCTTTATAGAAGCATCATATCATGAACTTTAGAATCTTTAGACTTAAGCTTATCATCATCATTATCATACTCATAACGTATCTCTTACTTTATCTCATATGAGGCTCTTCATGGACATAGACTCCTAATTTTCGGAATGTAAAAAGGTCATAGAGAATAAGGTAAAATCATGTCATAAGATTCATGCCTTCAAAAGGAGAAAATAGCCTTACATACCTTTTCGGTTAACTATTCTATCACTTGATCGTTCTCCTTCAATGCTCTCATTTTTACCTTCAAGAGAATTCATATTAACATTAGCTAATCGATCACATAAACATGCTCAACTAAAGCTAGAGAAAATTGGGCAGCATTTCCTTTGTTTATAGAACTTTCTCCGTACCACATAGCAACTCCCAATCATCAATAATAACATTCGTAATATCATAATCAATAACTTCTGTCAAGTTCATCCTTATCCAACTCCCACAATTTCCTCTTAAGGTCATCCATAATCATGATCATAATACAACATTAAATTCATCCTTATCTAATGTTTCTCCCATGTTCTTAATATCATTTATAGCATAATCATAATCACAACATATCAAGAATCATGATTCATTCTAAGCTACCCTTTCAAAGATATCATTATTCTCATATTTATGACCCATTTTCTATCTCATTCTACAATTCAAGTCTTTCAACCTCTAAATACCTTAAACAACATGGAATGATCATAAAACTTAACTTAGATAGTGTGGGAATGAGCCTTGAGTGGAAATACTTCACTTGAACCAAAACCCTAGTTCACTTCCAATGGGATTTCTTGCCTTAGATGAACCCTAATGAGTTTCTTGCACTTGGTTCTCTTGGTTTGATGAATTTGATCTTTGATTAGTCTTGATTTAGTGTTGATGAAATGAGTAGAACACTATAGAAGCCTTGAGAGAGATGGAGAAGAGTGGGAAATAAAAATAATGAAGTGGGAACATCATTTTATACTTGGACTTAATTCAGCCCTTCGGGACTTCCACGGACATTTATATGGTCCGTATAACATTATACGATTCGTATAAGTGACTGTACTTCACCATCAGAGAAATAACATTTCTGTTGGGTGCTATACGGACCCTTATACGGGCGGTATAATGTTATATGGACCGTATAAGCGGTCGTGTAACCCCATTTTCCTCAAATGATTTTCGTCGTTTCGTTTGATCTCGATTTGGTGGAACTTTTTGACACTTGTTTAATACTTCATTGATAATCTAAGGGATGTTATAGCTCTTGTCCAAGACATCATCAAGTCATCATTAACTTGTTGCTCGTAAATCTGTTCCAATACGTAACGTATACCTTGCCTTTCTTGGCAAACTTTCTTCTCTTACCTCGAACGTCTTGAAATCTTAATTAGGATCATCGAAGGTTATTTCTTACTTATTGAAACATCATATACTTCATTCCCTTTGTTGGTCTATTCACTGTGCATCGACATGAAATTTTTCGAGGTGTAACATTCTCCCCCCCCCCCCTCTTAAGAACATTTGTCCTCGAATGTTGAGTTCTCGGGAATTCTACGAAAATTTCGCCAAAGTTTCCCCCGTAATATGGCACTACCATCCTGTCACAACAGCCTGTAATAACAATGCCTCACAGGGCCATGACATAATAGTAATAAGGTTTGGCCACACGCGACCCTTATGCATAAGAAGAGAACATACATACCTCATAATCTTGATGCTTCATCCTAGATCTCTCCGGGGGCTGAAATAGGCGCGGTTACTTGGAATTCATATTTTCTTCCGTTTCCCAAGTTTTTTTTTCTCGGTTGTTATTTCTCCATAAGACCTTTGTCACACCCTAATTTCCGATAGGGTATGATGGGCACCCGACCCTTACCTAGGCCGAGCGAACCCCTCGACTAACGTAACACTCACAACCATCTTTGGGCCCATAAACATAACATACACACGAAATGAAAATTTTTCGTAAAAACAACGTACCTTTTCGTTTTTTTTCAAGCCAAATAAAATACGCAATCGTATGAAAACTATAATATAAGGATAACGGGCTTAATAGGCCCCCAAACACATCGGTGCATAATGCTACAAACACCCAAAATTCTGCCGTTAAAAAAA
>NC_081344.1:52815009-52841483 GCF_029784015.1 Lycium ferocissimum
GATGATGTTTAGCTTATGATATACCTATGAAGTGTATGATGATGAGTATGTGATGATATGATTCCACCACGTCTAGAAGGCCGGACACGATCACCACTAGTGGGCTGCGTGCGACTACACCGTGCCTAGAGGGCCGGACATGACCACCACTAGTGGGCTGCATATGAGGGTCACCCGGACGCGGGTTAACGATGATGATGTATGTATGATATAATGATGTATGTATGATAAGATGATGTATACGCTATGGTAACTCATATGATATGCTACGTATGATATATGTATAAAAATGTATCCATTCAAAAGTACGCGAGGGTTATGTCTTAAATCTTATGCCTTATGATTTCTCTATTATGTTCATTTCATTCATGCCTTATATACTCAGTACAATATTCGTATTGACGTCCATTTTCTTTGGACGCTGTGTTCATGCCCACAGGTAGACAGGGAGGTGATCCAGACTCGTAAAAGCTATTAGCTGTTTGAGAGCACTCCATTTCTCGGAGGTGCCATTGATTATTCTTTTGGTACATTTATGTATATATTCATGTTTTGGGCACGACGGGGTCCTGTCCCGTCTACATGTCTAGTACTCTAGTAGAGGCTCGTAGACATGTATGTGTGGGCAATATGGTCTCACCAGTTCTGATGTATATGTATGTATATATGTTATTTTGATAGCCGAAGGGCTCACGTGTATAAAGTAAATATGTTTTAAATGATAATGGTTTTCTATGACTATGAGCATATAATATGAATAACTGTAGATGAGTAACAGAATGGGCGGTGTTCGGTGGTTAGCCCCGGATACCCGTCATGGCCCGTAGCCGGGTTGTGACATTAATGAACGAACGTATAATGAGTATGATGAGTAATAGAATGAGTGGTACTCAGTGGTTAGCCCCGGCTGCCCGTCATGGCCCCTAGTCGGGTCGTGACAAGGAATATCTGTTGGTACCCTCGTACATGGGGTAAGACATTTTCTTCCTCCAAATTCAGGCTCGGGTCTCTATTCCAAGGGCATACCCGACTAGGAAACCATGGGTTCTACTACTACGAACACGAGGGGTGTAACACATGTGCAGCTACTCTTTGCACGGATTCCTATAAGTATGACGTTCAGTTCCAGGTGGTTACACAGAATCCTTCGAGCCTAGCAAGAAGGGAAATTTTGGTTAGGTAAACAAACTTTTTTTTTTTGTTTTTGTAAACAAACTATATGTCCCAAGTATGTTAGGGTATCAATTCTATAGATGATCAATTTTATAAGAAGCAATTTAAGTATTTCCAAAATCTAAAAATCAAAGATCCCCAGAATGCTCATAATGTATGTGCTATGTATGTTATGTAAGAAGTCAGCTACATTGCATCATGTTCATTGCATGCTCATAAATGATATGCCCTATGGACGGACTATGAAACGCATAGGCGCACAGTTATGCACTTGCCTACGGGGCTATCTATTCATACTTTTGCGTTCAGGGCTATTCAGTTATACGCGTGCCTTCGGGGCCATATAAATGTGCGCTTGCATTCGAGGCTATACAAATACGGTTGCATGGGGGCTATACATATATGGTTGCCTTTGAGGCTATACATATATAGATGGTTCCTATGGACGGGCTATGAAACCCATATGTGCTACCTCGATCATTTCATATGTTGTATTCCTTTGGCTAAGTATGGCTTAAAGTAAACAAAGGATCTAATGAACATTGGTCCCAAGTATTACAGTGAACGATCCCAGAACATCCCTCTGTATAGCCACCCAAATTTATCATCAGAAGACTCTAAAGAAGATTTAGAAAGACAGAAGTACAGTACGACTTAACCTGTGTTTCCATAGAGAGTTACAAGGCCTTTAGTCATATATGTTTGATTGTTCTTTTGTTGCTCACTTAATCAGCTTCAGTTTATTGTATATGTTTCATGTCTGCCTTTCGTACTCAGTACCATCTTTCTGTACTAACGTCCCTTAGCCAGGGGCACTGCATTTGTTTATGTCTCACATTGCATGTTCAGGTAAAATAAGTGGCAGGCGTGCATTCTAGATGGGACAAATGTTCAGCGAGATAGTGTAAGCTCCATTTCTTCCTAGAGCTGAGTCAGGTCTTGTACCTTATGAATAGAGATTATGGGTAGGTCGGGCCCTGTCCCGAAAGCATGTCAATTGTACAATTTCAGTTATCCTTAAGGCTTCATAGACATCTATGGTTAGGTTTAGTCCGGTGCAGGTTTTATGTTCAGTTATACAGACAGAGCATCTTATAGATCATGTTTACTTATTTTCAGGCTTTACTACGTCATGTTCCTAAAGTACAGGTTCATAGTATATGCACGTAGAATGTAGTCTATCCCAATCGAGACTGGGGTGTGACAAAGTGCAATCAGAGAAATTCAGTCCTAGGGCGTTTATGAAACTGTGTCTAGTGGAGTCTCACTTATGGGTGTCATGTGCACCACACTTATAATTGGGAGGTTACAGGGCATTTAGAAAATGTTATCTTTTTTTCACATTCTAGATAGTGCAATAGAGCGATGTTAAGACATAATTTCGCTTCGTATGGGTAAGGATAACGCAATAAGTAATTGCAAGGTCTTTATCAGATTAGATCTTACAACCCAAAACGTTGATCGAACGGGCACCCACACACTCTTCCCTAGTGGGCAAACCCTTCCCTTACCCAACATACAATATCAAATAAAAGTAATAATTGAGGAATATACATAAACTTCCCAAGGAATCTGGTCTAAATAGTACAAGAGATTCTAAGAATATAACTTGAATAAAATTTACAACCACAACTTGATGAACTCCGTGAAATCCTTGAAGGCTAACTGAATCTTGCTCAAGTACCTGGAATAACTCTACACCCCAAAAAGGATGTAGCAAGAGTAGTATCAGTACAAGCAACACACACTGGTAGGCATCATTGGCCGCAACAATTAGCTAACATATATAATAGAAAGAAATTAACAAGTAGGCAGATAAGCAGTCCAAATGCAGTCACTAAGCACATCCACGTAAGTCTTGTAATAATGTGAACCATACTAAATCTCAGTAGTCTACAGTCATAGCCTTGGCAGAACCTCTAGCCCTCGAATCCATCAATTGTCTAGGTAAGTGATTAACAAGCATGCAACATCTCAAATAAATCAACAGCCATGGAATCAAGGCTAAAACGCACCATGCAATACAACAGATATAACAACCAGAATCAGAGATGTGAATGGATGTAGTACGAATGTGTGTGCGATGCAATCCAATGCACGGGCCAACTGTCTCATACCGTAAACACATGCTACGGACAGAATACCTCCATGCCTCGATAGTCATGACCTGCGGGGGACCCATGGCGTCCATGTACCCACTTACTCTGAAATAAACCTCGGATAACGAGCACATATACCTTCCGCTCTAGAACAGACCTCGAACCACGGATTCACATACCTTCCGCTCCGGAACAAGCCTTAAATCATGGATTCATATCATACTTTCATCAAAAGTGTCACATTTACTTTCATAGTTTCCATAAATCTTTCATCAATCATTTCCGAAACATTTCCATCATGTATGAGTGAATGAATGCAATAATGCTAAATTAATGCAGGATGAAATGCATGTATGAATGCCAATTTCAACAATAATCAAGAGGGTGAATAACGATAACAACATCCGTAAATAAATTACCAATATGAACTTACTCCCTAATATGTACAATGCCACATCCGAAACAATTTCCCTTCAGACCACATAGGTAACACCAAATATATATATGCAAGAGAGGCCATACGATACATGCCCATAGCAAACACCATAATAAGAAGCCTCAGATGTTTAACTTTCCCTCTAATTATTATTAATATCAAATCACGGCTCACGTCAATGAATCATGTAGAATGTGTATGAATGATATGCATGTATCAATCTCAAGTGTAAATCATAATCAAATCTCAATCGTGCCATATATAGACACATATCACAATATCAATATCAAGTCAAGCCCTTTCCTCCATCCATGTTAATTTCAAGATAAGCGAGAGACAATCATATCATAATAACAATATGGCAACTAAGTACAAGTCCAATATCACACACGTGGCAATAGGCCAATAAACCAAAAAGAGGCAACAAGTCCACAAATAAGTTAACAATACCAATCCTAAGAATATCCATCCCAACTGTCACGCTCCAACTCGAGAAATGTGCGGGCACCTACTAATTCCCATCTCAATAGGCGAACCCCTCCCTTATGCAACAAACCAACAATAAATAAATAAATGAAAACCCAAGAATACTACAATAAGTCTGACATAATATATAAATACTAAGTACGGAAGATAGACTAATCCCAAAAATCTGGTATGATCAGTACAAGAGCTACTAAATACTACTACAAGTCTGAATAGTCAATACATCATCTGAAATACTTATTGTCTCAAAATAGAAATGGGACAATAAAGAAGATAGATTCTCGGGCTGCACGGATCATCAGTAGCTCACCCTTAGAACTCTAGGAACGTCTCCTCGGGATCAGTTGCGAGGTGTGGAAGTCTCTCCAACAGCAAACTCTGCAGTCATAGAAAGAGTACAGCAAGGTAGCATCAATAGAAAACACGGTACTGAGTAAGCATCATAGGCCGACAATAGTTAGATTACGCATGCAAATAAGAAAATGGAAAGATAATGTTGCTTACAGATAGATAAGTCAATAAGTCCAAGTAGTACAATCAATCAGCCTACAGTGTCTCAAATAATTCACGAATCCAAACATAACCAAATAATCACCCAATAACTCAGGTATCACCGAAGATCAATATCAATCCAAATGACAATAAGAACATATAAGGTGTATCCAAATGGAATGCAATGCAATAATACACACATGCTTCGGAGGACACACATGCTCCGGAGGGACGATGTCCACCTCTTGACAGTCATAACCTATGGAGGACCACTAAGTTCATGTACCGTCATTCCGTATCACACAGCCTAGAATGATCCCTCCTTGCTAACCACTCTGTATCACATAGCATAGAGATGGCTACGGAAATATAGTAATGTCTCATGAATCATACTTACCTCTGTCATCACCATTTCCTAATATCAAGTTCAATACAAATATATCATGGATATGAGAAAGTATGTCATGCAATGAGAATATCATAAATAACACATGGATTCCAACCAATTCATATATGGACAGCCATCATAGTACAGGTATCATATGAATCAATTACTTCAAACCAATATTCTATAATGCATAACAACCACCAATTCATACAAGGAAAGTGTGACGGCCCGTTTGGTCGTTATTGCGTTTCCGACCCTTTTGATCTCTTTTCAAGCTTTATTAGCTCATATTTGACCTGCATGGACCATTGGTACATTTTTCAAGGTATTTGGATAGGATTTGGGAGACTTTTGGGTAAACGGACCTTTTTCAGAAATTCGTCAATTTCGAGAGGTCTGGATGGTCTTTTAGAACATGTATGCATATTTGGTTTGGTTCCTAATGCACTCGGGTGCATTTTGGAACTTGAGTTGGAAAGTTGATATTGAGGTATCGGGGGTCGACTCGGTCAACGAAACCTCCGTTGGGAAATTTGAGGCCACAAGTGCATTCGTAGAATGTTTTTATATGTGTCTATGTATGTCGTATGTGAGCAGATGGCCTTGGGTGATAGTCGAGATTTCAGGTTGAGATTGTGATTATCTTGGAGAATTTCTGGTTCTGGTGCCCGCTATAGCAGCACCAGTACCGCATCAGTGGCACCACTATAGTGATGGACTTGCCGAAACAGTGGCCTAATGCTATGTTGACTGACCGCTGCAGCGGTCTGAGTGGGCTTCGAAGAGGGACCGTTGCAGTGGTCCTGTTGTCGCAGAAGCGGTATCGGGCAGATAATTTCGTTAAATGTGTATTAAAATCCTTAAGTCCCTCATTCTTTATTATTTTGACTTTAGAGTTTTTGAGAGCTTTTCAAGGTGATTCTTAGAGGAAACTCTTTGTGTTAAGTTCTTCTATCTCCTTGGCTATTCCATTTACCATAATCGCCTTAGGATTCAATATCATGCTAGTTCACTAACTTAAGGATGAAAAGAAGGTTCAATGAGTTCTTCTCTCTAGGCTTCTAAAACTTGATTTATTGATTGGGTTAGCTTCATTAAGCATGGAATTGATGACTAGAATCTATTATTGCATGAATCTTCCTTTATTAGTGATAAATTCTTAAATTGGAAAGTTTGGGATTATACCCAAATTTGGGGGTTTTGCCTAGAATCCAAATTTGAGTAAATTGTTGGTTCTTCTAGCTTGATATTGATGGGAATTGATCACCTAGAGCTTTAATTTCATGTTGAGACCTTTAGATTCCTAATTTCACCTTTCTAGTTCATAAACCCTATTCCATAGGTTAGGAATTTGGGTCTTGAATAGAAGTAGAGTTTGAATGGTGTTCTTCTTGATTCTAATTCCATATTTTGGATATGTTTAAAATTTTATTATCTCAAGGCTCAAAGGAAAGAGAAGGCTAAGGTTTGATTGTTGGAGACTTTGTTGTTCAGCTTTCCAGGTAGGTTATGATTTATCTTATGGTGAGACTTCGATTAGCAAAGCGTATGTTAGATGATATTATTGGAGAATGCATGTAAACCTTCGGGTATGAAGTTAGGTTAGATATTGTCTTAGGTTGAGCCTTGTTGTGTGATTTGGGGGCTAGCCACCCCGTTGCGTTGTTGACTTATATTGTTCTATTTACTTATTGGCTCGTTGCCATATTGAGACATCGGATATTTGTGATTAGAGATATATCATGGCTATGATATTGCGGTAGTTTACTCGATTGATATTGAGATGAGAATAGTGATTCCATTACGGCTTATTCTGTAGCCTTATCATTTATATTGCTTGTGTGCCCTGGGAGGTACTGCTGAGAGTTATGATTCCATTATGGCTTATTGTGTAGCCTTATCATTGATATTACTTATGTGCCTGGGACGTACTGTTGAGAATTGTGATTCCATTGTGGCTTATTGCGTAGCGTTATTATTGATATTACTTGTGTGCCATGTGTGATATTGTTTCGGATAGAATTGTGCCATATGCATGTGTCACGACCCAACCTCGTGGGCAGTGACTGGTGCCCGAGCTGGGCACCCAGACGTACCTGCTAACCACAATCAACGTACAGACGGATATACATATACAAAGTTCAAACATCAGACTATAACTGACATAATCAGATCTTATACTTACAGAATAGCGACACGTCGCCCCATGGCTGTCATAAATACATGTACACATATATACATATACACTCCGCGGTCACAACATCCAGCGGAGGATATCACACATACACACTCCGCGGTCACAACATCCAGCGGAGGATATCAGACAGGAGCCAGTAAGGCTATTATCATATAGGGGCGTCCGAAGCGCAGATCATACAGACACAAGGAAACAGAGACTACCCATAACCCACTCATGTATGTCTACAAACCTCTAAGAGTCATAACAGAATCATATGACGGGACAGGGCCCCGCCGTACCCGTGAACAAACACGTATACATATAACGGAAGTGTCGGTACCAAAAGTGTAGGCTCGGATCAAAGGAGCACTTGAGCGACGAACAGATATCCTAGGCTGACGGACCTCTGGAGCGTGTACCTGTACCTGCGCGGCATGAGACGCAGCCCCCGAAGGAAGGGGGTCAGTACGGAAAATGTACTGAGTATACAAGGCATGAAATAACGTATAGTAAACAGAGTCACAATCAAAATCAGAAATGCGGAAAGTAAATGCAATATTCAAAATATTAAAATGCTTTCAAAATATTACAATGCTTTCTCATAAAACACAAATCATGCATAAGGCCCTTAGAACTGTGGTCGCCCGCCCGTCGTTGGTGCCACAACACATCATACTCCAGAAGATTTTATATCTCCGTATCCCCGTCACACGATGACATCATACATATACCACGGTACCCGGCCAATAGGGGCGCGGCGTGCGGGACACATCATAACACCATTATCCACGGTTCTGGCCAAAGGGGCTCGGCGAACCGGACACATCATACTCCGGAAATATGTCATAATGCGCACGATGATAACCGGCCCCGGGACTCGGTGAAGGAAGTCATAACAATGTGCACGAGCAGAGTCGTGAGAAACTATATGCAATTTAAAATAAACATTTGTACAGACGTAACAAAATCATCAAACAAATTATCGTTTACAAATCAATAGTCATAGTCATATCAAATCTCTTTCGGATAGTATTCAGAAACATATCAACTAAACTTTATTAACCATAGTTACGTACCAAAGTCATATGCAATGCAAATATTTACAAAGACTTAATAAATTAGTCGGAGTAATTCATTTCTTACAATTTAATCCAATAGTCTGACCGCGTTTCTTCCGAATGCCACTCGGGCACCTATCGAACCGAACCTTAAGGATCATAATTTCATATCGAAATCGTACACACCATACTTTTCATTTCAGACTCATTAAGCAAATAGATAATCGTATTCGGAGATTTAAGTAATAAATATGCTAAGTTCTTTACAAAAAAATCTTAGACTTATACAAAGAAAATCTCGAGGGCCCATGGACGAGCGTCAATCCCGCCCGAGCCCACCTATGAAAGTTGGGGGATATTATGCCTTATGGAATCACCTATGAAGGTTTCGGGGCGATCCGAGCTCGTTTACGAAAGTTACGGGAGTTCGTAGTTACGAAACCTCTTTAAGGACACAATTCTCTTTAGAGCATTTAAAACTCATTCATACCAAAACATAAGAACTTTGGATTGACTACATTAGGAGAGTTAACTTTAGGAAGCAAAGAAGGAGCATATATAAGCTCGGATCTTAAGAGTGGAGTTTCCCCGAGGTTCGTAGGATATTCACCTTACGTCTAAGACATGCCAAAGAAAGAAAGAGGAAGCCTTACATACCTTGGCCGCTTCGCAAGCTAATCCAAACTCAGGCCTCGGCTCTCCAAAGTCTACACAACGTCAATGAATATCAATCATTAACTATATGCATTTAGGAAATTCAATTCCAAACTATTTCTCAATTCTACGAAAATTGGGCAGCAACTCCCCGTAAATACAACCACCCCGAGAATTCAACTCGGCTAATTCTTCAACAACAATACCAACAACCATTTTAATAACATTAACAATCAATTCAACCGCATTATATCGCTAATAATTCTTCTCCACATTTTTCAACAACATGCCAATTATGTTCAATTCAAGTTCAAATATTCAAAAACCATTCAAACAACATTCAAGAATACTTTAAGTAACTAGCACAATAATTCCAACTCTCCAACAAAAGCACTACTCTTCCCAAAACTTCTCCAACCCAACAACACCACATGAACATGTTCCTTTCTTTCCAAATTCATAAGCTACACCACCGAACCACACTTTAACAACATTATTCTTACAAATTCAAGAAACTAGATTAAGGTCACATTAAGCTTCAAATCAGTCCGCACGGTTTCTAACTTCAACTTGGATCACTAACCTCCATTCCACGTTATAGAATTCATAAAGAAGACAACCAAAATGCAAGATAACATTAATTCATTTTATGCACACCAAGCAGCCCCTATTCGGCCACTCCACAACATACAACATTCCATGAGTTTCATTCATTTTCTACACTTCACAACAACACATAAACATGTTGAATTCAATTACTCTCCACCCCTACAAACACACACATATGCACGGCCACACATACATATACGGCCACAACTTCAACTTCCATATTCCATGATTTTTCATTCATTTCCATACTCCACAACATATACAAATCATCTATAACATATGAAAAATAAGATTAAACCATACCTCTCTCACTTGATTCTTCAAGTTGGCTAGAGTTTGATCTTGAACCAATCCTTGTTCTTGCTACTTCAACAACCCCTCCATGTTACTAAGCACCTTCTAAAGAGTAGATTTGCTAGGGAAAATTATTTTTTGATCAACTCTCTCTTGTCTTGCTCGGCTAGGAGCTATGGCCGAATGGGAGCTTGGTTATTTTCTCCAAGTTTCTTGAAAGCTCTAAGGTGAAGAATGATGAGAAATGGGTTGAATTAATCATCCAAGGCTACATATATTAAGCCTCCATGTGGCCATGGCCCACATCTTATGTGGCCGGCCACATGGCCTAATTTTTCCATGAAATTTCAACTTTCAACAAGTTCACTTTTGGCCCCAAATTTTTCATAATGTGTCTAACTTTCCTTAATCCGCTTTTAGCCCCAAGTTCCATAATTTCTCATGCCGACAAAATCATAACAATTCATGTTTTGAAATAAGTCGTAGCTAAAATCTCAGCTTCGTATCCCGGAATCCTCTTGTCCTTAACTTTTCGCAACTAGTCCGGAATGTCCCGACGTACAAAAGTGCGGGATATAACAGCATGGCTCTGGTACTGATGATAATATGTGAGAGAGTGTAGCCTCCAAGGTTTCTGCCGGAGAGCATAAGATGAGTGTTCATTGCTAGAGGTTTCTTCTTTGGGAACGATGTAGTTTTCGATACCCGAGGTCTTTGCCGGGATCGTGAGAGTGTGCTCGTGATATGAGGTCATATTTCGGAGCGAGTGATACATGAACTTTATGGGTCCCCTATGGCTCATGATCGCCGAGATGTGAAGTCACTCCGTCCAAGACATGTTGTACAAAGCTGCATATGCATTGCATTCATCCTACATACATTATTGCATTGCCTTGTATCTTGGTTTTTGTTGATTGTTGTGATACTATTGTGATGTCTTTGGTTTGGATTGTTTATACTGAGACTTGGCATAGTTGGGTTTAGATGCTATAACATAAGAGATGACTTATGGATATGGATTCATGTTGACTTGTACTTGTTGGTTTATGTGTTTATCTTGCTTTGTTATCTTTATATATGTTAGCTAGTCTTAGTCGGCCTATGATATCTACCAGTACTTGTTGTTTGTACTGACCTGCACTTGCTGCATTCTTTTATAAATGCACTGTATCGGGTGGGATTGACTTTTTCTCCTTATGGCTGATATTCGAGGATTTGATTATTCGAGTCTTTCAGGGTGAGCATGAGGACGTTCACTGCCCAAAGACACTTCTATCTAATATGTCTTTATTTTCGTTTTAAGACATATTTTTTAGACTATTGATGTATTATTATTATTCAGACTTGTAGTATCTAGTTAGATGCTCTTGTATGACCAAACCAGATACTGGGGTGTATTTCTTACTTCTCCTATTCTTATATTATTGTCGTAAGACTTATGTTATTCTATCTTCTTCCGCTTTATTTATGTTTTTATGATTATTGGGTTAAGGGTTCGCCTACCGAGGTGGAAAAGATAGGTGCTTGCATGACTTAGTGAAATTGCGCTGTGATAAATTGGTGCTAGAACCCTAGGTTTCTCGATTTATAATATAAGAGCGTGTCTAGTAGAGTCTCGTGGATCGATACGATGAGCTCCGTACCAATCTGCGAGGGGCTATAGGAAATTTTAGAAAACTTTCAATTCTTTCATTCTCTCGTGCGACTTCATTCAAATTGGTATCTAGTCGATTCCAATTGGTAGCTAAACTTTCTTATGTTAATCACCCACAGAGTGTGGAAACTTGTCCTTAAATTTTTATGCAAATGGCTGATCTATGTTGTGTTGTGGCTTAGTACAAGATATGTTATTCTTATTCGGACACGTGATCAAGTTCAACCTCTAGTTATGGCCCAAGGATTCGATTGTGTCGAATTGCGATTAGACTCGTTTATTGTGAGAGTTCGTGAGAAATGGGAAAGATAGTTCAGAGGGTTACATGATCTCCATGTTTCAGCGTTGGGTTGCTCGGAAGTGACAAAGTGCATTGATGGCTTAATAATAGTGGGTTGCTCGATGATATGATCGGTTTAGGAAAAACTTCATCTTCGTCAAGGCCTTATGATGGTGTACGTGATATTGGTGTACCAATAGCGGGTCGACGATTCAGCAGCGATAGAGTATTAGACATCGCTATGTGAGGACGAGTGTAAGTTCGGTAATGACCATCAAATTGGGCAACGTATTGGGATTGCGTGTAATAAAGAAAACAAGTTGACAATAAAGGCATGAAGGAAGGCTTTTGTGGAAAGCGTGTAGCGAAGTGAGACTTCATAAAATATCTTTGACATGAGTACATTTCATGAGATTGGGAAGGGAAAAATTGGTATCTAACATGGTTGTCAGGATAAGGTTGCAATTGATGCGAGGACGAATTTCGTGTTCGGTTGTGAAAGGTAAAGAAGGTTCGGCATGACAGAATGGTACCTGTCACGACCCAACTCCGTAGGCCGCGACACGTGCCCTAGTTGGGCACTCATACGTACCTTAACCTAAATTAGCAGAATATTACAAATATACAGAAATAATAATTTAACAGAGTCCAGTGGGCATGACGCACGAAGGCCGATAAGGCCGTCACAAAACATAGATAAGCCATAATCGTATGCGACACTCACGAGCATATACAGAACCCACACTACATGTCTACAGACCTCTACAGAACAAAACATAATCATATGACGGGACAGGGCCCCGCCGTACCCAGATCAAATGCATACAAATGTAACAGAAAATTTTATGCCAAAACACGGGCTCCGGACAAAGGAGCACTTCAGCAGCTGAGTATATAACCTAAGCAACGGCTCCACAAACCAGTCGTCTGCACCTGCGCGGCACGAAACGCAGCCCCCGAAGAAAGGGGGCAGTACGGAAAATGTACCGAATATGTAAAGCGAGAGAACGTAATAAATAAAATCAAAATCGAACGAGAATGTGCGGAGGAAGCATAAGATACATAGGGAATCAGAAATGCATACCAGAAAGTCATAAGTAATGCATGCAGAAAACATATGCAAAGCCGGCCCCGCTATGGGACTCGGTGAACAGAACAGAGGCGCCCCCTTCTCCGGCGCCATAACAGATCATAACATACAAAGTGGCCATATCAGATCATATCATAACAGAACGTACATGGCACAACATACACCGTAACCCATGCACGTATATACCTGCCCCCTCACACCGGGGCGCGGCGAACAATGCAGAGACATACGCTTGAGAACATATCCTGGCCCGGGCTCAGTGTGGGAAACATTGAGGCATCCACGAGTGGAGTAGTGAGAAACTAATGCAATAAAAATAACATACATATGTCCAGAGACTCGATGAGGCAGATCAAACGACAATTCAAATTAATGAAATCGGACGGAGTCATAGTGCGTACCTTTCGGACATCACGGAGGATTATGACGGAACAGAACGTTCGGAGTCAAAGTACATATCAAAACGTTTCATAGGACTTAATGAAATATTTAAAATGATTTTTGTTTAGTAGCTAAAGCATTCCTTAAAGGCCGCTTGAAAACAAATCGTAAATACAAAAGAGTAAAATCAGAAATAGGGGGCCCACCTCGGTTCGTTGAGGTGGCGGACATAAATTTCAATCATTGGGCTCCATAAAGTTATTTAAGAAAGTTCCAAAGCGGTTCAGATTCATTTGCAAAAGATACGAAGGTTGAAGCATTCTTAAATCCAAAAGAAAGCATTATGCTTCAATTGTCTTGAATGAATAGTACTAAAAATCAAGCTCAAATTCCTAGGAGCGAGAATTATCCCCGAAGGTACGTTTTCGGCCTAGTAGGTCTAGGACGTGCCAAACAAAGAATAGGTGTAGCTTTACATACCTTCCGCGCTTGTTAAGCTCGTCGAAACTCCGGTCCTGTTTCTTCGAAAATCCGCAAATGGTCATAGTGACCAGTCACTATTCATGCAAGTTGATATTTCAGTCTTTGGTTTCCATCTGGCTACCGAAATTTCGGCAGCACTTCCCCTATAAATACGACACCCCGAGAATTAAACTCGGCTCAAAACAATCAACAACAACCCAACAACAACATCAACAATCACAATACAACTCAATATAACATAACTAGTCCACTTCCCAACATAATACAATAACTTTCATTCCGACTTCACAATTTCAAGTCAACATCAATATTTCCATACATACATACTAATTTGAAATCATTTACACACAAGCCGAGAATATTTTAAACCTTACATCCAATATTCAATAATTCCATAATCGATCCAAAATCCTTAAATACACAACCAACTCATCCCGACACATTTCCTACACACAAATTCATTTCCAACAACAATAATTTACACTCCAACAACCTCATTATCTTAATATCATAAAATCACATTAATACGACGCAATTCTCTACATCTTATTTTCATGCAATCTTAACCCACACATGTTCCATTTACTTTGCAACGATCATGACAACGCAACTAACACATTAAACAAAATAAATCCAACATGTTTCCTTCTACCATGTACCACACGGCCATAGGCCAAGTTTTAACTACATTCAACTTTTATTCAATTTCCATCTCCAATACAAATTCCACAATAACCACAACCAAAATACAACATATAATTCAACATAGTTATACTACAACCATTCGGCCACATGCATGCATTCCCATTCAACATACCAACTTCCATATTTTCATAATTTCTACTCATTTACATATTCCACAACACAAATAAACCTTCATAACATAATTGGAATGGAAGAATTCTTACCTTCCTCCTCAAGTTCCTTCAATCCACTACCTTGTCCAAGCGACAAAACCAATAGGTTATCTTCCAAAATAATTGCACCACGTTGTAGAGGGACCTTAAATTGGTAGGAATATAGCAAGAAAATAATTTTTGGGACAAGATTTTTGATAGGTGATTTTTCATCACCTTGGCCGAATGGCCATGGAGTTGTTCTTAAAATTTTTCTTGCCTTCTCCTTCTCTCAACTTGTCTTGAATTCTCTAGAAAAATAATGAACCTTGCCCCTTTTTATAATTAGCTTGTCATGTGACCATGTCACATGACTACAATTAAATTTTTGTCCCTCTTTAGTAGGCATGGCCGGCCACCTCTTTGGCTTGGGCCTAAGTTTTCCAAAAAAAAATTCATCTTATTTTCCAAGCCCAATTACTTAGCCCATATTTTTGATAATTCATGAAACCATTTTCCGACATTCCAATTTTGCCCTTAGACTTTTCCAATATTTCCACGTCTACATTTTCCATAGCCAACTTATGAACCAAACAAAATCAATACATTTCAATGTCCTTAACCTTCCTTAATATCTCCGCGTCAATATTTCCTTAAACATCCCATGCACACCAAGTAGAATCTAGTTAGAACCTTAATTCCTACCATTCCGACTTGTTTCCAATTTTTCCGAATTCGCATAAAATGCGAGGTATAACATTCTCCCCCCCTTTAGAACATTCGTCCTCGAATGTTCAACTGACCTTATGGGGTTTCATAGCACTTCGGGGAGGTTTCCTCCTTTTCAAATACATACTTGAGCTTGACCAAAGCACTTGTAAGGGCCTTTGTTTTTCAACTCCTTCTGTCATTCTTCGATATCCCCTCACTAGGGCTGCTCGAGTTCTAAATCGAATATACGGCGAACTAAATCTTCGTCAGAGTCAGAAGGTCAAACGAACGTCAGGCGGAGTCGTATCCGGAATCGGAAGCACGAAAGTACAACAGACAGAATCATATTCCGATGATTATCTTAGGCAGATTCAAGATTGGAGCCAAACGTACAGAAGCATATTGAGCAATCCCATAATCAGAATTAGGCGTACCGGTACGTATACCAGACAGATTCATAGTCGAGGTCGGACGGGCGAACGTATGTCGAACAGATTCATAATCGGAATCAATCATACGGAGATGTATCAGACGGATTTGCAGTCAGAATCAGAAATATAGAGGTATAGTGGATAGGAACATAGTTAGATTCAGAAGTACCGGGGTATAATAGACAGAGTTTTATCGAAGTCGGGGGCACAGAAATATGGCATACGGAATCGCGTTCGGGGTCAGGCTACTTTTGCTACTACTTTAGGGACCTACAGAAATTTCCTTGTCTTGTTTTACTTCTCGCTTGATTGCAAACTTGCTTCTCTCATTCTTACATAATGGTTTCCTACTTCGCTTATCGGCTCCTCCAAAGGTTTTTACTTGATCATATTTCTTATCCTTAATTCCTTCCAATACTTCAATTCCCAACCTTAATCCATAGTGAAAAGAGTAGCAACTCATCTTACAACACCTGTACCATATCTTTCCTTGTTACTCGAACTTCGATGTCTTTGTCCGATTTTGTAACTTCCCACACCGTAGCATTTTGGTTCGGGAATTACTTACCTACCGATACAATTGCGTGCTGGAATATCGTACGCATTCACACACCTATATGATTGTTATCGACTATCCCACAAAATAATTCCAACGTTGTTCAAGCCTATACAAATCCCGAGGCTATCGTACTTTCTTTCTCTTCACCCCTTATGTTCCGTTTCGTAATGCCTTCCGTTAGTGGCAACCTTTTGTCGTTAGGGCTCGCCTTTCGACCAACATAATCACCAGGGAAAAGTCATGCACATACATATATATATACACTCATCACCATTCTACTTATAAGCATTTCCAATCGCTTTCGAACTTATCCTAATTCTCAAGCGATACGCTTTCTTCTTTTTCCGCCATTTAATCGTGCCGCGCAACTTCCGTAAGGGGGTGCTAGCCGCTTCACATACTTTCTTTTCCTTTAGGCCACCCCATATTTCCATTTATTCCCTTAAATTCCAAGTTCGCAAAATTTTTCAATTACTTCCCAGGGGGTCACCCATCCTAAAATTGCTCCTCCCCTGAGCACGCTTAACTTCGCAACTTCGACAGATTCGAGTCCTTTAATGTCGGTATAATTACGTCCGTTTCCACACACGACCTTTATTACATAATACGAGGCCTTACGGATCCCGAGGCACATTCACAACACGTCCTTTCTTGTACAATTACTATTTTACCCTTCTTGACCTTCGGTAGTCACCTCTGCAAATTCTTGTTACTCGAACCCTGTACGCCGCAAATACCCATAATACCATGCAGAATATACAGCTCGTATCCCACGCTAGCCATTCAGAATCTTCTGTTTCGGGTAACGGAATAAGTATATTCGAACATACCTGTGTGACCTCTCCCGTCACCACTTGCCATCTTCCGCCATTTGTAAAGCTCGCGCAAGGAATTTTTATTTCTTATGGCTTGGCTCTATCGCACGATCTAAGACAGAAAGAAGGTCAACAATTCCTAGATGCCCGTAGCCTCCCCGTTTATAAATGTGGCGCGCTTCACACCATAAACGGGACTCTACTAGACACGGTTCGTAGACATTCCGAGGACCTAACCGCTACGATACCACTTTTGTCACGACCCAACTCCGTAGGCCGCGACACGTGCCCTAGTTGGGCACTCATACGTACCTTAACCTAAATTAGCGGAATATTACAAATATACAGAAATAATAATTTAACAGAGTCCAGTGGGCATGACGCACGAAGGCCGATAAGGCCGTCACAAAACATAGATAAGCCATAATCGTACGTGACACTCACGAGCATATACGAGAACCCACACTACATGTCTACGGACCTCTACGAACAAAACATAATCATATGACGGGACGGGGCCCCGCCGTACCCGCATCAAATGCATACAAATGTAACGAGAAAATTTTATGCCAAAACACGGGCTCGGGACAAAGGAGCACTTCAGCGGTACCGAATATATATAACCTAAGCAACGGCTCCACAAACCGTCGGTCTCCGCACCGCGCGGCACGAAACGCGACCCCGAAGAAAGGGGTCGCACGGAAAATGTACCGAATATGTAAAGCGAGAGAACGTAATAAATAAAATCAAAATCGAACGAATGTGCGGAGGAAGCATAAGATACATAGGGAATCGAAATGCATACCGTAAAATCATAAGTAATGCGTACGCATGCAAGAAAACATATGCAAAGCCGGCCCCGCTATGGGACTCGGTGAACGAACGAAGGCGAGAGCGCCCCCTTCTCCGCGCGCCATAACGGATCATAACATACAAAGTGGCCATATCGGATCATATCATAACGAACGTACATGGCACAACATACACCGTAACCCATGCACGTATATACCGCCCCCTCACACCGGGCGCGGCGAACAATGCGGGGAGACATACGCTTGAGAACATATCCTGGCCCGGGCTCAGTGTGGGAAACATTGAGGCATCCACGAGTGGAGTAGTGAGAAACTAATGCAATAAAAATAACATACATATGTCCAGAGACTCGATGAGGCAGATCAAACGACAATTCAAATTAATGAAATCGGACGGAGTCATAGTGCGTACCTTTCGGACATCACGGAGGATTATGACGAAACAGAACGTTCGGAGTCAAAGTACATATCAAAACGTTTCATAGGACTTAATGAAATATTTAAAATGATTTTTGTTTAGTAGCTAAAGCATTCCTTAAAGGCCGCTTGAAAACAAATCGTAAATACAAAAGAGTAAAATCGAAATAGGGGCCCACCTCGGTTCGTTGAGGTGGCGGACATAAATTTCAATCATTGGGCTCCATAAAGTTATTTAAGAAAGTTCCAAAGCGGTTCGGATTCATTTGCAAAAGATACGAAGGTTGAAGCATTCTTAAATCCAAAAGAAAGCATTATGCTTCAATTGTACTGAATGAATAGTACTAAAAATCAAGCTCAAATTCCTAGGAGCGAGAATTATCCCCGAAGGTCTGTTTTCGGCCTAGTAGGTCTAGGACGTGCCAAACAAAGAATAGGTGTAGCTTTACATACCTTCCGCGCTTGTTAAGCTCGTCGAAACTCCGGTCCTGTTTCTTCGAAAATCCGCAAATGGTCATAGTGACCAGTCACTATTCATGCAAGTTGATATTTCAGTCTTTGGTTTCCATCTGGCTACCGAAATTTCGGCAGCACTTCCCCTATAAATACGACACCCCGAGAATTAAACTCGGCTCAAAACAATCAACAACAACCCAACAACAACATCAACAATCACAATACAACTCAATATAACATAACTAGTCCACTTCCCAACATAATACAATAACTTTCATTCCGACTTCACAATTTCAAGTCAACATCAATATTTCCATACATACATACTAATTTGAAATCATTTACACACAAGCATTTCGAGAATATTTTAAATTACATCCAATATTCAATAATTCCATAATCGATCCAAAATCCTTAAATACACAACCAACTCATCCCGACACATTTCCTACACACAAATTCATTTCCAACAACAATAATTTACACTCCAACAACCTCATTATCTTAATATCATAAAATCACATTAATACGACGCAATTCTCTACATCTTATTTTCATGCAATCTTAACCCACACATGTTCCATTTACTTTGCAACGATCATGACGACGCAACTAACACATTAAACAAAATAAATCCAACATGTTTCCTTCTACCATGTACCACACGGCCATAGGCCAAGTTTTAACTACATTCAACTTTTATTCAATTTCCATCTCCAATACAAATTCCACAATAACCACAACCAAAATACAACATATAATTCAACATAGTTATACTACAACCATTCGGCCACATGCATGCATTCCCATTCAACATACCAACTTCCATATTTTCATAATTTCTACTCATTTACATATTCCACAACACAAATAAACCTTCATAACATAATTGGAATGGAAGAATTCTTACCTTCCTCCTCAAGTTCCTTCAATCCACTACCTTGTCCAAGCGACAAAACCAATAGGTTATCTTCCGAAATAATTGCACCACGTTGTAGAGGGACCTTAAATTGGTAGGAATATAGCAAGAAAATAATTTTTGGGACAAGATTTTTGATAGGTGATTTTTCATCACCTTGGCCGAATGGCCATGGAGTTGTTCTTAAAATTTTTCTTGCCTTCTCCTTCTCTCAATTTGTCTTGAAAATTCTAGAAATTAAATGAACCTTGGCCCCTTTTTATTCTTAGCTTGTCATGTGACCATGTCACATGACTTAATTAAATTTTTGTCCCTCTTTAGTAGGCATGGCCGGCCACCTCTTTGGCTTGGGCCTAAGTTTTCCAAAAAAAATTTCATCTTATTTTCCAAGCCCAATTACTTAGCCCATATTTTTGATAATTCATGAAACCATTTTCCGACATTCCAATTTTGCCCTTAGACTTTTCCAATATTTCCACGTCTACATTTTCCATAGCCAACTTATGAACCAAACAAAATCAATACATTTCAATGTCCTTAACCTTCCTTAATATCTCCGCGTCAATATTTCCTTAAACATCCCATGCACACCAAGTAGAATCTAGTTAGAACCTTAATTCCTACCATTCCGACTTGTTTCCAATTTTTCCGAATTCGCATAAAATGCGAGTATAAGAACCTATGATTATTATGGAGTATTCTTATGGAAATAATTAGGCATGGTTTGATAATGGTCGTACTTACAGGTTCACGTGATATCTCAGGGATATGGTGCTAAAAGTCATTCTTGATATAAGCTCATTGATGTTAAAGGACCACTCTGTTATTAAGTGAATGCTATGGGCACATCGTATGATCGGTAAATTTGACTAGGTTGTAGACTTCTGAGGAGCTAGTAATCGATTGATAGAAATGACTTCAATTATGGGCGAATGCGATGAGTTAATGACTCGAGAAGTTACTGGTTGTTTCACTTAGATTTGAGGAGAAATATTAATATTGTTTTGTGGTTCGTTTGGCTTAGATGGATGATTAGTTTAGAGGGTCGAGTGGATTTGAGCATTTGTTGGTTGATAGTGATAAAAGTGATTTGAAATGAAACACGGGAACTGAAGGATTACAAGGAGGCATCATGTTGTCGGGTTCAGGGGATTAAGGTTCGTAAGACTTGAGGTGAGGTAGAATGGGTTTCTGAATCATGTTGGATTGTGGTGGCATTATATCATAACCTTCAGTAAAAAGTGTGACGGATAAGTTTAATTAGTGTCTTCGAGGTTAAGGGCAGAAGGGAAATCGTTGAAGCAAGAATTAGTGATGTGAGAGCTTGGTTGCGATTGTTCAGTGTAGAGTGGGCTTGAGAGTTTAAGGATGAGTTGAAATTTTCAATTGTGTAGTGAGCTAATAGGACCAGTGATTGACTAATGGAACGATTATCAGTGTTAGGCCAGTTTAAAAGTTTAGTACTCAGGAGGGTTTATCAAGTGTTGCACCTAATGTTAGACTAAGGTTGGGGGCCTTGTATTCATTGTGTAAATTTGACTAGATCCCACTACTAGTGGTGTTATTACTCCGCTTATGTAATTAAATGAAAGGGATCAGCGTGTGAGTGGTTAGAGGGGTTCAGATTCGATAAATGAGGTAAGAGGTGACTCTTCGAGGGCTAGAACGTTAAGGATTTTGATTAAGGGGTTAGTAAACAAGGATGCTTGAAATGGTAGGCCAATGATGGGTTAATTGAGTTAAGTTCGGGATAACATTTTGGAGATTAAGAAAGACAATTCGGGCAGGGACGATTCAGTTGGATACATGAGGATATTGGTAAGACTGTTACGTGATATGCTGGATTTAGAGAGTGTTCAATTTAGAGTTGTAAGCGTTAAGAAAAATCTAATGTGCAGAGTGTGTGGTATGTTCCTATCTCCATAATTGATTTCGCTAGCTTGCAAAACTTATGATTATGCGGTGTTCAATTGAGTGGATTTGAGGATTGATTACGGTATCGATGATCGTGAATTGATTAGAAATTGGGAAATTGACAAGTCGATAAAAGGTATAGTTGATCGAGAGTTGGCAAGAATGAGGTACATATTGGGATTACTTAAGTCTATTTAGATTTTGGAGTCGTTGTCTTGCATATTCAGATGAGATGTAATTATTGCGTGACGTTTAGATCGGTAAGGTAAGATTTGATACTTTCGGAATTGTTATGGGCATATCGAGGTGTTACAATGGGATATTCTATGGTGAAGGGGTATTATATGAGGCTAGAAGTTTTGCGCTGAAAAGTTCAGGGTTGTATCAGATTTGCATATCGGGTAAAGGTTGAGAAACATGAAGATTGAAATCGTAAGGTATAGATCTTCGGTACTAAGTTGATAACTTAGATAGGACTCAACTTGTGGAGTTGAGGGTGACAGACAGGGTTTGTTATGCATGGTATGACTGTGATTGGTTTCGAAATTCGGAGTCAGTTCTAATAGCTATCAGCGATATTCGAGAGTTGTGAATTCATTCAGGGTCAGCATTGTTCGAACTAAGCTTAAAGGTCTATGATTATACTTCCAGGAAGATATTTAAGGATTCGATGCTTTTCGGCTCAGATTTGAGGTATGACAGATTTACCGAGCTTTGTCGGGGCTTTCTAGTGGATTTGGTGATATTTTTTTAGAACAATTACTTGGATAGAATAATGGTTTACAATGAGCAGAGTACAGATTTGAGGAGGAACTATTGTGCGAGAGGTCCTTATAGTGATCAGTTGTGTTCCAACAGACTTTGCTAGGCGGGATATTCAATGGTATGGTTCCTGTATTGTGATTTGAAGGTTTAAGAAGACTTGTAACTAGCCAAGTTGGCTGTCAGTAAGATCAGTTTTGATGGAATTGCGTAGAGGTCTCAGATGGATCAAGGATTCTTTCTGGCGAGAGTAAGTCATGGTTTCAAGTTTGTGATGTATGTGATCATGTGTTTCTAAGAAATGGCGGTGTGAAAAACGTCTCGTCAAGTGCGAAAGAAAGGTTAGCGGAATCAGAATATCTTCCAGGTTCAGAATGGGCTATGGTTTGTGACCATGTTTCAGAAGATTGCAGTGGTTTGGGAAAGTGTTTATGGGGCCCAGTGATCACGTTCAGAGTTGTGGTTTTATCTAATCAGAGAATTCGAGCAAAGCAATTCGTTTATTCGAGTATCAGTTGCGAGAGAAATTCGAATACGGAGATGTGAGAATTGGAGCTTGAGCTAAGTTTAGAGAGTTGTGACAGGTTGTCACACCCCAATTCCGATAGGGCATGATGGGCACCCAACTCTTACTTAGAGCTGAGCGAACCCTCTGGCATTCACATAATGAAACTGGACATATAAATTTTTTTCGAAAGCATAATAAAGTACTTCCAGTCAAATTATAGAAATTTGCGAACGATATTCAATTAATCAAATACCGAGTAAGTCAAACTGACATATCGGCCTACATGGTCGCTTTACTCAACACATGACATATCAACCTACTAACCACAGGACACTGTTTGCAAAGTCTCTAAGAGTAAACACTTGAATCATATGAATCGGGACAGGGCCCGACATACCCGTACACACACATGATAACCATAATGACTCTAAACTGCTCCGGAAGAAATGGAGTTTGCCAATCGTACCGATAACCAACCATCCTAGCTAAATACTTTTACCTCGCAAAACAATGACCGTGTGTGGCATGAACACAAAGACCTCCGAAAAGGGACGTCAAAGACGAACAATGTACCGAGTATGTAAGGCATAAGAACATCAAGTGCAAATGGATCATGAAAACCGGTATCCAATAATTGAATGCATCCGTGGCTAACATTTGAGAATATCACGTAACTCTATATGATTCGAAACTCCGGCTACGCATGGCGTATGATAGGCATAGATTATAATATACCGATAGTCTTGTGGAACGTACAGCCCGATCCATATATAATATAATAATGCCGAGAAACGTATGGCCCGATCCATATATAATATAATAATCATATGTATACCGTACCCGGCCCTCTAGTGAGGGACTCGATGAATAATTAAATGAAATTGTGCACGAATAGATACCCGGCCCGGGACTCGGTGAATGATATATTAACGACATGCACGAGTAGAATATCATGAGCAACCATATGCAAACTAAATCATCATCTGGGACTCAATAGAATAATTAGAATGAACCGACACTTGAGAATCAAAGTCAACTGCCATGTCAAGCACCGCTGAGAACTAGAACTCATTGGGCTCATGAATGTTCATCGTTCGCTCGTTTATGTAATTCATGCCAAAAAGAAAGAAGGGATAGCCTTAACATACCTGACAATCTACCTAATCACCCAAAGTCCACTCCTCGAGTCCGTATGTCTACAATCAGGACGATAATATCACGATTATACCATTTACACCACTTACTATCTAATTTGTATACGAACGGAACTTAATGAAATTCGGGCAGCATTTTTTCCTCTATAAACTGGACAATCCCGAAAATCCAATTCAATTGAATCATCAACAACATCAGCAACAGTACCAACCATTATTATACATCATAACTCAGCTGATTCCATCCATTTAATCCAACTAAAACAGCCCCCGATCCATAAATCTCAACAAAGCAACAAACGAGTTTATAACGCTATTTTCTCCGTTCTAATCCGTTAAAACCCTAATTAAACTTATTAACAATGAAAAAGGGACCTTAATCATACCTTAAGTACGCAGCAACCACGTCAACACTCCTATTTTTGGCTGATTTTTAGCTCAAACTGAAGGCAACGCGACGCGCAACGCTTTTCTCTTCATGAGCTTGGGGATTCGGGGCTCGGATTTGATAAAAATGGCTTTCTTAGCCTAGAAGTTCTCTCCCTCTCTCTCTAATGTTTTGGAAGCTCCTAGATGCAAATCACCAGTCCTAAAATGAATTTTCCATACATATTAACGTTAGTAGGCCTCATGGGCCGAAATATACTCATGGACCGAAATGTAAATGCTTGGATCGGGTCTCAACCTGCTGCCCCGCCAGCCCAATTTGCATCGTCCATAACTCCTTATCTCGATATCATTTTGATGAGTGGTTTGTTGCGTTGGAAAATAGACTTGATTAACTTCATTTTAAGATTTTGAAACACCTTAAAACTTCTCATATACTAGGAGATATGCCTCCAACAATATGGGCTAAAAATCTGGTTCGAGATTTTATTGAAGTTGTTCCGATTCATTTCGTTTAGATTCGTTTAACTTCTAATCCTCTTCCAACCCTCATGTAAACTCTTATACATATATATACATACTCATATACATCCATAACAATCCATACACGTGTCTCGAAAGTTAGGAGAATCACAATAACCTTAAACATAACTAGAGAACTCACAAAGCTTCGACGAAACTCTAATCGCAAAAGTATATTCATATCTTTTGTCCATCTTCTATATCATTACTAATAATCTCAAATACTTTAAAAGGGCACTCACATTACCTCGTATACGTACTCATAACACAATTTCAAATCCTTTAGGTTGCCATGTCACCTCGGGATACTTAAGGCAACCATATATATATATATATATATATATATAACGATATTTTTACTAACTCGATTAACTTTCCTTTAACTTTCTTAACTCGTTCATTTTGTCTTAAGTCAAGTATCACGGACTCTTACGGGGTGTAACACTGGTAGAGTGAGCGAGCAGGTTCTTCTGAAGGTTACACCAGGTGTCATGCCATTTGGGAAGGAGAGAAAGTGAGCCGAGGTGTATTGGCCTATTTGAGACTATCCGTTGTTTTGATCTTGTGTTTTATAAGTTAGTTTTTCACCGGACTGGTCAGGTGTTCATCCGATCTTCCATGTTTCTATGTTGAAGAAGTGCCTTTCTGATAGTTCCTAGAATATTCATTGGGGTTCAGTTTTGTTCGATGAGAATCTTCCCTATCAAGAAAAGTCTGACATACGTAGCCGATATCCTCAGTTATTTGCCAATTTAGGTACTTTCCCATCCTCTCTTTCTTGTCACTCGAGGACAAGCGATTATTTAATTAGTATCTGATGTAACAACTTGTTCGATCGTTATTGCATTTTCGACCCTTTTGATCCCTTTTCGAGCTTTATTAGCCCATATTTGACCCACAGGGACTGTTGGCATGCTTCTCGAGGTATTTGGATAGGATTTGGGAAACTTTTTGGGAAATTTAGGCTTAAGCGAAAAAAGAGTTGACTCAATGTTGACTTTTGGGTAAACGGACCTTTTTCAAAAATCCATCAATTTCGAAAGTTCTGGATGGTCTTTTAGAACTTGTGCGTATATTTAGTTTGGTTCCCAATGCACTCGGGTGCATTTTGGGACTTGGGTTGGGAAGTTTTTGTTAAGGTATAAGGCGTCGACTCAGTCAACGAGACCACCGTTGGGAATTCTGAGGCCACGAGTGCGTTCATAGTGTATTTTTATGTGTGTTTGTGTATGTGGTATGTGAGCAGATGGCCTCGGGTGATAGTCGGGATTTCTAGTTGAGATTGTGATTATCTTGGAGAATTTCGGATGCTGTTTGCCTTATGGCATTTGCTATAGCGGTGGACTGCCGCAACGCAGCGACCTAGTGCTATGTTGAGTGGCCCTTCGTAGCGGATGCAGTGGGCATAGAAGCGGGACCACGGCCGATAAGTCTGTTGTTATTCTGGCTTCGGTATCGGGCAGAGATAAATGAGTATTAAAAACACGTTCAAATTCCTCGTTAACATTATTTCGA
>NC_081344.1:52841583-52862969 GCF_029784015.1 Lycium ferocissimum
CTAACGACCATTTGGGGCACGCCCCTCAATTTGACCGAGGTGGAGCCCGCGCATTCGAGACCTCTGCATCGCCTGTTTGGTGTATTTGCGTGATTTTGAAAAGAGAACTTTTGACCATTGCTCCGACTATTATAAGATAATTACTTTAACCATTTCATTGAGTTTGATAATACATTTTGACATAAGAACGATTTCGAAAGTTGTAATTTTTGTATACTAATTAAAATACGGAACTTGTCTCTACACTTGCGATGTTAGTAAATGTATTTGGTTATCGGATTTGGGAAGATAACTTAATTATTTAATCGCTCATTCGTATGTGTGTTATTGACGTGGATACTACGGCCAGCGGTATGTATGATGTGACCTGGATACTCGACATCGGTATGTATGATGTTAGCATTGGATACTTGACGCGGTATGTATGATGTTGCCTTTGGATACTTGACCCGCGGTATGTGTGGTATCGCCGCTGGATTCTTGGCCGCGGTGTATGTGTGTGTGTGATTTGATATGAGTGCTCCCAACTCGATAGAAGTGCTTAATATGAATATTCTAATATGAGTATGTAATACGATATAAGTAATGTTATGAATATTCGATTGTGTGATGTGTTCGGTTAGGGAGTGCGTGGTACATGTCGATCTCGGTTACCGTGTATGTAGACATGATATGCCGAGTCTCCGAATCGTGGTACGTGTCCCGTCTCACGAATCTTGCGGTACGTGTCATCTCGGTTACGTGAACGGTTTTTGAAGATGCGCGTGGTATGTCGGAGTCCCCGATTCTCGGGTATATGGACTATGATGTGGTCGGTTTCCGGGTTCTCGTGGTACATGTCATTCCGGTACCGCTATGATGTGTTATGATGCATCGGTTTTCCCGGCGTGGTATATGTCCGGGTACCATGTGTATGTGGTGATGTGTTGTGGTATGGTGACCATATTTGTGTCCTATGCATGCCTTTGATTTGCACTATTTTTGGTGAAAGTAAGTGTTTTGACAATCGATAAGGTACGTATTTGTACATACGGATTCCGTTATGATTTGTCATTTACACTCCTTATACGGATTGGCTTATGATCTTTGTTACGGTATTTACGCTTCCGCATACTACGGAGTACCGTTCCGTGCGGCCCCACTGTCTTCGAGGGGCGTTTCATGCCGCGCGGTACTCTCAGATGATTAGCGACCATTACGAAGAAGATGTTCCGGTACAGGTTGGCGGCTCCGAGCTTGCTCTGAAGGTATTGCCGAGTCGGAGTTTGTATGATATGCTTTTACGGATGGATGTTAGAGACTTTGCGGACAGCGTCGTGAGTGTGATTGTCGGTCGGTATGCGGCTCCGTCGGCCGATATGTCGGTCATTGTTATGTATTGAGCTTTGTATGATTATAGCTTTGTTCGGTTTGAAGCTACGAAGAAGTATTTACGGAAAAAAAAATTACGTATTTTATCTTATTTGGTTTAAAAAAGTTTGGCGTAATCATTTGTATGCGGGGAGTCGAGGGTTCGCTCGGCCTAAGTAAGGGTCGGGTGCCCATCACACCCTAATAAGATCAGGGTGTGACAGTTTCATCCTAGGGTTGTCTACAGACCGTGTCTAGTAGTGTTATATCCCGTGTTTTCGTACATTGGAACAATCCGGATTAATTATGATAAGTTAAGGACAAAACTATTTCGGGATACAAAGTCGGGATTTTTGACCTTCGATTTTATTTTGAGTTATAAGTTGTGCATGAATTTGTTGGCATGGAACAATTAGGAAAATTTGGGATCACAATTGGAATTAATGGAAGTTAAAAATCATGCATCTTTTCCTTAGTTGGCCGTGTGAAGTGGAGTTGGCCCACATAATTTGTGGACAATTTTAATTGGTCCAACACTTGTGTGGGCCAAGGGACACTTAGATGATTCATCAAAGGGGCTTAAAAGATGACAGCTTAGTCTTCATTATTCATTTTCCCACACTTAGAAAATATCGAAGTTGAAGAACCAACAAGCTTGTTCTCGGCCAACATCCCCAAAAATCAAGTCCCATTTCAAGCCCTTCTAAAATTAATTTGTAGATGCTAACCCACTATATTGAGGGTCCTAAGTAGCGTGGAGGCGTCGTTGGAGCGATCAACCCTTTATTTTTCATCCTTGGAAACCCTAGGCTATTGTGGAATTGAAGAGAAAGGTAAGAATTGATTATGTTTTATGTGTTGTAGAGGTTGTATGTATGTTGTAGTATGTTAAAATGGAAGAAATTCATGAAATAAAGTATGTTGAAGTTGAGGCCATATGTATGAGGCTTAGCCGTGTAAGTGTGTGTGTGTTGTGTTGTATTGAAGTGATGAATTGAAGTCTAGTTATCATGTTGTGATCATTGTAAGGTGAAGGAATGAATGAGAATCATCCATATGTATATGTGTAGTGTTGGTCGAAATGGGTCATATTATATGACAATGAACGAATTAATAACTTCGCTTAATGTTTTATTCGTCGTCGTTATGAATTCTATGTTGGAAATGAATGTTGAATGACTCAAGCTGATTTTGTAGTTGTTGCGGACTGATTTGGAACTGTTATTGCATTTAATGTAGTTTGTATGTTGATGAGAATAGCATTGTAGAATGTGAATTGTGGATACCAAATCATGAATTGAAAATAAGGAATGGGTTAAAGTGAGGTTCTCGGTTTAGGGGCTGAATTCGGGTAGCTTGGAGGAATTGTTGGATTGTTTGAAATGTTGTATGAATTGCTTAGAATGTATTTAGATATGGTTGGTATGGGTTCGGGTTAATATTTGAATGTATAAGTATCGACGTTGGCTTGAATGTAAGTCGTCGAATTGAATTTATGAAAGATTGTTGAATGATGGAAAGAGAGCTAGTAATGTTGTATTACCTTTCGGATTGGTTGTTGATGTTGCTAGGTTGGTTATTGATGTTGTTGTTGATTGATTTGGCCGTAGAGTTAAATTCTCGGGGTGGCCTATTCACGGGGAAATCTTTGCCCAAATTTGTAGAATTAAAGGCAAATTTGGAATTAAATGCCCAAAAAGTCTTTAGCTAATGTTTGGCATTTTATGACTTGTTTATAGATCGTGGGCAGCCCGAGACGTAGGTGGGATTTAGCTTGAGTTTGGATTATATTGGAGAGCGTTTGAGGTATGTAAATCCACCTTCTTTCCTTGGCATGCCTTAGTTAAAATAGGTTATGACACGAACTTCGAGGAAACTCTATTTCCGCAATCCGAGCATGTCTATGATACGCATTTGTTTCTTGATATTCATATGTTGATGTGATGAAATATTGATCCTTATGTCCTTGGAACTACTAGTTTACCAAAGTTGCGCCATGAAAGTTTGATTTCTAAAAGAATTTATTCTTTAACGATTCGAAAACTACAAACGCCCATAACTTTCACAGAAAAGCTCGGATTGCTTTGAAATTTTTGTAGAAGCTTGTATGATCTAGGATGAGTATGCTTTCCATAGGCGGGACCATCTCGGGTCTACACCCGTCCGTGGGTCCCACGACACCCTTTTATGTAATTTCGACAACCTTTGGAAGAATATGTTGTAATTATTATTCCTATTTCAAATATGACTGTGTTACATATCTTTTGGATTTATGACAATGATTTTATGCATATGATTACTCCCGACTCCGCTCGTGCATTACATTTATATCCTTCGCCGAGTCCGGGCCGGTTACGGTATCGTGCGCATTATGATATACTCCGGTGTTATCTTGTGTTTATGGTTCACCGAGTTCCTCGCGCGAGGGCGGGTTCCACTTATATTTGGCGTTATCTTGTGTTTGGCATTATCTTTGTGTTGTGATATGTGACGGGATTCGGAGATTTGAAACTTTACGTGATTGTTATGCTATGTTATGGCGCCATCGACGAACGAGCGACCATATTTCCTGTGCCTATGCATGATTCATATTTTTAAAGTAACATTTTGATATTTTGGAAATGCATTTACTTTTGCGTACCTCTATTTCGATCATGACTCGATTTGTATACTACATTTTTACTTGCTTTGCATACTCGGTACATATTTATGCGCGCCACTTTCTTCGGGGGCTGCGTTTCATGCCGCATGACGGACGCACGGTTTGGTGATCCACCTATTTAGGACACCCTCTTACGCTGTGTTGGAGTGCTCCTTATCCGGAGCCATATTTTGGTATATATTCGTCCGTTGCATTTGTATACATTTGTTCGGGGAATGCAGGGGCCACTGTCCGTCATATGATTCCGTTTGTCTGTTTAGAGGTGCTGTGGACATGTATGTGGGTTAGGCCTATTATACCGATTGCGTTTGTATATGTTATATTAAAGGGCGATCCCCTTTCGCCGTGGCATGCCTTGTCGGCTTGCATTTGTATATGTTTTGGGCCGTTGCGCCATTTGATAGCCTTGTCGGCTTTGATATATATGCAGTTGTGCTTGAGATGTGTTTACGACAGTTTGATATAATTTGAGACAGTGTTTGATATTCGTACATATAAGCCATCCGTGTGTGGCTCTGTTTGACAGGTGTGTTTGGGTGCCCAGATCGGGCACTAGTCACGGCCTACGGGGTTGGGTCGTGACAAGTAGAGTCTTGTTTATGGGCGTGTTGTGCACCACACTTATAAACAGGAGGCTACAGGACCTTTAGGATGATGTCATTCCTTCTCTCTTAGATTATGCGATAGAGCCCTGTGTTAAGCGTTCGCTTCTGATGAATTGTTCTGATTTCAGCGATGCATCGCTAGAAAGATACAGCTGCCCAGAATGGCAAGAGAGCGGACGGCGAGGCCACTAGTAGTACTCAACAGGCCACGAGGGCCCAGGATGAGATTCAGAATGAGGCGCCGTCTGAGACATCGCATACCCCGCCTCCAGCACCAGCCCCAGTTCCTCAGCCGGATGTAGAGGCCTAGGATGTACGAGATGCTATACGGTTGTTGACCAGATTAGTAGCCGCCTAGGCACAACGGCAGGGAGTTAGTGTTGACCCAGCAGACAAGGCCAGTAGTTTAAGGGTTAAGACCTTCCTTGGGTTAGGTCCTCTCGAGTTTTCTGTGGTAAAGCAAAATATGGGCCTCCAAGATTTCATTGATGGTATGCAGAGGATCTTAAGGGTTATGCACACGGATGAGGTTGAGTCGGTAGAGTTGGCTTCATATATACACCGGGATATTTCGATACAGAGGTATCAGGCATGGGAGTTATCTAAGGGAGAGAATGCCCCTCCAGTCGTGTGGCAAGAGTTCTCAGATGCTTTTCTTTGCCATTATTTACCTCCAGAGGTCCGACGAGCCTGAGCAGATAGGTTCCTACATATTGAGCAGGGCAGTATGAATGTGCAAGAGTATTGTGTACATTTCGATTCCTTGGCTAGATATGCCCCAGCCATGGTGGCTGAGATGGAGGATAGAGTTGGTCGCTTTGTGGCCGGTCTAGGGCAACACTTGATAGATGAGTGCACGAGTGCTATAGTACAGCCAGGCATGGACATCTCCCGTATACAGGCGTATGTACAGAATTTGGAGGATCGTAAACGCCAGCAGAGGATAGAGCGTGAGCGTAACCGGAGCCGTGGTAAGAGGGCTAGATCTTTTGATATGGTTGGTGAGTTCAGGGGAGGACGAAGCGAGCGGCGTCCCGGATATTCTTATCGGTCGGCGGGGGCACCTCCGAGGTTTCCAGGTCCGAGGTTTGACCGATCTTCTTCTTATTCCGGAGCGGGCCAGAGTTCTAGAGCGTCAGGCTCTCAGTACCGACCAGAGTCAGGTCAGATGAGGCCCCCTTTGCCGCGATGTACCCAGTGTGGCAAGTTACATGCAGGTCAGTGTCGGCTGGGTTCAGATGGTTGCTATACTTGTGGGCAGTCAGGCCACAGGACGAGGTAGTGCCCGATGAGGGTTGGTACAGGTATAGTTCAGCCTACGGGGTGCGGCGGCTGGCTCTTCTTACAGCGATGCGCCTTTCGGGGCAAGTTTTCGGACGCCGACAAGCGAGGTAGGGGGAGGAGTGGAGCATCCGGCTCGAGCGGTCCTCGACACCGCGTGTATCATTGGGTGGTAGAACGGGACCGCGAGACGTCTCTGATGTTCTTACGGGTATATTATAAGTTTCCTCCTATGATGTTTATTCACTGATTGATCCAGGTTCCACTTTATCATATGTTACGCCCTTTGCTGCCGGCAAGTTTGGAATAGAGCCCGAGTTGATTAAACTTTTTGAAGTGTCTATGCCAGTTGGTGATCCGGTTATATCTAGACGAGTATACCGAGACTGTGTTCTTATAGTAGCTGACCGCCATACGTGCTTAGGATACGATTGAGTTAGATATGATTGATTTTGATGTTATTATGGGCATGGAGTTGGTTGGCTTCTTGTAATGCGTGTTGATTGTAGGGCAAAGATGGTTCGATTTCAGTTTCCAAGTGAGTCAGTCCTAGAGTGGAATGACAATGTTGCTTCGCCGAGGGGTAGGTTTATTTCCTACCTTAAGGCAGAAAGAATGATCAAAACAGGGTATATTTTTCACCTAGTTCGAGTTCAAGATGTGCAAGCAGAGTCGTCGACTCTTCAGTCTATTCCTGTGGTTAATGAGTTCCCAGAAGTATTTCCAGATGAGCTCCCAGGCATTCCCCCAGAGAGGGAGATTGATTTCACTATCGACCTATTGCCAGACACTCAGCCAATATCTATCCCTCCTTATAGGATGGCACCTGCGGAGTTGAAAGAATTGAAAGAATTGAAAGAGTAGTTGAAAGATTTGCTCGAGAAGGGCTTTATCAGGCCTGGTACATCACCGTGGGAAGCGCCGGTGTTATTTGTAAGAAAGAAGGATGGCTCTTTGCGAATGTGTATTGACTATAGGCAATTGAATAGAGTGACTGTAAAGAATAAGTATCCGCTCCCGAGGATCGATGATTTATTCGATCAGTTGCAAGGCGCTAAATATTTCTTGAAGATAGACTTGAGATCAAGATATCACCAGGTCAGGGTCAAGGAAGAGGACATTCCGAAGACGGCATTCCGGACTAGATATCGCCACTTTGAGTTTTGTGTTATGTCGTTCGGGCTAACTAATGCCCCAGCCATATTCATGGATTTGATGAATCGTGTATTCAAGCCCTTTCTAGATTTGTTCGTGGTTGTGTTCATAGATGATATTACGGTTTATTCGTTTGTCGGGGATCATGCAGAATATCTACGGACAGTGCTTGGAATTCTTCGAGGTAAAGAGTGGTATGCCAAGTTTTCTAAGTGTGATTTCTGGTTGAACTCTGTGGCTTTTCTGGGTCACATTATTTCAGAGGAAGGCATTAGAGTAGATGCCCAAAAGATTGAGGCTGTGAAGAATTGGCCAAGGCCCACGGTACCAATGGAGATATGTAGCTTCTTGGGCTTGGCAGGTTATTATAGAAGGTTTGTAGAGGGATTTTTCTCTCTTTCATGACCCCGTTGACTCGGTTGACTCGAAAATCGAAATTCTAAGTTCCAATGGATAGATGCTTATGAAGCGAGTTTTTAGACATTGAAGGATAAGCTAACTTCAGCACCAGTTTTGACTCTTCTAAAGGGAGCTGATGGTTATGTGGTATATTGTGATGCTTTAGGTGTTGGGTTGGGCTATGTGTTGATGCAGCACGATAAAGTTGTCGCCTATGCTTCTAGAAGTTGAAAAAGGACGAGAAGAATTATCCAACCCATGATCTTGAGTTAGCGGCAGTGATTCATGCCTTGAAGATATGGAGGCACTACTTATACGGTGTCCATGTTGATATCTATACTGATCATAAGAGTCTCCAGTACATCTTTAAGTAGAAGGACTTGAACTTGCGTCAGAGGCGATGGTTAGAGTGGTTAAAAGACTATGATGTGGATATTCTGTACCATCCCATGCCCTCAGTCATAAATCTATGGGTAGGCTGTCACACGTGCCGCCAGAGAGAAGAGAAATGGTTTGTAAGGTTCATCGATTGGCTAGCCTCGGAGTTCGATTGATAGATTCAGGTGATGCAGGAGTTACTGTTTAAGATACAGCGGTATCGTCCTTGGTAGTAGAGATAAAGGAGCGTCAGTATGAGGATCCTGTTTTAGTTCATTACCTAGATACAATACCTCAGAAAGAAAAGCCACCCTTTGTGATCACAGGTGATGGAGTGTTCAGGTATCGAGATAGATTATGTGTCTCTAATATTGCAGGGCTCCGTTAGCAGGTTATGGGAGAGGCACGTTATTCTCGCTATTCTATTCATCTAGGCTCAACGAAGATGTACCATGATCTCAAGGAAGTTTATTGGTGGGATGGTATGAAGAGAGATATAGCAGAATTTGTCGCTCAGTGTCTAAATTATCAGCAGGTCAAAATAGAGCACTAGAAGCCTGGAGGTCTATTGCAGGCTATGGAGATTCCGACATGGAAGTGAGAGGTAATTAATATAGACTTTATTACAGGGTTGCCCCGTACTCAGCGAAAGTGTGATTCAATATGGGTCATAGTTGATAGGCTTACAAAGTCAGCTCACTTTCTGCCTGCCAGAACTACTTATGCAGCCGAGGATTATGCAAGGCTTTATCTTAAGGAGATTGTACGACTTCATGGTGTTCCTACAGCCATTATTTCAGATAGGGGAGCACAGTTCACAGCCAAATTCTGAAAGTCTTTTCAGCAAGGATTGGGGACTCAGGTGAGTCTTAGTACTGCATTTCACCCCCAGACAGATGGACAAGCAGAGCGTACTATACAGACCCTTGAGGATATGCTTAGAGCTTGTGTACTTGACTTTCAAGGCAGTTGGGATGATCATTTGTCTCTTATCGAGTTTGCATATAACAACAGTTACCATTCTAGTATTCAGATGGCTCCTTATGAGGCCTTATATGGGCGGAGATGCAGATCGCCCATAGGATGGTTCAATGTTGGGGAAAATCAGTTAGTAGGCCCAGACTTAATTTAGCAAGCAGTTGATAAGGTGAAAGTGATTAGAGAGAGGTTGCTAACAGCTCAGAGTCGACAGAAATCCTATGCGGATAATCGGCGACGTAAGCTAGAGTTCGAGATAGGCGACTAGGTGTTCCTGAAAGTTTCACCTATGAAGGGAGTGATGAGGTTTGGCAAGAAGGGTAAGTTGCCCTCGATATATCGGGCCATATAAGCTCATTCGTACAGTAGGCATGGTGGCACATGAGCTAGAATTGCCTTCAATGTTAGAGTCGGTGCATCCAGTATTTCATGTATCTATGATTCGTAAGTGTATCAGAGATCCTTCAAGAGTGGTACTAGTGGATGATATTCAGGTGACCGAGCAGTTATCATACGAAGAAGTTCCAGTGGCTATATTAGACAGACAGGTCCGTCGGCTGCGGACCAAGGATGTAGCTTCATTTAAGGTTTTATAGAGGAATAAGAATGTTGAGGAAGTGACTTGGGAAGTGAAAGAGTCAATGAAGACTGAGTACCCGCATTTGTTCCCAGCAGTACAGGAGGTTCTATCTAAGACATCATCGCCCCCAGGAATTATTTTATTTCAGTTATCGTGATTGGTCGTGTGAGGCCATGGTATTGTGTGTTATAGTATGTGGCCCTGTGTGGCATTATTTTGGGTTGCTGCGTGCAGGATGGATTGGTATAAGTACAGGGGAAACTCTGCCAAAATTTTTATAACCCAGGATTGTTCGAACATTCGAGGACGAATGTTCCTGAGGGGGGGGGGGGTGGGGAAGAAGAATGTTACACCCCTCGTGTTCGTAGTGGTAGAACCTATGGTTTCCTAGTCGGGTATGCCCTTAGAATAGAGACCCGAGCCCGAGTTTGGAGGTAGAAAGTGTCCTACCCCATGTACAAGGGTACCAGCAGATATTCCTGGCAATTTATAGAATTAGCAGTTGAACGAATCGAATCGACGCGATCTGAACTGAATTAGAAAAATCTGCAGAACACCAGTCATCGTCGACGGGTCGTCGACATGTTCGACAGACCGTCGACGTGCGACATCGACTGGATCTCGCAGCCTTGCATCTGGAGGGAGGCCTGGAAGCTCTTCCGGGAACACATCTGGAAATTCATACACCACGGGAACTGACTGAAGAGTTGGCGGTTCAACTTCTACATCTTGAACCCGAACTAGATGATAAATGCAACCTTTTGTGATCATTTTCCTTGCCTTGGGATAGGAAATAAACCTACCTTTTGGTGACGCAAAGATTTCGTTTCCATTCTAAAATTGGTTCTCCCGAAAATTGGAAATGAACCATTTTCATTCTACAATCAACATTGGCATAACAAGAAGCCAACCAATCCATGCCCATAATAACATCAATGTCCACCATTTTTTACTTATGTAAGTCAACCATACAACTTCTTTATACTCGGCTAGCTATTACCAATTCACCAACGGGTGTAGACACCTCAAACCGGTTAATCGACTTTGGTTTGACTCTAAACCGACCCGCAATATATGGAGTAACATATGACAATTTGGAGCCCGGATCTATCAAAGCATATACATCATGAGAAAATACCGATAATAAACACTCGTGACAACATCGGAGAAGACTCAAGATCTTGGCGTCCGGCCCAGCATAAATACGGTGCGAGGACCGCTATAACCTGGGACTCTCCCTCTGCCTCTACCATGGCCGACTGGCACATGTGAACCTAGCTCCATAGGGCGTATAGATGACGAAGATCCGGCTACCGACCCCGAAGGCTGGGTCCTACCTCTACCACCAACTGAGGGGCAATCATGCATAATATGGCCTAGCCGACCACATGAATAGCAAACCTCTGAACCTAATTGGCACTGACCCCAATGTAACTTCCCACACTAGGAACATCGTGGCACGGGTGGCCTCGCCTGACCCGAATCACCCCTGAACTGAGATCCCGAAAAGCTCTGACTCGGCCCGAAATGAGTAGATCTATCAAATCTATGGCCTGTAAACCATGGAGGCGCACTAGTCATAGAATGGCCTGAATGCCTAGAAAACTATTGTCTGTGCCCGCCTCTAAACTCACTCATCGGACCCGAAGATCTAGCCCTCTTGTTATACCCTCTATCATGCTCATGCTCACTTCTTTGTTGTTGTTGGCTTTCTTCTAAATCCTGGGCATGGGCTTGAATGCGTGAAATATCTATATTGTCCTAAAGGGACGCAGCCAAGCACCTATCCATCAAATGTGGCCCTAGGCCTTTCACAAATCGGTGCACTTGGTCACCCATATCCGCTACCATGGCCGAAACATACCTAGCCAAAGAATTGAAGCGGAGACTATACTCTAAAGCACTCATGCTTCCTTGCCTCAAATTCAAGAACTTATCGGCTCTAGCTCGCCGAACCTCTGGAGGCAGGTAGTGTCGGAGGAAAGCATCTACAAATTCTTGCCATACCGAGGGAGGCGCATTGGCTCCCCGTGAAGCCATCCAAACCGTGTACCAATGAACCGCAACATCCCTCAATCTATAGGATACTAACTCCACCAATTCGGTGTCTGAAGCATATATCAATCGAAGTGTCCTCAACATTCCATCAATAAAATTCTGAGGGTCCTTATTCGGCTTTGATCCAAAGAATTCCGGAGGGTTCAAGCTAATAAAATCATGGGCCCTTGCACTAACAGCCCTATCACCTTGCCCTGTACCTTGCCGCTGGGTCTGGGCGACAACCAATTGAGTAAGCAAATAAATGGCCTCTTTTACATCTTGGCCTAAAGCATCCGGTGAAGGAGACGGAGGTGCTGGAGCTGGGGCTGAGGCTCCCTCACGCTTCTCTGAAAAAGGCACTGAATGAGAGGACTGAGATTGAGCCGCATTTCGGGACTTACTTTCCTCTACAACCGTTGGCGGTGCTCTTACAGCCTGCTTTTCTACCACTGTCTTGCCCTTTTGGGTGCCGTAGCCTTTCTCTTTACAGTATCTCTCGAAATACATGATACACGGTTAAGGAAAAAGTTCTTATATCATAGCTCTATCGCACGATCTTATGAAGAAAGAAGGTCATTCATTCCTAAAATGCCCGCAGCCTCTTGTTTATAAGTATGGCGCGCAACACACCCATAACCAAGACTCTACTAGACACGGCTCGTAGACACACCCTAGGACAGAACTGCTCTGATACCACTTTTGTCACGACCCAACCGGAGGGCAATGACGGTACCGTGCTACCCCCACCCGGGCACCTCTTAACGTGCATACACATTTACATCTAGGTGAGCCACATAGCTAAATCATACTTTTATCCCTCATTCATACTATTTCCATTGGGCAACAATACATTTATATCATCATCAACAACTATGCCCACAACAATGTACATAAGCCGATGAGACTAACAAAATGATATCCAACATATAGGTCGACAAGGCCAAATACATCTAACTATATATACATGTCTACGAGCCTCTAAGGAGAGTATGTCACATCATATAGGCGGGACAGGACCCCGCCATGCCCATAAGTATGTACATAAAAGAATAGATACCAAAAGCTGTAGCTCCGAATGCAATGGAGCTCCGCTACGTAGTCCCCCGAGTAATAAAGCTATAGATCAAGCTGTCTCCACGGCACCCAATAAGGTATGACGCAGCGTCCACAAACAAAAGGACGTCAGTACGAAGAATGTACTGAGTATGTAAAGCATGATCAACATCATTATAGAACCATAATAAACAACATAAGAAATAGCATAAGATGGGATGTAGAAGAACCATCGTCATAAACACTTACTTGCTTTTCATAGGGACATTCCATTTCTAATGCGTGATTGTGTACATACATCCATATCCGTATCCGTATTCGTATCCGTACTCATTTACACTTTACCCATATTCATATTCATAATCGTATTCCTATTCATTTACATATTCATATTCATAATCGTATTCATATTCATTTACATATTCATATTCATAGCATACCCGATCATGAAGGATTGGTGTTTCACATACCCGGCCATGACAAGGCTCGGTGATTATACATACCTGGCCCTACCAAGGCTCAGGGTTATCCGTACCCAACTGCAGTGGTGCGCGCGCAATACATATCATACCCGGCCATATAAGCTCGGGGTTACATAATAGTCATACATAGACACATATACATAGGAGCTCATAAGCATCTTTGACATCATTACTATCGTCGTTTTATTACATCTATCCTTAGAGGATCACTCATCGTATAAGGAATTTAGTAGAATCATAAACACAGCGAGAATCATGAGCTTTAGTAACTTTAAAGATAGAATCATTTTGAGGACATCATAAGCTCATGAAAGAATAGATATATGGCCAATGAACCATGCCTTATCGAAAGAAAGGTTAGCCTTACATACCTTTCCGTTCAACTATTCTATCGCTTGATCGTTCTCCTTCAATGCTCACGTTTCTACCTTCATTAGAGTTATACTAACATTAGAAAATCGATAGCTTAGCATACTTGACTAAAGCTAGAGAAAATTGGACAGTATCTCCATTATTTGTACGACTTCCTCTATATCATATATTAACTCCCAAACATCAATAATAACATTCACAACATCATAACAATAGTCTTTATTCACCTACATTACCCATATTTCCCAATTCACTTCAAATCATCCATATCCATAGTCATAGCACACTATTACGTTCACACATATACAATGTCTATTTCTATGTTCTCAGCATCATTTATAACATAATCCTAATCACAACATATCAAGAATCATGACTCAATGCAAGCTATTTCTAAAAAATGACACTATTCCCACATTCATGACCCATTTTCTATTTCCTTCTATAATCCAAGTCTTTCAACCTCTCAATACCTTAAACAACATGGAAATACCATAAAACTTACCTTAGATGGTGTAGGAATGAACCTTGAGTGGAAACACTTCACTTGAGCAAAACCCTAGTTCCACTTGATTCACTTGGTTTAATGAAGTTGATCACTAATATCTCTTGAATTCTTGTGGGAGAAGCGTGGAGAAATATTCTAGGGAGTTCTAGAGAGAAGGGGAGTGAAGGGGAAATAAAATGAAATGAACTTGATCCCTTATTAATAATACTCCATCTGTCTCGACCAATTTCTACGGACCAACATACGGTCCATATAAATTATACTGATCGTATGTCTGGCCGTAGATTTGGTCCAGTGAGGCTAGCCATCTGGGCTGATTATACGACCAAACATACGGCCAGTATGTTGGGCCGTATAATGCCCAGTTCTTCTGAACTCATTCTCGTCGACTCCTTTGATCTCCAATCCTTATGGAACCTTCTTAATACTTGTTTATCACCTCATTAACAATCAAAGGGACGTTATAACTCTTCTCCAAAACATCATTAAATCATCATTAACTTGTTACTCGCAAATCTCTCCCGATACATAACGTATACCTTGCCTTCCTTGAAAACTTTCTTCTCTTACTTCGAATGTCTTTGAAATCTCAATTAGGGTCATCAAATGCTATTTCTTACTTATTGAAATATCGCATACTTCGTGTCCTCCACTAGTCTATTCACTGTGCATCAACGAGAAATTTTTCAAGGTGTAACACCATCATGTTCTCATGTTATATTTCCTCTCATGTTATGCCTCATGATGATTCAGCAAGCCATGCGATTTGCTCGGTCACATGCAGTAAGGCACCGAGTGCCGTGTTTCGCCCAGGCCATGGTTCGGGGCATGATAAAAACCCCAATTTTCCCCAATCAAACTCGGATAAAATCGATAACCACCGAAAATAATCACGGGAAAACACCAAAATAAAGGTTAGATACTTACCCCCTCGTTGAAACGAGAACAACACCGCAAAAATCACCTCAAACGGAGCTCCCAAACTTGTAAGAAAAGTAACTGAATTCCGAACAAGTGGAGAAAAGAAAACGCAGCAGTTGTTTCGGTCCAAACTAGGTGCTAATTGATCACGAAGCTCAATTTTGACCAGTCCAACCATGATAGCCTTTTGAATCACCTAATTTGGTCTTAAAATGAGAGAGATATAATGTTTTCATGTTTTGGAAACAATGCAGAATTTTTAAGGGAAAACTTAGGGGCAAAATCATAATTTTCAGCAAAATTTACACCAAAAAACCAGAGGTGAAATTCTTTAGTAAAATGGCCATATCTCCCTCATACGATGGCGAAATGCGACGAGTCTTGTTGCTATAGCTCCGAAATTACGATACGAATACGGTTCAATCAAAATACAAAAAAAAGGTCGTTTGCTCATTATGGTACCCTTTTTGCTCAAAACGATGTTGAAACAAAAAACAAACACCATCCAACCCAAACACATCCGAAACTCATCGAAATCTAACCAAAATTTGTGAAAAATTCCAAAATCATCATACGAACCTGCTCGAACTCTCAAAACATCTAAACAGGACCATCTTGACCCGATTTTGATCGTGGTCAACTCCAAATCATCTAAAAAGCTAGTTTCCACCTAAATCACACCCGAACCTCTCGGGAATCGAACCAACGACTCAAATAAGTCATAAATTACATTCCGGACCTAAAGAACTATCGAAATTCGATTACGAGCATGTTTACCCAAAAGTAAACTTTTGGTCAAACTTCTCAAACTTAAGCCTTCAAAATTCCAAAACTTAGATTTTCTTCTCCGATCACCTCGGGAATGGTGCCACCTATCCCCACAAGCCATAAACATCAAATGAAGCTAACATAAATAACAAATCTCAGATCCAGGTCTTATTTCTTTCGGTGACCATCTTTTCACCATAAATAGGCATATTAAATATTAAAACCGACTAAATTGTCAAAAACCAACCAAACGAACTCTAAAATTAGGTTTGTGAATTTTTATAGCTCATAAATAATATTCCAAATCTAACGGAATCGTCAGATCGCAACCAGAGCATGTTTTCCCACAATAAACAATTTATCCAAATAATTGAATGTCAAAATTAGCAAAGTGAAACCTTCTTCCAAAGTGGACCAAATGATATCGGTTTGACCTAAAATTTGGCTAGCAAGTCAAAATAATTATAACGGAGCTTCTAGAATAGACAAACACAAACTAGAGCACCGGTTCTCAAAACGACTGACCGGGTCGTTACATGGCCCGTACAATAAAGTACGATCTGTATTTATGCTCGTATAACTTTGGACAAAAACATAAAATCTTGGCTAGGTGACTACGGCCCAGGATACGGTCCGCATAACTTTATACGGGCCAGTTTTTGGTCGTATTTCCTTATCGACCTTATTTCTTTTCAACACGTGATTTTTGCTGCATTCTAAGTTCACACACCACACAACACACATATTTCATGGTCTTACCTTCCTATTGGAGTTGAGTTGCTCAGACTTCACCCATTTTGTCAAACAATTGGCGGGCATAACAATTTCGAATTTCCTAAATAGAAATCATCTATCGAAATGCCCTCAGACTCTGTGGGGTTTCGATTTACTCATCCCCATGAATCTTAAACCACATAAATATGCTCACCCCAACCAAAAATTCATTAACCACACTTTTTTTTCTTTTTCTTTTTCGATTAAACCCTAGGTTCAAATCATGGTAATCATCCTACCAACTAAATCATACCAAAAGGTGCAAAGTAGAGGTGATAAGAGCATTAGCATACCTGTGATGATGAACTTGTTGAGAAAGTTAGTGAGAACTACAAGAAAAAAAATTCAAGATAGTGCAAAGGGTCGTGTCGACGATTGATAGTAGGTGGATGAGGATTTTTCTTTTTTGTGATGGATGTATAGGAATTTAAGGGATGATTTTATTGCTATGTAGATGGAAGATCGTGGGTTTAGTAGGAGTGAAAAATGGGAATGGTGTTAAATTTTTGTGAAATGGGGGAAGAGGGAAAGGCGTTGGTTTTAATTTAAAACTCTTCACTGCTCCGACATGGAATACGGTCCGTACTTTTAAGTACGGTCCGTATTTTTTAGATACGTGCCTGGTCATTAATGATGTGGCATGGCATAAATACGGACTGTATTTCTAACCGTATTTTTAAGTATGGTCTGTATTTTGTGGGCATATTTTCAGTTTTCTTTTCTCCCATTTTACGCCCACAGAAACGGACTGTAAAACGAAATATGGTCCGTACTTCCCGATAGTATTTCTTTGATTGCACAAAACAGTGAGTAAATTTTTTGTTTATCATCGATACGACCTAAGATTACGGTCCGTATAAATAAATATGGGTCATTTTTCTGTCTTCCACACTTAACGTTTCCTGCACCAAAGCAAACGTCAAACCACACAAAAGCTACTAAAACTACAAAATGCAACAAAAGAAAAATACAAGAATATAAAACCTTGGGTTGCCTCCCAAGCAGCGCTTGATTTAATGTCGCGGCACGATGGTGTTTTCATTTTACTCCGGGTTAGGAGTGTAGCCATGCTTCAGCCTATGTCTGTCAATGATCCTATCTCTATCAAAGCACCAATGGTGGTTCTTCGCACTCTGGCCATTCACCCTAAATGTCCTAGTTCCATCTTCAGACTTCAATTACATTGAGCCGTTAGGTGAAATACTCACCACTTGGAAAGGCCCGGACCATCTGGATTTCAATATGCTCGGGAAGAGCTTTAGCCTTGAGTTATACAACAGAACATCATCAGCATTCTAGAAGTCGCGCTTGAGGATCTATACATCATGGTAATATTTCATCTTCTCCTTGTACAAGGACGTAGTTTCATAGGCATGGTACCGGAATTCATCCATTTCGTTCATTAGAAACAACCTCAGCTTGGTTGCTTCTTCCTAGTCCATGTTCAACTTTTTCAGTGCCCACAAGGCCTTGTGTTCAAGTTTGACTGGCAGATGGCATGCCTTGCCAAAAACCAGCCTATAAGGGGAAGTCCTAATAGGCGTTTTAAACAATGTTCTGTAAGCCCAAAGAGCATCATCAAGTTTTCGATCCCAATCGGTCCTGTTTGCATTGACCGTCTTCGCCAAGATACTCTTTATCTCCCGATTGGAGACTTCTACTTGGCCACTAGTTTGCAGGTGATATGGAGTGGGCACCCGATGATCGATACCATATTTATTGAGGTATTGTGGATGATATGGAGTAACCTAGTTGATACGCTCAAATTACACCTATTAAATGGCGTAAAGCAGACGATGTAAAATATAGTAACTCAACCAGGTTGGGGTCAAATCCCACAGGTAATAGGGTGCGAAAAGGTTACTAAATTAGTTAAGACTTCTAATGGATTGTTGTACGAATGCACTTAACCTCTAATTGAATCCCTAATATTTCCCAATAATTAAGGACTATTTCTTTTTATGATTTTCCCAAGTATAAAAGAGTGGATAAGAAAAACGATTAATATGTGCCAAGTAAATTCATCTTATTCCTATGCGAATTTATTAAACGAGGGTTAACGCCCCGAGTTCTTGTTATTTATCCCTGCCAAACCCTACTCACTTTCCCAAGTAAAGTAAAGTTTATGGCTTAAGTTAATGTTTGCAACCATCAACTAGTAATGAAGAACGAAGAATAAATAATACCCTAACAACCCATTATGCATATATCAAGAATAATAACCCATTCACATAACAACCATCCTTGAGTTCACAACCTTAGTATGAAATTTAGCTACTCATATTGAAGAACGAACAACAAAATATTAAAGAATTCATAAGGCTTACGTATTGAATAAAGAAGATGATGTAAATTGTATTCTGTCTCAAAAGCTTCAAAACAATAAAGTATTCAATGCTGTCCAGTCAAAAGACAAAGTTTTGCAATGAATAATAAATAAAACCCTACGAGAAACTATTTATAAGGTCTCAAAAACACGAAATTACAACTGACGAAATTTCCCCTGACGGCATAAGATACAGTCCGTACAATTAAGTACGGAGCGTATATCAATATTGCGTTCACTGACTCCTTGTCTAGGTCAAGATTTTTGGGCCATTTATACGAACCATATTTAGAAGTACGGTCAGTAACTTTCTTCCTTCAGTTCTTCTTCTCTTCAAATTACGAACCAAGATACAGTCCGTATATAAAGTTACGGACCGTAACACTAGTCCGTAATCATCAACATCCAAAAGCTGGGCTTCTGTTTCTTGCCATGCCAATTACACCCAAGAATACGGCCCGTACAAATAAGTACGGTCCGTACTTCTCCATCTTTTTGTGCTAGCTTCTGCATTTTCATTGTTTTTGTCTTTCTAACCTCGAATTACCTAAAATACAAAAAAGCACATCAAAATGACACTTAGCAACAAGTAAAACTTCTCGTCAAAAGGCATGAATTGTGCCTTAATTTCACGGCACATCAACACCCCCAACTTAAAGTCTTTTCTTGTCCTCAAGCAAGTAACACAACTAGGTTACTATCAACTAGGTCTTTTCTTGTCCGCTTTACTCCATTTAATAGGTGTAATTTGACATAGTTAATGGGGTATTGTGGATAATATGGAGTGGCCACCTGATGATCGACACCATATTTGTCAAGTAGTACTGTAAGCGCCTTGTTACAGAAGTGCGTAGCACCGTCACTGATGATAGCCCGTGGGGTGCCAAATCGGGTGAAGATGTTTTTCTTGAGAAAGTTGGTGACACCCTTACCTTCATTATTGGGTAAAGCCACTGCTTCTACCTACTTCGAGACGTAATCAACAACCACTAGTATATATTTCATGCCACCTCAACTCACAAAGGGCCCCATGAAATCAATGCCCCAAACATCAAATAGCTCAACTTCCATCACAAAATTCATAGGCATCTCGTGCCTCTTAGCAATCGCGTCTTGATGTTGGCATTTATCACAGGACTTCACCATCAAGTTTGCATCATGATAAAGCGTGGGCCAGTAATACCCACACTCGATCACTTTAGCCGCAGTTCGATTTCCACTATGATGACCCCTGACAGGAGAGTCACGGTAGGCTTTCAGAATATCCATCACTTCAGTTTTTGAAACACAACGTCGAATGATGTTGTCGGCACATGTCTAGAACAAGTACGGCTTATTCTAATAGTATTGACGAGAGTTCCTCAAGAACTTTTTTTTTCTTATATGTATTGATTTCATCGGGAATAAGACCAGTCACCAAAAAGTTGGTGATATTTGCATACCATGGTGCCACATCAGACGACAGTGCTAGGACCCTCTCATCTGGGAATGCATCGTCTATATCAAGATCCTCTGACGGTCTCCCAACTTTCTCAAGCTGTGAGAGATGATCTGCAGCCTGATTTTCAACGGACCGTGGAGCTGTCCGTGGAAGTCCCACTGGCTGAGACTAATTCAAGTCTTTAAATGTGAGTCCACTTCATTCATTTCATTTCCATACACGACTTCAACCTCTCCACACCTCTAGAACCTTCCAAACATTTCATCCACAATAAAACTAAGGGAATCAAGGATCAACAACAAGTATTGAGGTGAATCAAGTGAAGGAAACCTCTCTAAGGTCATCCAAACCAAGAAATCTCAAGAAAGAGGAAATAGGGTTTTGTGCAACTAGGTGTATTATCATTCAAAGTCTATTGCTTCATCATTTAAGGTAATTTTTATGCTCTTTCTATGTTGTTTGAAGTATTAATAAGTTGAAACACATGGATGGTAGAAGATTATAGAAAGTGGGTTATAAATGGGTGACTAATGTCATTGTGGAATAGTAGTTGAGATGAATCATGAAAATGTTGTGTTGATGATATAAATACGTTATAAATGATATTTAGAACATGAAATAAGAATTGGATACGAAAGAATGCGATAGTGAACTTTAGCCATAATTAGGAAGAATTGAGTAAAGGATTCTGTCCGAATCATGTGAATGGATGACGATTGTTGTTAGTGATATTGTGATGGTTGTTATGAATGTTGGGAGTTGATATGGAATATGGAGGAAATTAGTATAAACAAAGGAAATGCTGCCCAAATTTCTATAGCTTTAGTAAGTATGTTTTCACGATGATATAGCTAATGTCGATACGAACTCTCTTGAAGGTATAAACGAGTGCATTAAAGGAGAGCGAGCAAGTGATAGAATAGCTAAACGACAAAGGTATGTGAGGCTAGTCCTTTCTTTCTAAGGCATGGATCTTATGGCATGAATTCTCTCCTTTCCCATGAATGTCCTATATTCCGAAAAGCTAAGAGTCTATGTTCATGAATAGCTATATGAAGTAAGAGATGCATTATGAGTACGTTAATGATGATGATAAGTTTAAGTCTAAAGAAGCTATAGCCCATGATATGATGCTATTTATAATCTATTGATGTTGATCATTATATACACTCACCTTATGCTTGTTCCTTGAGGTGCGAGGCGAATACTTATGAATGCTCTATAATGAAATCGGGGGTCCACGACCTTATGTCACCCCGATAAAGTATGATTATCTATGAGTCCTTATGCATGCATTATGATGAGCTATGATA
>NC_081344.1:52863069-52915306 GCF_029784015.1 Lycium ferocissimum
TCTGATTGCTCCTCATTGATGCCTCCTTATTTCATTAATATCTTATTATTGTTTATGCCTTACATACTCAGTACAATATTCGTACTGACGTCCTTTTCTTCGAACGATGTGTTCATGCCCACAGGTAGACAGGGAGGTGACCCAGACTCATAGGAGCTAGGCCTGATTTGAGAGCACTCCATTCTCCGGAGGTGCCATTGATTATTCTTTTGGTATATACTCATTATTGGGCACAACGGGGTCCTGTCCCGTCCATATGTCTAGTACTCTAGTAGAGGCTCGTAGATACGCAGTGTGGGCAGTATGGTCCCATAGTCTTCATATATATGCATGTATATGTATTATTTTGATAGCCGAAGGGCTTATGTTTATAAAAGTAAATATGTTTCAAATGCTAATAGATTTCCATGATTATGAGTATATAGTATGAATGAGAGCAGATAAGTAACAGGATAAGCAGTGTTTGGTGGTTAGCCCCGGATCCCCGTCATGGCCCGTAGCCGGGTCGTGACAATTACAAAGGCCAAACAGCATCCTGCTAAAAGCAATTATCCCATAAGGACAAGTGAAAGTAGTCTTCTCTTGGTTTTCTAGAGTAATATTTGTCTGATTATAGCCGGAATACCCATCTAAGAAGCAATAGTATGACCTTCCCGCTAGCCGATCAAGCATCTGATCAATAAAAGGCATGGGGAAATGGTCCTTGCAAGTTGCAGAAATTTAGCTTCCGATAATTCATACAAACATGCCACCCGGTAGCAGTTCTAGTTGGAATGAACTCGTTCTTAGCATTAGACACCACTGTGAGGCCTCTCTTCTTCGAAACACATTTTACTGAGCTCACCTATTTACTCTCTGTAATAGGATGAACAACTCCAAAGATCTAACCCCTTAATAATCTCTTTCTTGACCACCTCTTGCATGGGTGGATTCAATTTTCTTTGATGTTCAACACTCGGTGTGCTATCCTCCTCGAGCTAAATTTACTGCTCATAAATACCAGAAGGAATACCCCAAATATCAGCAATGGTCCACCCAATCGTATGTCTATACTCTTGCAAAATCTCCAACAACTTCTTTGTTTGCTCATCATTCAACAATGCAGAGACAATCACGAGCAAAGTATTATTCGGACCAAGAAACTCATACCTCAGATGCGAAGGAAGCTGCTTAAGCTCAAGCTTTGGAAGCTCAACAATAGATGGCTTCACTAGAGGAGTCATTCTATTTTCAAGATCAAGATCCAGCTTCTTTGGTTGGTAAGAGTAGGAACCCAACCGCACAAGAGAGTTAACAGTCTCCACATAACCTTCCATATTATCAGCATCAAAGTTCACCAATATGGCTGCTAGAGCCTCACCCAAACATTCTTCTGCCATTTTAAATTCAACGGCCTAGTCTATCGCATCAATGACATTAATAACCGAAATGCTTTCGTAAGCACTCGGTAGTTTCATTCCTTTGCTGGCCTGAAAGGTTACCTCGTCATCATTAACTTAGAATTTGATCTCGTTCTTCTCTGAATCCATAAGAGCCCTTCCCGTGGTAAGGAAAGGTCTTCCCAGAAAAATAGGAATATCTCTATCAACAACACAATCAAGAATCACGAAATCTGCCGATAGAAGCAATTCACCAACTTAAATAAGCACATTATCAACAACCTCAACTGGCTTCTTTATGGATCTATTAGCCATCTGTAGTCGTATGGTAGTGGGCCTAGGCATTCTGAACCCCGATTACTTATGGATAACAAGCATAATTTGGTAATACTAGCCCCGTTATCACATAGAGCACGAGCAAAATCATAGTGGCCAACAAAATATGGAATAGTAAAGGCCCCTGGATCCTCTTTCTTCTGAACCCTGGTTGTCGATATGATACAATGAACACGATGAGTCATACTCACAGTGTCATGCTTAATCGGTCTCCTCTTCGTCAACAGCTCCTTCAAATATTTTGCAAAACCCGACATCTCTTGGAAAGCATCAAGAAATAGGATATTCATTGATAGCTGCTTTAACTGATCATAGAACCTCTGACACTTAGCATCCTTAGTCTTCTTCACCAACCTCTACAGGAAGGGAGGTGTAGATTTAAATAGTTGGGTCAAAGGGCAAAGAGCCTCTTTAACCCTTGCTTTGCTCATGTCCTTACTGTTTTCATGATTTTTTGAACTTTCCGAAGTATCAACAACCTGCTTAACAATAGGAATCTCTGTCTGGACCTCTTCAACAATAGTTGGCACATTAGATTGTGCCTCTGGTTCTTCAAAGAATCGGCTCGAGATTAATCACCTTTTTCTCTGTACTTTGAAGTAGTTTCCCACTCCGAGTGCTGTAGATTAATCACCTTCTTCTTTGTACTTTGAAGTAGTTTCCCACTCCGAGAGCTGTAGATTAATCACCTTCTTCTCTGTACTTTGAAGTAGTTTCCCACTCCGAGTGCTAATAGCAGCACACCTCTCATAAGACTTACCTCCATCACTTCTCGAATTTAAAATAGTGTTACTATGAAGTCCTCCCTTCTATGGAGGGTGTTGTTCTCCGGAAATATCTCTCATCTGCGACTTGAGCTTCTGAATGGAAGCTGTGTGAGATCCCACAGTTTCAGTCAGCCTCTTCAAAGTCTTATCAGCTTTGTCTTGGTTGGCTAGCACCTTCTCAAGCATGCTCTCCAACTTAGAATTTCCTTGCTGATTCGGCTGACCTTTTGGTAGAATATAGGGATTGGAACTCCTATTTCCAAAATTATTGTTGTTGTTGTAGTTCCCCTGGTTCGAGCCACCGTAGTTGCTACTGTAATTACCTTGTCCCTGTTGAGGTCTCCATTCATTCTGAGTCTTATTCTGATAGCCTCCTTGGTAGTTCTGCCTTTGGTAACCCCATTGAGAGTTATTCACATAGTTAGCATCTTCAAACTGCATAGAAGGCCCCTCTTGATATGACCCCTCTTGAACTTGGTACATGCCCTTAGGTATTCCCGGAACTTCTTCAACAACATTCACTTTCTTCACTTCTCTATCATCAAATATCTTTGTCAGCAAAGAAGTATTGGTTGCAAGCTGAGCTGTAGTCTGCTGAGTCTCTTGATTTTGTTTCATAATATTATGGATCATTGGAGCTCCATAGGCTACACTTTCAGTACCACCTGAATGCCATGCTTGATTGTAAGTAGTAAGCTTATCAAGCAACTGAGTGATTCAGGCATATGTCTTATCCATGAAACACCTACCAGCTGCATTATTCTCTACTGCTTGTGTCAATGGATCCAACCCTCTATAGAACTTCACCATCAATATATGGTCTAGAAAACCATGATTTGGAGACTTTTGCAAATACTCCTTGAATCTCTCCCATGCTTCATATAGTTGCTCCTCCAAAAGCTGTTTGAAATCATAAATCTTATCAAGAATTTCAGCTTTCTTGCTCGGCAAAAACCACTTCTTGAGAAAGACAGCAACCAGCTCTTCCCATGTATGAATAGTGTTGTGGGGCAGCTTCTCAAACCAAACTCTTGCTTCACCAGCTAAAGAATATTTGAAAACCCTTAGCTGAATTGCATCATTAGGAACAACATTCTGCATGTGCTGTGTGCACACACCCACAAAATTCTTCAAGTGTTGATGAGGGTCATCATCGGTAGAGTTCTGAAAATATTCCTCAAGTTTGAGCAGTTGGTAGATAGTAGAGACAATCTGGCAGTATGCGGCATTCACCCAAGGTGGAACAATAGCAGATGCATATTCCACCCTGTCTAGCATATCCGCAAAGACATTCTCAACCTCCACCTCTACTGGTGGGTCTTGCACTTGCAAACCCCTATTACCAGCTGCTCCACATCCTCTTCTATTGTTCATGATCCCTGGTTCACACTAAATAGCAAACAAGGTGTGATTGAATAGAAAAAGACTTTAAGTAAAGCACAAACTATTTAGTAAATCCAAAAAGCGTATTCCCCGGCAACGGCGCCAAAATTTGATACGCTCAAATTACACCTATTAAATGGTGTGAAGCGGACGATATCAAATATAGTAACCCAACTAGGTTGGAGTCGAATCCCATAGGGAATAGGGTGTGAAAAGGTGACTAAATTAGTTAAGTACTTTCTTGCGGTCTAATTTCGTATTGCGTTAAGGTTGTAAAGGATTGTTTGTTCACTAACTAAATTGCATTTGATTGCAATAAATGGATTAAAGAAATCAAGGTTGTATCCCCCTTTAGATGAAGTGTATGCTATGGGTATTGGTCTTGATGTACTTCTAATAGATTGTTGTAAGAATGCACTTAACCTCTAATTGAATCCCTAATATTTCCCAATAATAAGGACTATTTCTCTTTATGATTTCCCAAATATAAAAGAGTGGATATGAAGAGCGATTAATATGTACCAAGTAAATTCATCTTATTCCTAAGCGAATTTATTAAATGACGGTTAACGCCCCAGGTTCTTGTTATTTCTCCCTACCAAACCCTAATCACTTTCCCAAGTAAAGTAAAGTCTCTTGCTTAAGTTAATGTTTGCAACCATCAACTAGTAATGAAGAACGAAGAATAAATAATACCCTAACAACCCATTATGCATATATCAAGAATAAAAACCCATTCACATCACACCTATCCTTGGGTTCACAACCTTAGCATGAAATTTAGCTACTCATAATGAAGAACGAACAACAAAATATTAAAGAATTTATAAAGCTTACTTATTGAATAAAGAAGATGATATAAATCGTATTCTGTCTCAAAAGCTTCAAAACAATTAAGTATTCAATGCTCTCCAGTCAAAAGACAAAGTATGACAATGAATAATAAATAAAACCCTATGAGAAACTATTTATAAGGTCTCAAAAACATGAAATTAAAACTGACGAAATTGCCCCTAAAGGCATAAGATACTGTCCATACAATTAAGTATGGACCGTATATCAATATTACAGTCACTGACTCCTTGGCTAGGTCAAGATTTACGGGCCACTTATAAGGACCTTATTTAGAAGTACGGTCTGTATCTTCCTTCCTTCAGTTCTTCTTCACTTCAAATTACGAACAAAGATACGGTACGTATAAAAATTTACGAACTGTAACACTCGTCCGTAGTCATCAACATCCAAAAGTTGGTCTTCAGTATCTTGCCATTCCAATTACGCCCAAGAGTACGTCCTGTACAAATAAGTACGGTCCGTACTTCTCCATCTTTTTGTTCCAGCTTGTGCAATTTCATTGTTTTTGTCCTTCCAACCTCGAATGACTTGAAATACACAAAAACACATCAAAACGACACTGACATGCTTAAAAATTAGTAAAGCTTCTTATCAAAAGGCATCAATTGTGCCATAATTTCACGGCACATCACCAAGGGACGTCAGTACAGAAAGATTGTACCGAGTACGTAAGGCGGACATGAAACATATACAATAAACTGAAGCTGAGTAAGGGAGCAACAGAAGAACAATCTAACATATATGATTAAAGGCCCTGAAACTCTCTATGGAAACACAGGTTAAGTCCTACTGTACTTCTGTCTTTTTGAATCTTTTGATGATAAATTTGGGTCGCTATGTGGAGCGACATTCTGGGATCATTAACTGTAATTATTGAGACCACTGTTTGTCAGATTCTTTCTTTACTTTCTGTAAAACCTGTAAGCCATACTTGGCCAAAGGAATGCAACATATGATATCAATGCGATGCAGTACATATGAAATGCTCGAGGTAGCACCTATGCGTTTCATAGCCCGTCCTTAGGAACTATCTGTATATGTATAGCCCCGACGGCAACTATATATGTATTGGCCCAAAGGAAACTGTGTATGTATAGCCCCAAAGGCCAGCACACATTTATATAGCCTCGAAGGCACGTGTATAACTGAATAGCCCGAAGGCAAAAGTATGAATAGATAGCCCCATAGGCAAGTGCAGAACTGTGCGCCTATACATTTCATAGTCCGTCTATAGGGCATATCATTTTTGAACATGCAATAAACATGATGCAGTGCAACTGACTTCTTACATAACATACATAACGCATACATTATAAGTATTATGGGGATATTTGATTATTAGCTTTCTGAATTACTTAACTTGCAAATTATAAAATTGATCATCTATAGGAATGATTCCCTAACATACTTAGGACATATAAACTATTTACATAACAGAAACCACCCTTCTTACTAGGCTCGAATGATCCTGCATAACCGCTTGGAACTGAACGTTATACTTATTGGAGTACGTGCGGAGAGTAACTGCAAATGGGTGAAAGCTGTCCTTTCTGTATTCTGTAGCATTCATGGTAAGGAACGACAAAAAACTCGACTACATGTCGAGAGATGTAATAAGAACTTACACACTTACGTTCTATGATACTCGTTCGGTACTCGACAAACTCATATTCTAGCTTTCAAATTCATCTCACTCTTGTGGAGGATCCTACTTAACTATAACATCTTGGTCCTCTTTACTTACATTCTAACTTCATTGGCTTACTAGATCCTTACGAAGGATTGTGCTTCTCTGTATTAGCTTGACTCGTCCTAAAGGACGCTCTATGACTTATTAGGGGCAACATGGATTCTGTTAATCTGTTCACCTTACGTTACGCCCTATATCCCATAGCAATTTCTAAAACATTGACCACATAACTTCATTTATCTTAAGCGTCATTCGTCTTCAGCAACGCTCTGTAACCTCTTTCATTATACCTATATACTATCAACATCGCCACACTTAAGGGAAACTCTAATCCCATCATAGCAATTAAGAACTCGATTCTTATGAATAAAACGCTTGAATATAATTGAATCTTGACATATAGCATTTCTTAAAAGGCTTGCAAGACTTACAATCACTGAGGCAACACATTCGTAAGTTCTAGACATTCATGATCCATATAAGAAATAAACAACACACATCGTGCCATAGCGGCGAGTCAAGAAATTGCCTTACATATCTTGATTCAATCTCTAAATGACTACGATGAGTCAAGCCTTCCAATAAACACTCAACCTATTTAAGACGACTAATATCAACAACACAACAGCCCAAACAAGTACTATATCTATACTAACACTATCGTTAAGAAATCAAAGAGCGATGAGCTCCCGAGGCTATATACAATGGTGTACCCCACACCCGACCTCTTTTTAAAAACAAACAAGCTCTACACGAGCTACCAAACCCCCACCCATCTCCATACCATAAGAACACAGCCTGTAATATATTTATACAACTATTACAACATGAACTCATCGCTTCCGGTCACCGTCTCGTGATTTCTACACAATAAACATATCGATATGATCCTTATGATCTTCTAAACGATGTTACAAAGTGATCACATACCTTAACACAAGCTAGAACCACTCTGCCCTACCCCAAGCTTTCAAGAAACAAGAGGCATGTTGTCATCAATGTTTCTTATTTCAAAATAACTTATTCCCAAAGTCAAAGTATGAATTCCCCAAATGAAAGATTGAATTCCTAACTAAAAGTGTTGCTAAATTACGTTGGTTACAAAATAAAAGAGAAAGACATAAAGTTGCTTAGCATATATATATATATATATATATAGACACACACAATGCTACTTTATCATGAAGTAACTTCATCCAAAAAGATATAACAAGTATAAAACTCCTCTGTCCCAACTCCACCTTTAAGTGTGTGTGTGTATATATATATATATATATATATATATATATATATATATATAGTACATTGAAACATGCGGTGGGTGATTAAATCAAGAAAGAGACTTAATCTTCTTATCCAATAATTTAATAATATACTATGACATATATATCTATTATGGGAGCAAGTCCACGTGAACCCACTTGGAAAGGTTAAAGAAAATAATCATTTTATCTTCATCCTAATGTAGAACTATTAAAATATTCAAATACTAATAAATCATGGGCATTTTATAAAATTAATACATACACTAATATTTCATAAAGACATGATGATTATGACATTGGTAAAAAAATTATATTTAATCAAATTCTAATTTTCCCCATATAACCTAAAGAGTATAAATTTTTGTACTATTAATTCTCAAAACGGGAAAAGAAAACCTTTCTTATGGGAAAATAATTTCTATCTTTATAGCAAAGAAAATATCATTTATAAACTTCCTCATATCAAGTGTATAATTTAAAGCATACCCGGAAGTAGTAATAATAGTAACTACCCGAAATCATACTTGTTAAATTTTTTACTAAAAGGTTTTACTTAAAATAAAATACCATATCGAGGCTATATATAACAGTTTTGAAATTCGCCAAACTTATGAGGTCCTACATCTATAACCTGATGCATCCTTAATCCCTTCCAACTCATCTGTTTTTATCACAATGCATCCCAACGTCGAGGTACGAGGTGTTACATCTTTCCCCCATTAGGAACATTCGTCCTCGAATGTAGACCATAACTTTGGGCTCTAGCACATGATTTGCACATCTAAGACACGTCTAATGTAACGATCCGTTTGGTCGTTACAAAGACTTTGACCCATTTACCCTCGTTGACCCTTCCCCGAGTCCTGTTAGTATGATTTTGACCCACGGGAATGGGCGACATGGTTCTCGAGGTACACGGGCGAGTTCTAGTAGGATTTGTGGAATCTAGAGTCTTAAAGTGAAAAATCTTTGATCAATAGTTGAATTTTAGGTAAACGTGCCTGCAATCAAATTTTGACAGTTCCATTAGGTCTGGAATATGATTTATGACTTAGTGGAGTCATTGGTTGATTTCTGAAGGGTTTGGGTGTGATTTGAATCATTGATGGAAAAACTAGTTAAGTTAAAGAGTTAGAGTTGATCATGGTCAATATCAGGTCAAAATGACCCCGTGTAGATGTTTTGAAACTTCCAACAAGTTCTTATGATGATTTTGGACTCGTCCACAAGTTTTGGTAAGATTACAAGAGTTTTGGAAGGATTTGGATTGTGTCGCGCTCGTATTCGATGTTTTCACCATAGTTTCTTTGGCCATAAAGGGTACCATATTGATCAAATGACCTTTGTTTTGTGTTTCAATTAAACCATTAGATCCGTATCGTAATTACGAAGCCATAGCAAAAAGCATCATCGCATTTCGCCTTCGTATGAGGAAGTTATGGTCATTTTAGCGCGGACAGATGTTGTTGTACCGGGTGTGTCCGCTGTAGGGCGACATTGTGTAACGACCCGTATGGCTGTTACCGAGCTTGCCTTAATTTGTATCATAACACCTCCTTTGTCAGTGGTAACGTTAGTTCTACGCGGGGGATTTTTCCGTTGAAGTTGACCCATAGTCGAGTTAGAAAGAAATTAAAAATCAAGTGGGGCCATTAGGCCCAGTTGGTTTCAATGCTTTACTGGAGATACCATATTATCCCATTGTTTACTGAATCATCATTCGATGTCAGTAGCCTTTCTCAAATTTTTATATAATTTTCTTTAATCGTATTCTGACAACAATATACTTAAGGAAACTCTAATATCTTTATTGCAACTTGAATTCAACTTTAGGATTAACACACTCGAATGCTAACTGATTATAGTTATATCTGATAGCCCTAAATCTGGTGTACTTGCGAACTCTAAGATGCATAGCTCATATAGGGGAGCAACAAGGATATGTCGCGCGATATTGGTGAATCTCAGAGTAACCTCACAAGTTTCGTTGACTAAGTTGTACTTCTTCTTTCAATCCTCTCTTACATTTGAATTCTCCGTCATCATTCTCCCAATCATCTACAATGTTACTCATGGAAGTTTCTTATCTTATACCCCCAGCTTTACTCTTTGTTGTCTCGCTTCTATCTTAATATTCACCTGAAGATTCCACTTCTCATTGTCATTTTCTTAACATGGGATTCCTTTCGTCATTCATTTCTTATCAAGGTTTCAAATCTTCTATGTCTCACAACCTTAATTCCTTTCAAAATGTAGTTTATCTTATCTAAAATAACTTTTTTTTAAAGCAAATTGTGCTCTAGCAGGCCAGGCCTGTTAGAACTTTTTATTAATAATTGCATAATGTAAAAAACAGTCTATTACAGCATGTCTATAATATGAGCTAGATAATATCAAAAAAATAAGAAACTGTCCTCCAGTTCTATCCTATATGCCTAAGCCAGTATGCCCTTTATGATCCTAATGTATCAACTTTGATGATATTCCAAATCTGTGCACACACCATATGATTATCCATACATGTAGTATCATTGTTGATTGTCAAGCTGCTGAATCCTCCTTGTTCTAATCCTCAGTTGAGGAAGTTGTGATTTGTCCATGTTGAGAATTCTTCTTCCTTCTGATGGCATGAGTACAAAGTCATGTACTTTGATTCTGCATGACCCAAAGCTTGATTTGCTAGAAAGTCTGCCAACTTGTTGCCTTCCCTGAAAATATGATTAATGGGCACTGTCAGACCGTTCTCATGTCCCGTTTGATCTTTTCAACCTGATTTCTCGCCTCACATGGGAGTGATCCATGTATCTTGTAAGATGTTTTGAAGGACAAGTGAATCCCAGCTGAACTCGTTAAATGTCAGTGTTCTTTGCGAACTTCAAAGCTTACGTTTTATGGCCTCGGCTTGAAATTTTCCATGTTTGTTGCTATTCCCATTTGTTGTGCTTCTGCATAAACCAAATCTCCATTGCTATCTCTGATGTAGAATCCATATGAACTGATCCCAGGATTGCCTCTGCATGCCCCATCTGTATTACATTTTAATGTCCCTGAAGGTGGCATTCTCCACAGCACTTTAGCATAATAAACTCTTGGTTTATATCTACTAAGGTGCTGATGCATATTTTCCCAATCACTAGATAAATTCTACAACCATGGAAATCTCTTTCTTGCCAGTTGGTGTATGATGTGTTGTACTTGTTTGAATGCGCAAGTCGCTTATAAATATTGTTGTCATGGAATAATAAGGGCAAACTTGGAAATTTTAGTTCATGACTTCTTGGAGAAGCCAAGTGGCCATGGGTCCCACCCATGGTTGGCCAATTATTTTAAGCCATGAAGATGTACATGTGTTCATTTTATATTTTGTAAGGGCTAAGTATGCACATGGACAAAGATGACTATGCAAGGCAATAACTCATCTTTGATGGTTTTAAGAAAAATCTAGAAAATTGGAGAAAAAGAAGAAAAAAAAGAGAAAGAGGGGTCGGCCAAGGGGCATGTGGCACCCTTGGTATGGGTTATATATCATTATATATATAGAGGGAGATGACTAATTAGTCATATTTTTCCATCTCCACACTTTAGAAAGTTCAAGAGAATTGGAGAAAAAAAAAGGAGGAGAAACGGCCAAGGGGGCTGGCCGAACCAGCCCCATGAAATGATCATGGAAAATTCTTTTCTCCTTGTCTCTCCACTAATTGGAAGGCCCTCGTCAACGTGGAGTAGTTGTTGGAGCGAGAAAATCGTTCGTTGATGCCATGTGTGAAGCTTAGCCGAGGAAGAACATGAATGGAGAAGGTATGGTTCAATCTTATTTTTCATGTGTTGTGGGTGATTGGTACATGTTGTGATATGTGGGAATGAATGAAGTTCATAAAAATATGGTGTTGTGTGTGCTTGGCCGTGTATGTATAATGTTATGTAGGAGTGGAGAATTAATCATATTTAGTGTTTGGGTGATATTGTTATGGACGTTTTGAGCATGTTGTAATGTGTTGAAATGGATTGTTATATCCCGCATTTTGTGCGTTGGAATATTTCGAGATCGAGTAAATTGAAGAAAATAAGTTCGACGAAAATTTGGGAAATGCTGGGCGAATTTTAAGTCAACTATGGAGGCGCATATCTCATAGTATATGGAGTTTTAAGGTGTTTTAAAAGCCTAAAAATGAAGTTCGTCGAGTCTAGTTTGTAATGCAACAAACCGTTCATTGATAGGACATCGAGTAGATAATTATAGACGTTACAAACTGAACTATCGACGCAGGAACAGTAATCCTGCGGTACCGCTACAGTACTGCTACAGTATTGCTATGTACTGTAGCTACAGAACCCGACGTTGGCAGTTTTAAAAGGGACGAACCTTATTTTTTTCGGCAAACAGTTCCAAAACTTTCCAGAAAATTCAGCAAAAAAAAAGAAGAGAGGAAAACAGCCAAGAGAAAGAGAAGAGAAAAAAATTCCTAGCCTTCAATCTTGGTCCAAAAATTGTAATTCTCTTGTATTCTTATTAAGTTCAAGACGCTCTTCGACGTGGTATAATTATCTCGGAAGATAAACCGTTGGTTTCATCGTTTTCGCATTTGGGACAAGTAAAGAAGTTGGAGGAAAAAGGTAAGGATTCCATCTCCTCTTTCATATACTATGCATGGTTTGTGTGTTGTAGAGTGTGGAGATGAATGGAATTCATGAGATTTTGGTGTATTATGTTGTAGCCGAATATATGTAGTGTAGTATAAACGTGTAGAACTAAATTCATTTAGTGTTGGTTGATGTTGTTATGGATGGTTGCATATGTTTGGCATGTAAAAATGAACGAATTCATGGAATTATGTAGCTTGGAACTTGGGCCGTGTAGGGGCTGATTTTAGAAAAATATAATGAACTCATTTTATATAGTATTTTGGTTGTTGATTGTTGTAGATTATGTGGTGAAAATGAAGGTTTGACGACTCAAATGGAAGTCGGAAATGTTGCGGGCTGTTTTGGAGAGCAATATGATTTTAAAATAAATTCTTGTGTGCATGAGAATGATGATCGTTAGCATGCGGATTGTTGACATAATTTATGAGTTTGAAAGAAATAAATGTATTGTTGGAGTTCTTATGGCAATTGGAAGATTTGGGTTAGAATGTCTTGAACATGTTGTGAGTCGAGTATTGATATTGTTGTCATGATTGTTGGTTTGGCCGGGTTGCATTCCCGGATTGTTGTTGATTACAATTTGCCGAGTTAGATTCTCGGGGATGCTATATGTATAGGGGAAATCTGCCGAAATTTCAGTAGACAAACATGAATTTAAGTTGAACTCTTGGAAGCTATAACTCACAATTGGTAAACACGACCATTTGTAGATTTTGGAGAAAACGGGATTCGAATTTGGAGAAGCTTAAGAAGCGGAAAAGGTATGTAAAGCTTGCCCTTTCCTTCTCTTGGCATGTCCTAAGTATGTTAGGCCGAGATTCGAGCTTTGAGGACGACTCTACCTCGGAATCCGAGCTTCATTTTGACCCTTTTTCATTCAAGAGAATTGAATTGGAAATGTCCTCGTTTGTTGAAATATTTGCTCAAACACCCGTAGTTCGCCTAAATGATATCGAGGGCCTTGGATCCTTGTCTATGACCCTCGCCAGTGCTAATGACCATAGTTTGGGGTCCGCCGCCTCAATTTGATCGAGGTGGGGCCCACGCGTTCGCAGATCTTCCTATGTCGCTCCGTTGGTATATTTGTGTGATTTTGAAAAGAACTTTTGGCTATCGCCCCGATTACTATAAAATAGTTATTTTAACTACCTCATTGAGTTTGATAATACATTTTGACACATAAGAACGATTTCGAAGATTGTAACCATTGTATACTAATTCCGATAAACTCGAAACTTGTTTTGCACTTGCCGACGTTAGTAAATATACTTGGTCACCGAATTTGGCAACTTAATTATTTATTTACTCATATGCACAAAAGTGGCCTTGACACGTGATTATGATCTCTAAAGTTCCCGCTGATATGTTTTCGAATAATGTTTGGAAAAGAGCCTCGATTTAACTATTGTCTTGGCTTTTGAAGGAATGGTGTGCCTTGGTTGTTGAGTTTGTAATAAAAGAAATTATATACGTATGGTCGCTTACGATTCTCGCTCGTGTGTATTGTTATTACCTCTTTCGCCGAGTCCTGGCTGTACAGATATTGTCCGGATACTTGATCACTGGTCATGCCAGCGACCGCTGGATACTTGGCCGCGTACGCGACGTGTGATATCGTCCACTGGATACTTGACCATATGTAGCATACATGACCGCCGGATTCTTGACCGCGGTATGTATGTAAAAGTGTAGTGTATATTTGGATATTAACCGCCGGGGTTCCGGCCGCGTATATTTATATATTTATATATTAACCGCCGGGTTCCTGGCCGCGATACTTATATATTTGCGACATTAGCCGCCGGGGTTCCTGGCCGCGGTATATGTGTGTATGCATGTATGTGATATTACCGGGTTCTGTACGGGCGTATGGGATGATTGTGTATGTATGACTTGGATGTCAGGTGTAAGTACGTTGGTACTTGGACTAGTATGCTCGCGTTTGGTACACTTTATTTCATCTTTTGTATTTTCTGCTTTACATACTCAGTACATATTCCGTACTGACCCCCTTTCTTCGGGGGCTGCGTTTCATGCCGCGCAGGTACCCACAGATGAGCAGATGATGTTAGCGGAAGGTGATCCGCCGGGATTGGCGAGCTCCATTCTAGGCTGCAGTCAATGCTTTGTATGGTACTCGGAGTTATGTTAGAGGCTTTGCGTTACGTGTCGTGTGTATGAGATGTCTGTTTGTAAAATGGCTATGTAAGCCGATGTTTCAAGATGCGTTGTTATGAATTTCGTGTTTATAGATTTGGTTGTGGTTGCAAATTTTATTTGATTTGAAAAAGACGAAGAGTATGTTTGTGTTTCAAAAAAAAAAAATTTCCTTACGCATTTTGACGTGTCCCTGTGGGCACGGTATGACTATGTGCGGTACGAAAGTTCAACGCGGGTTCGCCGGCCCTCGGCCCTAGGGTCGGTGCCCATCACACCCTATCGGATCCAGGGTGTGACATGGATGAAATGCATGAAGTTGTGTGTGTTGATGTGTTGACCGAATGGTGGTTGTTTGTGTAGAAAAGAGGAACTAATGCTATTTAGTGTTCTAGTGATGTTGTGGTGGATATTATGATGAAAGAATGAATGTTTGATGACTCATGTTGAAGTTGTAGTGTTGCGGGCTGTTTTGGAAAATTAATATGATTCTAATATAGTTTCTTGTATTGATGGAAATAATGTTGAAGACGTATGGAATTGGCGATATAGTTTATGAATTCGGAAGAAGAAAATGTGTTATGAATGTTCCTAATTGGGTTGGAAGGTTTCGGCTGCCTTGTGTATAGGTGTGGGCTGATTTGAATGATTTTGAGGAATTGTCCGAGATGTTTCGAATCTTGTTTGAATGGTTGCGGACTAGTGATCGAATATGTGAGCATTGGTATTGAATTGGTCGTGTATAGTTTATTCGAATATAAATGAAATGTTGTCGAATCGTGTAGAAAGGGATTATTAATGGTTGAATGCGTTTTGAATCACTTATGGACATTGTTCGGATGGTTGTTGGTTTGGTTGTTGTTGATTTGGCCGAGTGGAAATCTCGGGGTTGTTGGATTTATAGAGATACGCGAAATTTTGTAGATAAAGTGATGGCTTGGAATTGGGTTCTTCAATGTTTATGGCTAATGTCGGATGTCTAATGACATTATCGTGGATCGTGAGAAGCCGAGGCGTAAGTTTGGATTAGCTTAGAGGGCGGCCAAGGTATGTAAAGCTCACCTTTCTTTCTTTGGCACGTCTTAGTTAAATTATGCTATGTTATGATCCCCGAGGTAATTCTACTCCTACGATCCGAGCATGTCTATGATTCTTATTTATTTCTTGATATCCGTATTCATAATGTAGTCAAATTATGATTCTTATGCCCTTTGTATGATCAAATATGAATGTGCATAAAAGATTATGTTCGAAAAAGGGTCGGTAACTACGAACGTCCGTAACTTCCATAGGAAGGCTCGGATCGCTTCGATATGTCCGTAGGAGGTTCGGTATACATATGATGATATGACTATTCACCGAGTCCCGAAAGGGCCGGGTACGACCGAGTCCCTCGCTAGAGGGCCGGGTACGGTATATGATCACTCCACCGAGTCCCGAAAGGGCCGGGTACGATCGAGTCCCTCGCTAGAGGGCCGGGTACGGTATATGTATATGTATATGTATATGCATGATGATGTGATATGATGACATGATAATATGATACGATGATTATATGACCTTAGTCACCGAGTCCCTCGCTAGAGGGCCGGGTACGGTATATGTGTTCGATGATACGATGATATGATTTTACCGACCGAGTCCCTCGCTAGAGGGCCGGGACACGCTATATGTATATGTATATGTATATGTACGAGATATGTTTTAAAGGCAAGTCTATGATTTCGATGGTTATGTCCGTTCGTACTTCTCGGTCCTTATGATTACGTTTTAATGTATTTCATGCTTTACATACTCAAGACATTTTCCAGTACCGACCCTCTTTCTTCGGGTTGCGTTCATGCCGCGCAGTACACCTGTGTGAGTCAAGACTTTAGTAGAAGATGTTCCAGCTGGATTGGCGAGCTCCATTCTCTCCGTGAGTGCTTTGTCGAGTTAGATTATTATGTTATGGTTTCATGTTTCCGTGTTAGAGACTTCATACGTTGTCGTGGGTATAAGATGTTTGTCATATGTAAGCTATGTGCCGATCGTATTATTACGCATTGTATTATAAGTTTTATACGTTTTTTATTTGATTTGAGAAAGGTAAAAAGTATATGGTTTTACGAAAAATCTTTCGGTATGTACTTATGTTATGCTATGCGGCCCAATATGATTATGTGTCACGAGAGTCACGGGTTCGCTCGGCCAGGTAAGGGTCGAGTGCCCATCGCACCCTATTACGGACATGTGACAAGATATTGATCATCATCCTTTTTCAATATATCATCTGTAGAGATTCTTCCTTTCCACACCCCTCCACATGAAAAAGCTTATCTTTATTGGCAACCCTTTCTCCTACACGAGCCTATAGCCGGTTTGTTTGTTCTCTTTTATGCCCGAGAAATTCCTACATGCATTTAATCGAGAATTTTCCATTTGTTTCCAACATCCAACATGGTTTATGATTTTCTTCTCCATCTGAACTTTGATATTATCCTTGATATCTTGAGCCAATTCCCGATCTAGAGTATCTCGTTAATCGCTCCATGTTCTATTCACCATTTTTCACAAACTGTCTAGCCTCTATCTCTTCTTCTCTAGCAGCATCAGGAGTGATATAATATAGTGCTCCAATCCTTTTCCAATTCTCATACTAGAAACTTGAAGTTCCATTTCTCACAGACCAAAATATCTGTGGCTCAACTGCATCTCTTATGATCACCATCTTCTTCCAAGTGTGTGATCCTCCTCTATCTACTGCCATAGTAGGGTGGCATTTCTTGCAGTATTTGTTCAGCATGTAGCTACTCCATAAGCTTCTTCCATATCTAAAATTCCACCATAACTTAGCAAATAGTGCATTGGAAATATCAGTTAGTGATCTAAGACCAATCCCTCCTTCATCTTTTGGTAGACATAATTTGTCCCATGCTACCCAATGTTTGCTTTTCACCCCCACAGTGTTGCTCCCAAAGAATTTGGCAAATATCCTATAAAGTTTCTTTATCACCCAGAAGGAGGATTCATGGCTGACGGTAAATATACCGGCATGGTTTGCAACACATGATTTGTCACGACCCGGCTACGGGCCCTGACTGGTACCCGGGGCTAACCACCGAGCACCTCTCATTCCATTACTCGTCCTGCGTCATTCACATTTCTTATACTCATAATCATAGAAAACGACTTTCATTTAAAACATATTTACTTTATACACATAAGCCCTTTAGGCTATCATAATAACGTATAAACACATACATATACATAGGAGAGACTTGTGAGACCGTACTACCCACACTGCGTATCTACGAGCCTCTACTAGAGTACTAGACATATAGACGGGACAGGACCCTGTCATGCCCAAAACATGAATATATACATATGTACCAAAAGAATAATCAATGGCACCTCCGCAAAATAGAGTGCTTTCAAATCAGATAATAGCTCCTACGAGTCTAGATCGCCTCCCTGTCTACCTGTGGGCATGAACATAGCGTCCAAAGAAAACGGACGTCAGTACGAACATTGTACTGAGTATGTAAGGCATGAGCAAAATGAACATAATAGAGAAATCATAAGGCATAAGATGAATACATAACCTGTGTACTCTTTGAATGGACACATTTTATACATATATCATACGTAGCATATCACATGAGTTACCATAGCGTATACATCATTTAACTATACATACATCGTCATATCATTCATGTATCATCATCATCGTTAACCCGCGTTCGGGTAACCCTCATATGCAGCCCACTAGTGGTGTCATGCCCGGCCCTTTAGGCTCGGTGTAAACATAGCAGCCCGCCTTAGTGGTGACATGCCTGGCCATTTAGGCACGGTGAATAGTACACAGCCCGCCTTCGCGGTGACATGCCCGGCCATTTAGGCACGGTGGAATCGCATAGCCATATACCCATCGTACATATCATTCTTTATAATTATTATTCATTTCATAGACATATCATGGCTTTATCATAACTTAGCATCATCATACATAAACCATCAAAACATACATTAGAACTTGAAAACAACTATACCTTTGTCGTTTAACTAATCTATTGCTTGCTTGTGCTCCTTTAATGCACATGTTCTACCTTCAAGAGAATTCACATCGACATTAGCTAAACAATTGTAAGAACGTGCTTACTAAAGCTAGAGAAAATTGGGCAGCATTTCCTTTGTTTATACGACTTCCTCCATATTCCGTACCAACTCCCAAACATTCATAATACCAATCACAATATCATAGACAACAATTATCATTCATTTGCATTTTTCACATTTCACAATTTCACTTCAAATTCTCCATAATCATGACCAAGGTTTACTATCGCGTTATTTCTCATACAATACTTATTCCATGTTCTAAATGTCATTCATAACGTATTTACAATCTCAAAATATCAATATCCACAACTCAATCCAAACTTCTACTCGACAATGATACTATTCACACATTTATGACCTATTTTCTATACTCTCGTACAATCCAAGTATTTCAACTTACCAATACTTCAAACATCATGAATATATGATGAAACTTACCTTAGATAATGTAGAAACAAGTCTTGAGTGAAAATACTCTTCTAGCACCAAAACCCTATTTCACCTCTCTTGGGATTTCTTGGCTTGGATGACTTAAATGGGTTCCACACTCTTGATTTATGTTGGTTTGATGAAGTTGATAATCAATTTCCTTGGGATTCTTGTGGATGAAGTGTAGGGAATATTCTAGAGGGTTCTTGGCTTGAGTGGAATGAAAATGAAATGAGAGAGAGGTCCCTTATATTAATTCACAATCGGCTTGATTCAAACATACGGATAACATACATCCGTATATTTTTCACTAGCCGTATGTTTGGACCATTTGTTTGGTCGAAGAAGGGTGCCTTTTCGGGATGAACCTACGGTTGGACATACGGTCGTGTATTTTTTATACGGCCAAGTATGTCCGTTTGATAATGCCCAGCTTTCCGAGACTTGTTCTCGTCGACTCGTTTGATCTCCAATCCTTATGAAACCTTGTTAACACTTGTTTAACACCTCAATACCAATATAAGAGACGTTATAACTCTTCCTCAAAGTATCATTAGGACATCATTAACTCAATACTCGAAATTCTTATCCGACACACAACATATGACCCGCTTTCCTTAACAACTTTCTTCTCTTACCTCGAATGTCTTTGGAAATCTTAATTTTTACCATTAAAGGCTATTTCTTACTTATCAAAAATCATATACATCCTGCCCTTCGTTTGTCTATTCATTGTACGCTAACGGGAAATTTCCAAGGTGTAACATTCTTCCCCCCTTTTGGAACATTCGTCCTCGAATGTTAAGTTATCGAAGAATTTATAAAACTTTCGCCGCAGTTTCCTCTGTAATATGACATTACCATCCTATCACAACAACCCATAATAACATTGCCTCATAGGGCCACAACACAATAGCAATATAGATTGGCCACACACGACCCATATGCATAAAAGAAAAAACATACATACCTCAAAATTTCGATGTCTCATCATAGATCTCTTAGGACCGAAATAAAATGCGGATATGTGGATTTCATCTTCTCTTCCACTTCCCAAGTCATCTCTTCTCGGTTGTTATTTAGCCACAAGACTTTAACTGAAGCCACTTCCTTATTTCGAAGTCTTCGTATTTGCCTGTCTAGTATGGCAATATGAACTTCTTCATAGGCTAGCTTTTCTGTCACTTGAACATCGTCTATTGTCACAATCTTCATAGGATCTCCAACACACTTGCGGAGCATTGAGACATGGAAAACTAATGGATCAAGTTCTGAAGGCAAGTCCAATTCATAAGCCTAACGTTTTGACCCACTCAAGCGGATAATCGCATAGGTCCGATGTATCGAGGACTTAACTTTACCTTCTTGCTAAATCTCATCAAACCTTTCATTGGCGACACCTTCAAAAACACCCAATCATCAACTTGAAATTCTAGATCTCGCCGGCGGTTGTCCGCATAAGATTTTTGGCGACTTTGGGTTGTCAGCAATCGATCTCGGATCACCTTAACTTTTTCCACCGCTTGTTGGATTAAATCAGGGCCTATTAGCTATACTTCTCCGGTTTCAAACCATCCAATTGGGGACCTGCACTTCCTTCCATATAACGCTTCATACGGAGCCATTTGGATACTGGAATGGTGGCTATTGTTGTAGGCAAACTAAATTAGCTGTAAGTGGTCATCCCAACTACCACCGAAATCTAGTATACATGCTCGTAGCATATCTTCCAAGGTCTGAATAGTACGTTCGGCCTGTCCATCAGTTTGCGGATGAAATGCCGTGCTGAGCCTTACTTGAGTACCTAGACCTTATTGAAAAGATTTCCAGAACTTGGCTGTAAACTGTGGTCCTCTGTCTGTAATAATGGATATTGGAATACCATGGAGTCGCACAATCTCCTTAACATACAATCTTGCATAATCTTTTGCTTTGGTATGTGGTTACACCGGAAGAAAATGTTTGCTTTCGTAGGAAGGCCCGTACGATCACCCATATAGAATCATACTTGCTTTGGGAACGAGGTAATCCTACAATAAAATCCATGTTAATCACTTCCCATTTCCATGTAGGAATTTTCATCGCTTGCAATAATCCTCCTGGCTTTTGATGTTCGATCTTTACTTGCTGGCAATTTGGACATTGAGCTACAAATTCTGCTATATCTCTCTTCATGCCATCCCATCAATATATCAACTTGAGGTCATGATACATATTTGTCGCTCTTGGATAAATAGAATACCGAGAATAATGAGCTTCTTCTAGAATTCGGTGACGTAATTCTGTAACTTTTGGAACACATAACCTGCCTCGGTATTTAAGAACTCCTTCTATAGAAATTTCAAATGGGGACTTCTCTTTTGCATGACATGTATCTCTATAATGGCTCAATTGAGGATCTTCATATTACTTAGTTCTTTTACTTCCGTATTCAAGAGACGAACCGCTGGATCACCAACACTAACTCCCGGTGACCACCCGATTCAATCAAACGTACTCCAAGATTAGCTAATTGGTGGAGCTCATGAATCATTTCTTTCTTCTCCGAAGGAACTTCACGTATCGCCCATTGATCGGCTAAAGCTAAGCGCGGCCACTACATTTGCTTTCCCCGAGGGGTATAAAATGTTCACATCATAATCTTTCAATAACTCCTAACCCGGCGCTACGTTGCATTCAACTCCTTTTGTTTGAAAATGTATTGGAGACTCTTGTGATCTGTATAGATATCAACATGCACACCATACAGGTAATGTCTCCATATCTTTAATGCATGAATAACTGCAGCTAATTCAAGATCATGAGTTGGATAATTCTTTTCATGTTTCCGCAGCTGCCTCGAAGCATAAGCGATGACTTTGCTGTACTGCATCAATACACATCCTAACCTAAGACCAGAAGCATCACAATACACAACATAACCATCGGCCATGGAAATGTTAAAAGCTGAAGTGAGTTAATCTGTCCTAACTCTTGAAACTACGCTCACAAGCATCATTCTAAAATTTAGCCGACACGGGTTGGTTTCGTCGATAGCGTTAAGAAATAGATGAAAAGCCCTCTGCAAACCTTCTATAACCTTTTGCCAATCCCGAAGAAGCTACGAACACGTAGGGCGTCGTGAGCCTTGGCCAGAGTCTTCGCGAACGATCTTCGAGTGTCAACTCACGTGCCATCATACGAAATCACATGACCCAAAGTGTCCAAGAATTTAGCCAAAACTCGCACTTTGAAAATTTCGCATCCTGATTCTTTATTCGAAGAATTCCAAGAACAATCGTAAATGATCGCGTATTTCTAATTAAATTAACGAGAGTACCCGAATATCATCGTGAATACTTATTATGAATAGATCCAAGAGAGGCGTGAATACATTATTCATTAAATTCATGAACACTACGGGAGCGTTAGTTAACCCAAATGACATCACCCGAAATTCATGACCGTATCTCGTTAGAAGAAAATTTGTCTTAAAGATATCTTCTTCTCTAACTCTCTCGCTTGATGATAACCCGATCTCGAGTACATTTTTTGAAAAACCATTTGGCGCTTGTAATTTATCAAATAAATCATCGATTCTTGGGAGAGGATATTTGTTCTTTATCGTCACCTTTCAGCGTACATAATCGATGCACATTCGTAGGGAGCCATCTTTTTTCTCACAAATATGGCTGGTGCTCCCCGCGGTGATGGCTTGGGTCTAATAAACCCCTTCTCGAAGCAAATCTTTCAAGCGTACCTTTAGCTTTCGCAGCTACTGCTAGGAGCCATCCGGTAAGGAGGAATAGAAATAGGCTTGGTATCCGGCAACACATCAATGGCAAAGTCAATTTCTCTTTCTGGAGGAAGGCCTGGATGTTCATCTGGAAATTCATTCACTACCGGAATGGATTGGAAAGTTAGAGACTTTGCTTCGGTGTCATAAACTCGGACTAGGGGATAAATATAGCCCTTAGCTATCATTTTTCTCGCCTTAAGGTAGGAAATAAACCTACCTCTTGGAGATGCTGTAACACTTTTCCATTCAAGCACGGGCTCTCCCGGAAATTAAAATCGAACTACTTTCATCCGGCAATCAACATTTGCATAGCATGAGGCCAACCAATCCATACCCATAATTATATCGAAATCTAACATTTCCAGCTCAACTAAATCAGCTTTAGTTCGGCGATCACATATCACAATCATGCAATCTTTGTATACTTGTCTGGCTATCACGGGATCACCAACCGGAGTGGATACCTCAAATGGTTTAATTGGCTCGGGTTTCACCCTAATACAACCAGCAACATTTGGAGTAATATAGGATAAGGAAGAACCTGGATCTATCAATGCATACACATCATGGGAAAATGCGATAGTAATACACGTAACCACGTATCGGAGGACTCGAGATCCTATCGTTCGACTAAAGCATATATGCGGGGCTGTGTGGCACCTGAAGTAGATGATCCCCCTTGGCCTCTGCCCTGGCCTCACGGAATGCGGGGGTCGCCTGGGGCGCAACGAAGAGGAGCAATGTGGCGATCATGAGGCCGAACCCCGCGCACCGTACCTTGAAGGATAATCTCGCGTCAGAGTGTCCGGTGCCCCAATCACTTAAATATGTGTCCCTAGCGACATGACCACTGAATTACGATTTTATTATTTGTTGCGTGAAGAACAGTGGTCTCCCACGGTTGTAATCTCCCCCAAACTAGGAACCTGGGGCCCTCGAACTCTCGCCCTATCTTGAATGGAAGGAGCGATCAAATCTCACACAGAAAATCGGGGGAGGTGCGCGTCAGAAGCTGGCCTAAGTGTCTAGAATGTGCCACGCTTGATCCTCCCCATAATGTTCCCTTTAGCCCGCCAGATGCGGCCTGTCAATATCACGATCGACCCTCTGTGGAGGTTGTTGTCATCGGATTACGGGCATGATCTTGAATACGAAAAATGTCCCGTCGTCTTGCCGACGAGCGAGTCGAAGCAATCCTTGAACAAATGTGACGCAAGCCGCTCACGAAATAATACACGATCTCCCGTATCGGCCGCCCATAGTCGGGGCATATCTAGCCAAAGAATTAAATTAAAGGCTATACTCCCGAACAACTCGTGTTCCACGCGGAATTTAGAAATATATCCCTACAGCTCGGTGGACCTCGGGTGGCAAATAATGGCGAATGAAAGCATCTACGAATTCTTGCCAAACGGCAGGAGGCGCATCCTCTTTTCTTGACGCTATCCAATTATTTTACCATAGAACCGCCACATCTCGGAGTCTATATGATACCAACTCCACGGATTCAATTTCGGAGGCATGAATAATCTTCAATGTCCTCAATATCTCATCAATAAAACCTTCTTGGTCTTCTTAAATCGGCTTTGACCGAAAACTCGAGGATTCAAGCTCATAAAGTCACGGGGTCTAGTACTAGCTGACCGATCACGTGGGCCCACATTGCCGCGTGCTCAGGGCGGCAACCAACTGTGTCAATAAGTGAATGGCTTCGATCACTTGTCGACCCGAAGTAGCCAATGGAGGAACCGGAGGCATAGGAGCTGGAGCTGAAGCCCCTTCTTACTCTTCTGTAATAGGCGGAGTAGTGGAGGTATTAGATGGAGCCTCCTTATGCGATTCACCCTCATCTACATTCATTGGCGGCTCTCTTTCCACCCGCCTTTCATCTTAGTCTTGTCCTTCTGGGCGGCTTTAGCTTTTCCCTTTGGCGGCATTTCTGAAATCACAACACACTATTAGGGAGGATTAAATCTTATAGCACAGCTCTATCGCACGATCTCTTAAGAAGAAAGATGGTCATTTTTCCTAAATGCCCTGTAGCCACTTGTTTATTAGCGTGGCGCGCAACACACCATAAACAAGACTCTACTAGATACGGCTCGTAGACACTTCCTAGGACTGAACTGCGTACTCTTTGAATGGACACATTTTATACATATATCATACGTAGCATATCACGTGAGTTACCATAGAGTATACATCATTTAATTATACATACATCGTCATATCATTCATGTATCATCATCATCGTTAACCCGCGTCCGGGTAACCCTCATATGCAGCCCACTAGTAGTGTCATGCCCGGCCCTCTAGGCTCGGTGTAAACATAGCAGCCCGCCTTAGTGGTGACATGCCCGGCCATTTAGGCATGGTGGAATAGTATGCAGCCCGCCTTCGCGGTGACATGCCCGGCCATTTAGGCACGGTGGAATCGCATCGTCATATACCCATCGTACATATCATTCTTTATCATTATTATTCTTTTCATAAACATATCATGGCTTTATCATAACTTAGCATCATCATACATATACCATCAAAACATACATTAGAACTTGAAAACAACTATAGCTATGTCGGGGTGACATAAGGTCGTGAACCCCCGATTACATTATGGAGTGATCAGAATCATTATATCTCACCTTGGAGGGATGAACGTTTTAAGGTGAGTGCACATAAGGAAAATATCAATAGATAATAGTTAACACCATTAGTTTTGTGGACGCATCATATCATGATCTCTATAATCTTTGGATTTAAGCTTATCATCGTCATTATCATACTCATAGTGTATCTCTTATCTCATATTGCTATTCATGAACAAGGACTCTTAGTTTTCTTGAAGATAAGAAATTCATGAAGGAGGAGGAAAATCATGCCATAAGATTCATGCCTTAGAAAGAAAGGACTAGCCTCACATACCTTTGTCGTTTAACTAATCTATGGCTTGCTTGTTCTCCTTTAATGCACACGTTCTACCTTCAAGAGAATTCACATCGACATTAGCTAAACAATTGTAAGAACGTGCTTACTAAAGCTAGAGAAAATTGGGCAACATTTCCTTTATTTATACGACTTCCTCCATATTCCGTACCAACTCCCAAACATTCATAATACCAATCACAATATCATAGCAACAATTATCATTCATTTGCATTTTCCACATTTCACAATTTCACTTCAAATTCTCCATAATCATGACCAAGGTTTACTATCGCGTTCTTTCTCATACAATACTTATTCCATGTTCTAAATGTCATTCATAACGTATTTACAATCTCAAAATATCAATATCCACAACTCAATCCAAACTTCTACTCGACAATGATACTATTCACACATTTATGACCCATTTTCTATAATCTCCTACAATCCAAGTATTTCAACTTACCAATACTTCAAACATCATGAATATACCATGAAACTTATCTTAGATAACGTAGAAACAAGTCTTGAGTGGAAATACTCTTCTAGCACCAAAACCCTATTTCACCTCTCTTGGGATTTCTTGGCTTGGATGACTTTAATGGGTTCCACACTCTTGATTTATGTTGGTTTATGAAGTTGATCATCAATTTCCTTGGGATTCTCGTGGATGAAGTGTAGGGAATATTCTAGAGGGTTCTTGGCTTGAGTGGAATGAAAATGAAATGAGAGAGAGGTCCCTTATATTAATTCACAATCTGACCCGACCAGAACATACGGACCAACATACGGTCCTTATATTTTTCACTGGCCATATGTTTGGACCGTATGTTTGGTCAAGTGAAGGGTGCCTTTCTAGGCTGAACCTACGGCTGGACATACGGGTTCGTGTATTTTATATGGCTAGTATGTCTGGCTGTATAATGCCCACCTTTCCGAGACTTGTTCTCGTTGACTCGTTTGATCTCCAATCCTTATGAAACCTTCTAAATACTTGTTTAACACCTTAATACCAATCTAAGATACGTTATAACTCTTCCTCAAAGTATCATTAGGACATCATTAACTCAATACTCGAAATTCTTATCCGACACATAACATATGACCCGCTTTCCTTAACAACTTTCTTCTCTTACCTCGAATGTCTTTGGAAATCTTAATTAGGACCATTAGAGGCTATTTCTTACTTATCAAAACATCGTATACATCCTGCCCTTCGTTAGTCTATTCATTGTACGCTAACAGAAAATTTCCAAGGTGCAACATGACTAACCAGCACATATCTACCTCCAAAAGATAACAGTCTGTTTTGCCAAGACAGAATCCTTTTCATCACTTTTTTGATCAAATCCTCATAATATATCTGTTTCCTTCTTCCATAAAACACTGGACATCCTAGATATATGAAAGGAAAGGATCCATTTCTCATATTAGTATGTCTTTTGATCTTGCTATTAACTCTGGCAGATACCTTGTGATGAACATAGTAACAACTTTTATTAGTATTGACCCGTTGTCCTGAATCCTTCTCATACTTCCTCAATCTCTTCATCATTTTCTTTAATGAATATCCATCCCCAGAACAGAAAAGGATTGTATCATCAGCATATGATAAATGATTGATTTGAAGACTCTATTTTGGCCTTCCATAGCCTATGAAACTTGTCTTCTCATGCAGCTTATTTAGACTCCTTGTTAAAACCTCTGCTGCTATAATGAACAATGTAGGAGAAAGTGGATCACCTTGATTTACCCCCCTACTTGACCTAAAAAAACCATGACTTTGACCATTGATCAATATTGAATACCAATTGTTTGAGAGCAATCTCCATACCATATCAATGAGAACCTCTCCAAATCCAAACTGTCTTAATACTTTAGTCAAAAAAATCCAAGAAAGCCTATCATATGCCTTTGCCATGTCTAATTTGATCACCACATTAGTATGTTTAGCTCTCAAATTAATATCTCTGATGATCTTCTGCGCCAGTAATATATTTTCTGCAATGCTCCTTCCTTTCACAAATCCTGTCTGGTTATTAGAGATAATATTAGGAAGAACGTTTGTCAATCTATTTTGTAGCACTTTTGACAGTATCTTGTTGGAGAAGGAGTTGAGACTGATAGGCCTCATGTCACTGAAATTGTTAATCACCTCCTTCTTTGGCAATAACACCAAGTTAGTATGCGTGATGAATTGTGGTATCTCAGATCCACAAAAGAAAGCTCTAACCATTTGAAGCACATCCAACTTGATAACCTCCCAAAGACTTCGATAAAAATGTCCGTGAATCCATCGGGTGCCCACTAGCACTTGTCCCCGTTGAGTGAAAACACAGCCTCCTTTACTTCGTTTCGGATGGCAACTCCTCCACATGTTTCTTTTTCTTCGCTTATCGCTTAGGAATATTTTTCAACAATGCATAATCCCCTCCCGTGTTTTCTTCACTAAACGTGACTCAAAGAACCGATTGTCGCAGTAACCAATATCTACTTCATTTTCCACCATGTACCGTTGGATCTTGTATTCTTTTCAAAGTCAATTTATTCCTCCCCCTCTCACATATGAATGAAAGAATTTTGTATTTGTCTCCATCATTGAACCATTTCATACCGACTTTTACTCGCTTCCAATACTCCTTCGCAAGTGTAAAAATCGTTAGTTCGGCCTTGTGCTTGATGTAATCGCATTCTATTCTCCCTTGATGCATTATTTTCAAACCGCAACTCCTTCACCTTTATAGTATCTTCAATAGTGGCAATCTGTGAAAGATATTCACATAAGTGTTCTGCTCCATTGAACCGATTTCTTTTAAGTTTCTTCAACTTGTGATGAAATACATAAAATGGATTTCCATAGAAATCAGAAGTCCAGTTCTCCTTTACCACCTCCATAAATGTATGATGCTTTGTCCAGAAGTTGAGAAACTTAAAAGACTTGACAATATGATGTGCATTGCTATTACACTCAAGATGTAGTGGTGCATGATCAGAACCATGTCTAATCAGATAAGTCACTGTTGTAGATGGCATGATGTCTAGCACTTGCTGATTCACCAGTATTCTATCTAACCTTTTGAATATACACTCCTCTTCAGTCCTCCTATTTCACCAGGTGAATTTGCTTCCAGTGAATCCTACATCAATAAACCACAACTCTCTATACAGGTAGAAAATTCCAATGTCTCATTGGATGAGACTGGAAGACCACCTTGCTTCTCCTCATCAGACACTATGACATTAAAGTCCCCTCCTATTATCCAAGGAAGGTCTTATTTGAGTTGCTAACTCCACCATAGCTTCCCACAACTCTTCCCTCTCATCTCTATCACATTTAGCATAAACTACGACACCAAAGACCGATTGATTCAAGGATGAGTGAGTTAGGCAGAGTAACTTGTTGTTCGATTCGGATATAACTACACCAAGCCATTCATCTGTCCAAAAAATCCAAATCTTTCCTGAACAGTTCACCTTGCAATTCTGAAAGCCTAACTTCCTTCTATACTCTTCAATGGCAATAGGATCTTGAAAAGGTTCCATTAGGCCTATAATAGAATAATGATGTCTCCTTTTTAGTTCAATTAACCTCTCAAAAGATTTCTGAGTGTTAACTGACCTAATATTCCAAAATAAAGCTTTGTCTATCATTGAGAATTATTGGTTTTGTTCTTACTCCTCCTTGTTAAAACTCCTGCAGCTAGAATACTGGTGCTTCTGACAGGTTTTTGTTTATTTGTTTCCTGCTTCAATTTCTTCATACTTCTAGGAGATAAATCTGCCTCCTGTGCTATATCATCAATGTTCTGAGTTAAATCTTCCTCATCTTGGCTATTGAAATTAGCTTGTGCTTGTACCTCATCTTGTTTTTCATGATGTGCATTCTCTACTTGTTCTACAGGCAAATTGACAGCATTGTTACTCTCTGGTGGCCTTGTGACTTCTTTTCCTTCTTTTTCTTCATTCTCCTCTAATCCCTGATCTGATATAGGAGTCTCATCTTGATTTGCATCCTCCTGCAAAGACTTCACCTAAATTATCTTCTTCCAAACCTTTCTCCAAGTTTTTGTGGATTAAGGTGTCACCAATTTCTTTTGAGTCATGTTCCTTCTCTTGTCTAACTGTAGTACTTGTGTTCATCTTAGACACCTGTTGAGACAAAATCTCCCCTTTATCATTGAGTTGTTTACCAAAGTTCTGCTCAATCCATGCCTTTGCTGATATCCTATCCACCTGATTGGATTCTTCCATCTGCTTTTCCTTGCCCTTATCATTAGTGTTTACAATTTGCTTTCCGTAACAATCGATTAGCGACCTCGAAACCTTTGCTTCTACCATCCTTCCATCCGAAGACTTCGCATATCACCAAGTCTATTATATCCTCATCCGTGTTCCTTCCGCAAATTGCATATTGATTAGTTTGCAAAGCTTGATTCTCCTTCGGTCTCCAAGAGTTTTCATCATAATTACCTCTATGAAAGTGCCTCTTATTCCTTTGTTTTCCTTTCTTCTCCTTGAATCCATCATTATCATTAACCTCTGGAGGCTGCACCTTGTCTAATGCTTCCTTCCCTTTCATTGTGTCTGCATTAGACCCCTTGTTCTCAGATCTACTATTTTTTGCATTGTTTAGCTCCTTATTCTTCTTTTGATCTTCCTTACTGTTTCCTCCTGTTCTTTGTCTGAACTTTGTTCTTCATCCTTGGGATACAATTCTGGATGAATGACATAGCAATCTTGCTCATTATGCCATTGAAGTTTGTAGTTTTTGCAATACTTAGGAACATAATCATAATTGATCTTTATCCATTTATCCACAATCTCCCCCGTACTCTTCTTTTTCATCCCTATATTGATTCTCTTTGGGAATTCTCCAAGCAAGTCTACTTCTACCTTCACTCTCACACAACTTGGCCTAGTTTTATTAGCTGTGGCCACATCAACTTGTAGGGGCTTTCCAATAGCAGATGCTAGTGAACAAAACTACTTCTTTCACAAAATAGTTTGGGGGTAATGATGGGAATGATATCCATGTAATTGCAATCTTCGTTTCCTCCTCTGGATCAAACCATGGATTCCATTTGAACGTACGCATGGGATAGGACCAGCTCTTATGCGTAATGTAATATGCAGGTTTGGACAATAAGGTCACGTAATCTTCTAAAGAAGAAGCACGTATTAGCACATACCTATTGCTCAACAAACCAATAATACACTCTCCTTTCAAACCATATTGCTTTGGAATTAAGGTTCTCAAATCTTTCACGTTAGGCCATCCATATGAGAATTTCCCAACGACAGCATATTGTAGTTTTTCCTTGATAATCATCTGCTCAATCTCCTCTTCATCCCATACGACCATGGGCTCTCCATGCAAATATGTGACCTTTTTCATGGGTAGTGTAGGACTATACGTAGTAGTAGAGGTTGTTGGATTAAGGGCTGTTGCATAAGTTTGGTTTGGTCTAAGGTGAATAGGTAGCATTGGTGCTGTTGTATTAGGACAGACGACAGCCACAATGGGCGGCTGTCCAGTGGCTGGAGAGGCCATTATCGCCATGAAGAAGGTTGGAAACTATTAGAGTTTCGGCTAGGTTTAGGGTTTCGGTAGAGAGAGTTTTTTGGTTCAGAACATGTAAGAGTTTATCCAATAACTCATGATCATCCTGCCTGTTTTTTTTTTTTTTCCGGATGTGACTCATAAACATTCTCTCTTAATCTCAGCTATTGCACTCAAATTTATTCCTCCCTCCTTAATAGATTCATCTTATCGTGATAGAACATCATGAACAATTTACTTATATCCTTTATCCCTGACGTTTATTCATAACAACCTCTTGAATCTTCAAAATAGTTTAGCAACATAGGAATAATGCTTCGTAATGTCACTGCTCACTCTCCACTCATCCTTTAATTTGCTGTCTTTTGCCCTCTTGCTCTTAGTTATCAATTCATTATCCTATTCTTCCCTTACTCATCATCTCCTCCATGTTAATTACAATGACCTCTTCTTCATACACTCATTCTCTTAACTTATCCTCAATCCCATATAACTTTTTTATGAGCCCATAGGATTTGGTCTATCAAACATATAAACTTTAGTCGTCAACAATGAATCTATCTCTGATCTGCTATCCTGCACTCGTACTACACATATATGCGCATACAAATTCTGCATTGTACCTTAACAAAACATAGGGGTCAATATATAATATCTCAAAGGCTCAACCACCGCCTTAATTCGTGATATATAGGCACTTAGGCTTTTCTGGAAATTGGCATCGCCTCAACTTTAATGGTGGTATCAACATTGTTGATGGTGGCATCAACACTGTTGATGGCCATCAACTTGCAGGCGTCAAGTTGCAGCAGCCTCTAATTCTCAGGGCTGATTGACGGTGCAAGGTTGACGGACCGTCGACCATGTTGACGGCTCGTCAATCTGCCGGTCAATTTGCACAGTTCTCGACCTTCTTCTGACCTCAATTCGTTTAACCTCTAAACCTTTGATACTTAATAGTCATGAGCTCATACCTTGGTACCCATGAAATAACATACTCAACACCTCAAAAGCTCAGAGATAAATCTTAGTGCTCAAGACCAATGCGACTCATATATATATATATAGATTAGAAAAAAACCCCTTCGAAACAACTTGTCTCTCCTTACCTTCCCTAAACATTTGGGTCCTCTTTTAATTTCTCCTCATAGGAAACATGTTAATTCTTTCTTGTACTTCTATATCCGCTTCCTCACTTACGCATAGCGCCATCTTACTATTTCTCTCTCCTCACATAGGGTCACTGCTAATTCCTCCTTCAATCACCCATTACTAAACTCCTTTGATCTATAATGACATCTTCCCCTTGCGGCATACATATACTCAAATAACTTAAATTTTGAGAAATTTTGGCAGAGTTTTCTCTGTAATTCATACTATCCCAAACCTGCACACAGCCCACAAAATACATGCAATGGCTGAGGCAACCCATACAACCTATAAAAATTTATATGATACACAACTCAGCCATACATGGCTATTGGTATGAAAGGGGATATAAGACAATAAAGCTCACTTCATATGCCATACCTGGGTATCCTTCTTGCAAAACATCAAATTTATTTCCTAAACTCTTCGTTAATCAATCCTCTTAAATAAAAGTTCATATACTCATAAGGCGTTCTTTCTGCATACGCTCCTTTATTCCCTTCTATAATTAATCAATCAAATTTGCATTTCATTTATTAACTCAATGCTTGCATTTTATTATCACTATCAACATTAGCTATAAATGGATCACCAACTGGCGTAGACACCTCAAACGATTTAATCGATTCAGGCTCTATCCCAAACTTGCCGGCAACAAATGGAGTAATATGTAACACGTAAACAGCGGGTCAATCAATACATATACATCATAAAAGAATGCTGGTAATATACCTGTGACAATATCAGGGAAAGACTCGAGAAAGACTCGAGATCCTGTCGCCCAGTCAATGCATAGATGTGAGACTGAGGGCCAATCGAACCAGCCGCTTCTTCTCGATCCCTACCACGGCCTGCTGGTGTCTGTGAACCTTGCCCCGGAGGGCGTACAGATAATGAAAAACCAGCTGCTAATCCAGTGGGCTGAACCCTACCTCTACCACGTATCGATGGATAGTAACGCTGGATATAACCTAGTCAACCGCAGGCATAACAAACACCTAAACCCAATTGGCACGGTCCCCCAAGCAACCTACCAGACTGAGTACACTATGGTGTAGGTGGTCTCGTCTGACTGGAACCAGTCCTAATTTGAGAACTGGGAACTCTGGAACTCTAAGCTGGCCCAAAATAAACGAATCTATAGAACCTGGGTCCAGGAAATCGTGGACGTGCACTAGCTGCTGAATAAGCTAATTGTCTAAAGAACTGCCGCCTTAGGCCACCTCCAAACTCACTGTCAAACCCTGAGAACCTGGACCTCTTGCTCTGACCCTTACTACCATGGCCCGCACCCCGTCGTCGAGCCTGAGCGGCTACTAACTGGGTCAGCAAAGGATAGCCTCCCTCATCCCCTGGCCTGAGGCATATGGTGGAGGAACTGGGGGTGCTAGAGCTGGAGCTGAGGCTTCTCTTCGCTCCTCTGAAGTGGGTGAAGTATGCAAAGTCTGGGTTGGGGTCTCACTTGGGACTCGGCCCGAGCCCCGGTAATCCACAGAGTATGGCTAGTAGTCTCACCAACCACTCCCTTGCCCTTCTGGACAACTATAGTTTCCTTTCGGGGAATCACTGAAACCAGAACAAATCATGAGAAAGGGAATTCTTATCTCACCGCTCTATCGCACGATCTAGAATAGAAAAAATGGCAACATCATAAATGTCCTGTAGCCTCCTGCTTATAAGTGTGGTGCACAACACACCCATAAACAAGACTCTACTAGACATGGTCTGTAGATAACCCTAGGACGGAACTGCTCTGATACCACTTCTATCAGGACCCAAGCCGATGAGTCATGACGAGTGCCTGACCCCTAATGACCAGACACCCCTACACTTGCTTAACTATCACATAATAACAGGGTGGCCCATATCTGACTCATATCCAACTGTATATATGTGTGTGTGTGTGTGTGTGTGTGTGTATATATATATATATATACTGGACTAGCTGTATCTTTATCCGATACAGTGGATCTACACTTTAGTCTATAAGTTTTCACTATCGCATGATCTATATTACTAGAAAAAGACTAGAAAACCTTAGAAGCTCAAGAAAGTTCCTTACCGAACACATTAACTATTTAGACACTGCTTATAGAGAAGAATTAAATCATAATACAGCAGTATTAAGTTTTTGAAATAATCTGCTTTGGGAAGTTGATTTTACTAACGACGCTATATTTAGAACTGAAGACTATATTAGGCAGCTAGAATAATAAGTAAATGTTATGCCTTTAGGTTAATAGATGCAAGATCATTATTTAAAAGTCAAACAAGAATTAAATAACCTATACCTAGAATATATTAAATTAAGTAGTACCAAAGAAAACCAGTTAAGACTACAAGAATTAATAGATATAATATCAGGATTAGAATATAAGTTACTAGGATATATAAAATCTAGAAAGATCTCAAAGAACCAAAAGCGATTTAGACCATATTAATGAGAACACTACCCTTTGTTAGACAAATAGCTATCAATCATTGGTATTTAAATAGAGATATAGAGAAAGACGAGAATATAGACAAGTAGTAAAGGCGTTAAGTGCATATTTAGAAATAATAAATTCAGAAACATTATCATCACTAATAAACAATAGACTCTTACAAAGTCAGATTAACGAAGAAACAATCTCTACTATAACGTGGGAATTACAGGGTATAAGAGAAGATATAGAAGGATTTACAACTAGTATAGAGTACCAGAAGAAAGTTTGTAAAATAAAGATTCCGTTAGGATAATAAATAAAGCTAGAAAAATAGATACATTAAAAAATCTAGAATACTTAGACTTAAGAATATACCCGGAAAGAAATATAGAGCATTAAAAGATCATAGTATTATAAAGTGTAATTTTAGTAACGGAGACCATATATTACATAGCGAAGACAAACAGTTGAACACATTAGTAGATTTAGTCATAAATTTTAGTGAAAAAATACAAGAAAATACTAAAAACATTACTAGAATATTAGAGGTGGTAGAAGCATCCCAGATCAAGCAAAAGAAAACTTTCGAAAAAGTAGAACAAAATCTCGATTACTTAAAAACACAAGAATTAGAATTAGAAAAGAAAGTCCAGACTCTAGTTAAAAAACTTAATCTAGAAAAATTACCTACAAAGACAGAAATAGAAAAGTTAGTTAAAGTTATTACAGAAAAACCAAAAGAGATAGAACTAAAGACAGCCCAAATAGTCTCTAAAATAACGCAACAAGTAGAAGTCTTAACTAGTGATATTAAAGAATTAAAAAAGACAGTAGAAGAACTAAAAGAAATCACTCTTTCATGAGTAGACCAACCTTAGCTCAAGAAGAAGCCACAAAATTAATAGAAAAGTCTATACCTTTACCAGTAGACTATAAAGATTATATACCTAACGCTAAATCGGATCAAATAACACTACAACAAAATATTACTATAATTTCATTAATATTAGAAATAATAAAGAAAATCGAAATAATAATACCAAGGTTAGAAATAATAAGTGAGCGCGTTCGGTTGCTAAGTGAACAACAAAAAGAGAAAAATAAAGAGACCTCTAAAAATAAAGAAGTTGAAGAATTAATAGACCAATTAAAAAAGGTAGAAATAACACCTCAAAAGGAAAAAGTCAAAATAACTAGAAAAGCACAAAAATGGACCTTCTTCCAATTAGATCAAGAAATGAAGGAGAAACAGAAAGGCAAGAAAGACCAAGAGTAAGTTTTTTAGATAATAGAATAGGTAATAATTTTTTATCAAGAATTTTAAGTAGAAGAGCACTAGAGGAAAACAACCAACAGTTAAGTGAGGTAATAGACGTAGACCGAGACATACAGATTTTCCAACAAAATCAATTAAAACTATTAAATCCAAAGACTTTATACAACATAGGACAGTTTTCAAGAACAACACAATTATATAGACATTATAGAGAAGAGCAATTGTCAGCCATAGGAACTAAAGTTACTACTATAAATCTAATAAATCCAGAAGCTTTATGACAAATAAAAAATACTGGAAGAACACTAATGCATATGGGATTAATAGTAATAGGATTAAAAGGATTAACTAGAAAAAATTTAGGAGCTAAAGTCTTAATAGTAATTTACGATGATAGATGGTCAGACATGAAGAAGTCAATAATCGGAATAAAAGAGGTAGATATGACAAATAATGGAGGATTTTTTTATATTAGTCCAGACTTTATAATGAATTTAGCAGAATTTGGAAAACATATAAAAATAGGAATACAGACTAAAGGATACGAAAAAATGTGTAATGGTAATAATTTATTAATGTGCATAGGATTTTTAGGAAAAATGACAAATAATAGTAATACTAAGTTTAAAATTAAAGTAGAAGATGTCGTAGAATTAATGGGAAATAGAGGAATAAATTTAATTAAACCTATAAAAATAAATCTGAAGAATACGCGGGGGTTAGAATGGAAATTAGAAGACTTTAGTAGAAAGAAGATTTTACAACCAGAGTCATACCTAATGTACACTAATTCTAAAGGAGAGACATCTATAAGATTTACCAATTATAACTATACATCACAAAGAGACATAGAGGAAGAAAGTACTATAGATGAAAATGAAATTACTGAGTCAACCCTTATGAACATAGAATTAATACAAAAAGATTTTGAAGTAGACATAGCTATAGAAGAAGCAAAAATACTTCATAAAGAAAATAAAAATATAAATTTTAGATGTAAAGGATGTAAGTTAGGAAATCTAACAATAGAAGAAACTATAAATCACTTTAAATTATGTGAAGCTAGAACCGATAATTGGGGATATAGAGTAGAACATATACACCAAGAGAAATCAGTAGAACATATACACCAAGAGAAATCAGACGCTTTCGATAAAATATTAGAAGATATACAAGATAATGATGAAGAAATAGACTCAATAATAAGACAAAAAGAATTAATGGAATCTAGTGCATCTAGTTCTAGTCCATTTCAAAGAACAACGAGAACAATACACAAGAGACACGAGCACGAAATGTGCCTAGAAGAAGAGTTTTTAGGACAGGAGGCGAACCCATAAAAAACATAAAAACCATCAGGAAAAAGAATGTCTATAGAGGAACCTATTACTCTCCAAGAAGGAGGTAATAAAGGAAAAATATTAAATATAGCACTCATGATCCACAAATATGGAATTCAAGAATAGACCTTTGGAAAGGAATAGTAGTAGCGGTATATATAAAAATTTATAATGATACGAATCTTGAAACTATGTATAAATACTTAGAGACATTTTTAGGAGAATCAGCTAAAGCTCTATGGGAAGCATATCAGGAAGATTTTCCAATGGAATTTCAATACTTAGTATCCATGAGAGCAAACCCATACAATTTTACTAATAAAATACATACTTTAATTACAAGAGAAGATCCAAATAGTGGATTAGTAATACTACAAAGAAATGCTTAAATTAAATTAGAACAGTTAAGTATAAGTAGCTGGTTTCATATTAAAAAAATTTTAAATGATTATTTTTATTATTGTACAATTAGTGGAAACGCTTTTGACCAAGAACTAGGAAGAAAATTATTTAATAAACTACCGGGAGCTCTAGGAAGAGAAATAGAAGACAGATGAAATAAAAGAGACGGAGTAGTACAAAATCCTAATTTAAAATGGTCAATAGGATATAGAATACAACATATAATGGATATACTACAAGAAAAATGCACGCATATACATATACAAAAATAATTAAAACAAAATGAGATGAATTTTTGTAAAAGCGTAGTATACACTACTCATAGTTACGATAAAGATAATTATAAAAAGAAAAAGTATAAGAAATACAGAACTCAATATAATAGAAACTACCCTCAATACAATAGAAAGAAATACTACCTTAGAAAATCATCGACGAGAAAACCCTATTTAGACAGAAATAGACATATAAGAAAATACAGAACAGATAGAAATTATAAAAATAAACTGGAGTGTTTTACTTGTGGAAGTGTCTAACACTTAGCAAATACATGTCCAAAAAGAATAAATAACAAAACACGAAATTCACAGCTAATTGAAGACTTTTAAGAAACCTTAATAAATGTAGATGAATATATGTCAGACACGTAAAAGCATATACTCCATAGTAAGTGTAGATCCGAAGAAAAAGTTAAAACGGACTCATCGTACTCGGAAGCGAAGAATTAATTAATGAGATAGGATTAGAAAAACTAGACCTAGAACCAATTCAAATGGATAATTTAGTAAATACATCAGAAGAATGTAATCACGATTTCGAAAGAAATAAAGGTTTAGATAGTAATGCATGTTTCTCTTGTAAATGGTTTCCTAGTAGAGATAAAAGAGTAAAATGTAAAAATTGTTTTATAGAAGGATGTATCATGTGTATAGAAAAATAATTTAAGACAAAAATCCATAAAGAAGAAATACATAAAAAAAAATAGAAGACCCTACTATTAGTATAAGAATAATGACATTAGAAACTAGAATAAACGAATTAGAAACCAGTTATATAAATTAGAAAAAAAGGAAAAGAAAAAGCGACAAATAGCGAAGATGAAGAAATACGTTTATCTAATATACAACCGCTAAGAACAATACCAGAAGATTCAACAAGACAACTAATGAGTATAGAGGACCATGGAGCTTTAGTATGTAATGAAGATAAAAAATTAGGAACTATAAAAATACTTGCAAGAATTAAAATAGATGACTATGAAATAGAGACATTAGCATTAGTAGATTCGGGATGTACTAAATGTATAATAAATAAACGAATAGTTCCACCAAAATTTAATAAAAGTTCTAGACAAACCAATTCTTTGCCATGCAAATGGTTGAACTCATAATATATATAAACATTATGTTCATAAGGCATACATTAGCTTTATCAACACTTGTTCGGAATTTTATAAACCAAGTTATAAAATGGTTAAAATATGGGTAAGAGACCTGAATATAAATATAGATTTCGTCATCGGGTTAGACTTTATGTTACATAATAATGGAAGTTGCATGATTACAAGAGATGGAGTAATTTTTCTAAAAAATATTACTCATACACCAAGATAAGCTCCTAAAACTGAAACTAGAATCGACATAAGAAGATCTCTACTCCCACCAAATAAACTTGCAAAAGAAAGAAGAGAGTTGTTGTAAAGATTGTCAAGATAACAATACATGTTGTAAAAGCAAAAGAGAAATAAAGAATTTAATTCTAGAAGAAGAAGAAATACTAGACAATGATAATCTAATAGGAAAAAATTATACTTTAATAGACATAGAAACAGAATTATATAATTTTAAAACGGATAGAAAGGATAGGAGTAATAAAACACCAAAAGATTTAGATAATATAATAAGAATACTAGATGAAATAGAAATTATAGGTGAAAAACCTTTAAAACATTGGAACAATAACAAAATTGTATGTAAATTAGACATAATAAATCCAGAATATATAATTAAAACAAATTCAATAGAAGCAACTAACCAAGATATAGAAGACTTTAGAGTACAAATAAAAGAATTATTAGATTTAGGAGTAATAAGAAGATCTACTTCTAAACATAGATCTGCCGCATTTATGGTAAGAAATCATGGTGAGATAGTAAGAGAAAAAGCTACAATGGTAATAAATTACGAAAGGCTTAATGATAACACCAGAACAGATGGATATAAATTACCAGACAAAATAGAACTAATAAATAGAATACAAAGTAAAAAGATTTGTAGTAAATTTGATTGTAAATCAGGATATTGGCAGGTACGAATGAAGGAAGAAAGTATAGAATGGACTGCATTTACCTGTCCTGAAGGACATTTCGAATGGTTAGTAATGCCATTTGGATTAAAAAACGACTCCACCAATTTTTCAAAGAAAAATGGATAGTATATTTGGAGACTATAAAAGATTTGTCCTAGTGTATGTAGATGATATATTAGTATTTAGTAAAGACATGAAAGAACATTTAGGACGCCTCCAGCCAATATTTAGATTATTTGTAGAAAATGGAATAATAATTAGCAAGAAAAATATGAAATTATGTAAAAACCATATAAACTTCTTAGGAGTAGTATTAGGAGATGGCAAAATAAAATTACAACCTCATATAGCTAAAAAGGCCTTAGAAATGCCAGATAAACTAGATAATGTTAAAGAATTACAAAAATTCTTAGGAATAGTAAATTTTGCTAGAAGTTTCATAAAAGACTTAGGAAAAATAGCAGGACCATTATATTCAAAAACGGGATCAAATGGTCAAAAACACTTTAATACCGAAGCTATCAGATTAGTACAAAAAATTAAAGAAAAAATAAAGAATATTCCAGACTTAAATATGCCCCTAGAAACAGACTATTTAATTATAGAAACAGATGGAAGCTTCGAAGGATGGGATGTTATATCCCGTATTTTGAACAACGGGACAACTTGAGTGAATTATGAGAAGTTAGGGACAAGACTATCCCGAGAGACTTTCGTTTGTTTTAAAGGCTTAAGCTGTGTATGATTTTAATGGTATGAAAATGTTAAGGAAACACTTGGAGGAAATTTTCCATTTTTAGTAAGTGTGCTAATTTTGGAAGGTTGAAAATTCAAAAAAAATAAATATAAAAATATGGCACCATGTGGCCGGCCACCTTGGTGTGGGCCATGGCCACATGGATAGTTAATACTTGGTCTATTAAAAGATTACTTGGTCATCTTGTTGCTCATTTAACACTTAGAATTTTCAAGAACCATCAAGAAAAATTGGAGGAGCAAGAAAAAGGGCCTATTCGGCCAAGTGCTTGGAAATTCAAGACCAATTTCTAGCCATCAAAAAAATAAATTCTTCAAGCAAACTTGCTAATTCAAGGGTGCTAAGTAACGTGGAGTCGTTGTTTCGGGCAATAGTTTACTCGTTTTCTCTATCCGCCACTTTAGGCAAGTTGAGAAGTTGAAGAAGAAAGGTGAGTTCTAATCTTGTTTTATGTGTTATGAATGGTTTATATGTGTTGTAATATGCTAAAATGGAAGAAATCCATGATAGAAATCAAGTTTGAGTTGAAGTCGTGTAGGTGGTGTTGGCCGTGCATATGTATGTTGTGTTGGAAGTAATGTATTAATTCTAATTAGCATGTTTTGATGGTTGTAGAGTGAAGAAAAGAATGAAAATCATCTTTGTGTGTGTGTGATGTTGGCCGAATGGTTCCCCTTTGGTGTAGTTGTGATGAACCAATCGTCGTTAGTATTATCGTTATCGTCGTTATGAATTTTATGAGGAAAAATGCAAGTTTAATGACTCAAAATAATGTTATGTTAGTTATGGGATGATTTGGAAATTTATGCGAATTTTATGTGATTTTTGTATGTATGAGGATTGTCTTGTCAATGTGTGGATTATTAGTGTAATGCATGAATTTGGGAGAAAGGAATATGGATATGGATGCTCTCGGGTTGGGGGCAGTTTCGGGTGAGTTGGAACAATGTTTGGGTTGTTTGAAATATTGTAGGAATTTTTTAAAACGTTCTTGAATATTGTTTGAATGGTTTTGGATTAGTAATCGAATGTATAAACGCGGATACTAGATTGAACGTAAGTAGTTGAAGTGACTATATTATGAGTGTTGTTGGATGTTGTTGGACTATTATGAATGTTGATAAAGTCATGTCGAAAGAACTATTAATGTTAAAATGCATTGTGAATTGATTATTGGTATTGTAGTTTGGTTGTTGGTTTGGTTGTTGTTGGAATTAGCCGAGTTGAAATCTCGGGGTTGGTGTATTTACAGGGGAAATGCTGCCGAAATTTCTGTAGAATTTAATGTTCGTTTGGAATTGAATGCCTAAATGTGTATGGCTAATGTTAATATATTTGGCGTTATGTAGATCTTGGCGTACCCGAGAGTTGAGGCTTGACTTAGCTTGCGAGCGGACGAGGTATGCAAGGCGTCACTTTTTCTTTTTGGCATGTCTTAGTGCTACTAGGCTATGACCCGAGCCTCGGGGTAATTCCACTCTTAGAATCCGAGCTTAGATACGTACTTTATTCGTTCCTAAAGACTTACTCTTTAATGTAACCAACCTAAGGTTCCTATGTTTTCAAATGATTGAATTCAAAAGGCTTATAAAGAATTTTGTTACAAAAAGGTTCCGAACTTCAAACGCCCGTAACTTTTGCATACGAGCTCGGAACGCCCCAAAACCTAATAGGTAAGTTCATAAGACATAACTTTCCCCTAACTCTCGTAGTCGGGCTCGGATGGGGGTCGGCACCCGTCCGTGGGGCCCGCGGCTTTTCTATGCTATCCTTAATGACCTTCGGAAAAAAATTTAATACTATTTTCGTCTTAACTTCCGCATATGGATTTCTTACTTATTTAATGAGTTTGTGACTATGATTTTATGCATATTATTTTCACTCACGACTCCGCTCGTGCATATGGTTAGTACTTCGTTCACCGGATCCCGGGCCGGTTATGTTCGTGCGCACTTTGATATATTCCGGAGTATGATGTGTTCCATTACGCCGAGTCCCCTTTGGCCGGGTACCGTGTATATTTGGCGTTATGGGGGGTACGGCTTTATGATGTGATATGATATGTCGGGTGTCGGAGATTTGAAATCTTCTGGAGTATGATGTGGTATGGCGCCATCGACAGGCGACCATCGTTCTAAGAGCCTATGCATGACTTATATTTTAACTAAATATTTTGACATTTTGCATACCATATTTATTTTCTGTATTTGGTTATCATGATTCTGTATTTCTGCTTTACATACTCAGTACATATTCCGTACTGACCCCTTTCTTCGGGGCCGCGCGTTTCGCCCTCGTTGGTACGGACGCTTCGGCTTGGAGATCCACCCGCCTAGGACACCTATTTCTCGCTCTGGGAGTGCTCCTTCGTTCGGAGCCTATATTTGGTATATATACTTTTCTCGATGCATATGTATATATTTATTCGGGGGTACGACGGGGGCCCATCCCGTCATATAATTTTGTTACTCTATTTAGAGGTCTCGTGGATATGTACGTAGGTATGGCTATATATGTACGTATGTGTGTGTGTTGTATATTTTGGGCGGTCTACCGCCACGGGTAGCCCCGCCGCGGTCGGCTTGCCTTTGTACATATTTCGAGATTTTGTACATTATGACAATATATGTTGACTATTTTGTGACATGTGTTGGCTATTATGCGATATCTGAGGCTATATGTGATTATTTATGCTTATGCGAGTTAATATGCTGATTCCGAGTGTTAAGTGCGTACGAGTGTCCAATTCGGACACTAGTCATGGCCTACGGGGTTGGGTCGTGACAAAAGTGGTATCAGAGCGGTTCGTCCTCGGAATGTCCACAGACCGTGTCTAGTAGAGTCCTGTTTATCGGTGTGTTGTGCACCACATCTATAAACAGGAGGCTACGAGACATTTAGGATACTTGTCTTTCTTTTACGATCTTAGATCGTACGATAGAGCGGTATTATTAGGATGACTTCTTTCTAATGAAATTCATATGTTTTCGGCATGCCTCCGAGAAAGCGACTGGCCCCGTGGAAGGGCAAGTCTCTTCGGCCCGGGAGAGACCGGTCGGGCCCGAGTTACTAGGGCCCGTGCTCAGCCCGAGCCGGAGATTGTGCCCCGGTCGGCCAGTTCCGCCACCCCATCACCTTCAGAGGGGCACAGAGCAGCAGCAGCTGCAGGACAGGAGGCGGCTCCACCGCCCGTCCCTGAGGTTCGAGTGCCCGAGCCTCCAGCTCCTCAGCCAGGGGCGGAGGACAGGGCTATGAGGGACGCTGTTCAGTTATTGACCAGACTGGTAGCAGGGCAGGTCCAGAGGCACGGAGCGAGATGATGATCGTGCGTGGATGTGACGGTCGGAGGGACCCCGTTGTTTTGACTGTAATCCGCCCCGAGTTCTTCGGGTCAAAGCCCGGGGAGGACCCTTAGGAGTTCATCGGAGAGAGATGCGGCGTGCGGCGCGGCTTGTCGGGGCTCGGACCGAGTCGGTGGAGTTGGCGTCGTATCGGGCGCACGACATTGCGGCCAATTGGTATGAGTCTTGGGGCTGTCCCCGGAGGTGAGGGGCTCCCCGGCTGTATGGGATGAGTTCGTGGAGGCTTTCTTGCCCATTTTCTACCCCGAGAGACTAGACGAGCCGGGTTCACGGGTTTATACATACGAGACGGGGTGGTAGGAGCATCGGGAGTTTGGAGTTTGATTCTTTGGCCGGATATATCCTCATATTGTGGCGGACATGGCCAGATGGTACACCCGGTTGTTGTAGGGTGGATGATTATTTGATTGACGGTATGTCGATGGCTTCTCGGCCGGGCATGGACATTGCACGAGTACGGGCGTACGCCCGGGGCATGGAGGAGCGACACGGAGGGCGCCGACCCGGCGGGGTTATGGCAAAGGGAGCCGGCCCGAAGGGCTAGGTCGGCGGGTATGCAGGGATTCTCGAACGGACGGCCTCGGCAAAGAAAGCCACGGCGGATATTCCTCCCGGCCCGGCCGGAGCACACCCTCGCGGTTTGCGGGCGGGGGCCGACGGTCTTGGGATATTCGGGAGCAGGTCGAGCTCCGGGGCTTCGAGCTCACGAGGACGGGCGAGAGGTTTCGACCGGTCGGTTGGCCACCCATACCTCGATGCCTACGCTGTGGGAGACGACCACTCGGAGAGTGTTATCGCGCCACGGGTGCTGTTTTACTTGCGGCCGTCGGGGCCATGTGATGAGAGATTTCCGCTCGGGCGGTGCGGGGTGCGGCACGGCCTACGGGTTCGGTGTTTGGTTCATGGCTTCATCGTCGGTAGCCATGCGCCTGCGGGCGAGGTATGCGGCACCGGCGGGGCCGCGGTAGAAGCCGTGGCGGAGCTTCCAGTTCTGGCGGTCCTCCGAACCGCATATGCATTAGCCGGCCCGTCGGGACCGGGAGGCGTCGCCTAACGTGGTTACGAGTACATTATTGGTTTTCTCTCGAGGTATGTATGCATTGATAGATCCGGTTCTACTTTATCATATATTTCTCCTCTTGTTGCTAATAAAATTGGGATTAAATACGAACCAATAGAACCATTTGAGATAGCCACTCCGGTAGGGATTCGTTATAGCCGACGGTATATAAAGATTGTTCGATAATTATCTGTGATCGTTGTACTAAGGCATATTTGATAGAGCTAGATATGGTCGAATTTGATGTTATTATGGGAATGGACTGGCTGGCTTCTTGTTATGCTAATGTTGATTGTCAAAAGAAAGTAGTCTGCTTCCAATTTCCAGGTGAACCGGTTATAGAATGGGCGGTAATACAACAGAACGCCGAGGGGTAAGTTTATTTCATACCTCAAGGCAAGAAAAATGATCGAAAAAAGGCTATATTTACCATCGGTTCGTGTTCATGATCTAAAGGCTGAAACAACCGACTATTCAATCCGTTCCGGTAGTTAATGAATTCCCGGATGTATTCCCGACGAGCTTCCGGTCTTCCTCCCTGAACGGGAGATAGAATTCATGATAGATCTCTTTCCCGGACACTCGGCTATATCTATTCCTCCGTACGAATGGCAAGGCGAAATTAAAAGAATTGAAAGAGCAGTGAGAGATTTATTAGAGAAGGGCTTCATCCGACCGGACATCACCACTGGGGAGCGCCGGTATTATTTGTGAGAAAGAAAGACGGCTCGCTGCGAATGTGTATTGATTATCGGCGGTGAATAAGGTAACTATAAAGAATAAATACCCCCTCCCCGGATTGATGATTTGTTTGATGGTTGCGGGGAGCTAAATGTTTTCAAAGATAGACTTGCGGTCGGGCTACCACCGAGTGCGAGTACGGGAGGCAGATATTCCCAAGACAGCATTCAGGACCCGGTATGGGCATTATGAATTCAGAGTTATGTCTTTTGGGCTGACGAATGCTCCGGCGGTATTCATGGATCTTATGAATCGGGTATTCAGACCGTTCTTGGATATGTTCGTGATCGTATTTATTGATGATATTCTGGTCTATTCTCGGTCGAGAAGAAGAGCACGCGGATCCATCGAGGACGGTACTTGGGGTACTTCGACATCGAAATTATATGCAAAATTTTCTAAATGTGAATTACGGTGACATCGGTGGCATTCTTGGGACATATTATTGGAGCCGACGGCATCCCGGTGGATACCCGGAAGATCGAAGCCGTGAAGAATTGGCCCGGCCTCTGACGCGACGGTACGTAGCTTTGCGGGATTGGTGGTTATTACGAGAAGATTTGTGGAGAAATTTGCTTCAATTTCGGCGCCTTTAACAAGGCTAACTCGAGAAGGGAGCCAAGTTCCGGTGGACGGATGCTGTGAACGAAGCTTCCGATTCTTTGAAGGGAAAAATTGACTACAGCTCCAGTTCTGACACTTCCTGAAGGACCAGACGGGTATGTTATTTATTGTGATGCTTTCGGTGTTGGACTGGGTTGTGTATTAATGCAGCACGGCAGAGTGATAGCCTATGCTTCCCGGCAGCTCAAAAAGCACGAAAAGAATTATCCCACTCATGATTTGGAGCTCGCAGCGGTGATTCATGCCCTGAAGATATGGAGACATTATTTATATGGCGTTCATGTTGATATCTACACAGATCATAAAAGCCTCCAATATATTTTTAAGCAGAAAGAGCTGAATTTGAGGCAGAGAAGATGGTTAGAGTTGTTGAAAGATTATGATGTTGATATTTTATACCATCCTGGGAAAGCCAATGTGGTAGCCGACGCTCTCAGCCGTAAATCTATGGGCAGCCTAGCGGACGTGCCATTAGAAAAGAAAGAAATGGTTCGTGAAATTCATCGGTACAGCAAGTCTTGGAGTCCGTTTGGCCGAATACGGTGGATCTTTAGGGATTTACGGTCGTGAAGTTGCGGAATCTTCTATTTTGGAAGAAATAAAGCATCGTCAATATGAAGATCTGTTACAGTGCGGTACGAGGAGACACATCCCGTGAAAAGGAGAAGACTCCGTTCGAGATTACACCGGATGGAGTATTATTACACGAGGGGGCGGATTATGTGTCTTGAGGTTGCGAGCTACGGCGAGGTTATGGGCGAGGCACATTATGCCCGTTATCGTTCATCAGGGAGCTACAAAAATGTATCATGACCTCGGACGCGCATTGGTGGGACGGTATGAAAACGGATATCGCGAGTTCGTGGCTCGGTGCCCAAATTGCCGACGGTCAAGATTGAGCACCGAAACCCGGTGGGCTATTACGGGAAATGGAGATTCCGACGTGGAAGTGGAAATAATTAATATGGACTTCATCACAGGTTTGCCCCGCACTCCACGGAGGTATGATTCCATTTGGGTTATCGTTGACGGGGCCGACAAAATCAGCCCATTTCCTTCCGATCGGGACTACCTATGGGCGAGGATTATGCCGGATTATATATTAAGGAAATAGTAAGACTTCACGGAGTTCCGTATCTATCATCTCCCGACGGTGCTCGGGTTTACGGCAAATTTTAGGGAGATCATTTCGGAAGATTGGGGACCCGAGTGAGTCTTAGCACGGCATTTCATCCTCGGATCCACGGACGAGTAGGCGTACTATCCGGACGCTAGAAGATATGTTGCGGGCTGTGTTATTGATTTCGGTAGGTAGGCCCCCGGATGATCATCTGCCATTGATTGAATTTGCTTATAATAATAGCTACCATTCCAGTATTCAGATGGACCCGTACGAGGCGTTATATGGCAGAAAATGCAGGTCACCGATCGGTTGGTTCGACGTTAGAGAAACTAAATTAATTGGTCCAGATATGATCCAGCAAGCGGTAGACAAAGTGAAGCTGATCCGGGAGAGATTATTAGCGGCCCAGAGTCGACAGAAATCATATGCGGATAATCGACGTCGACACTTGGAGTTTCAGGTTGGTGATTGGGTATTCCTGAAGGTATCACCTATGAAAGGTGTTATGAGATTCGGCAAGAAAGGGAAGCTCAGTCCAAGATATATTGGGCCTTATCAGGTTATTCGGAGAATAGGCAAAGTTGCCTACGAATTGGATCTGCCAGCTGATTTGGGAGCGGTGCACCCGGTATTCCATGTTTCTATGCTTCGTAAATGTATCGGTGACCCTTCCAGAATATTTCCTGTAGATGATGTCCAGGTCACGGAGGAACTATCCTACGAAGAGCAGCCTATAGCTATATTGGATCGTCGATTAAGAAGGTTACGAACAAAGATGTAGCCTCGTTAAGGTCTTTGTGGCGAAATAACAATCGGAAAATGACCTAGGAAGAGCTGAGGAGCGAGTGAAGAAAAAGTATCCTCACTTATTTTCGGTGCCCACAGGTAATTTAAATTCTTTACTTGATTATGTTGATCAATGAATGATTTGTGTGAAATAGCTACAAAAGAACTCCCCGAATTGTTTGTAAGACCCGTAAGATTAATTTAACATTCGAGGACGAATGTTCTAAAGGGGGGGAGGATGTTATATCCCGTATTTTGAACAACGGGACAACTTGAGTGAATTATGAGAAGTTAGGGACAAGACTATCCCGAGAGACTTTCGTTTGTTTTAAAGGCTTAAGCTGTGTATGATTTTAATGGTATGAAAATGTTAAGGAAACACTTGGAGGAAATTTTCCATTTTTAGTAAGTGTGCTAATTTTGGAAGGTTGAAAATTCAAAAAAAAATAATAATATGGCACCATGTTGCCGGCCATCTTGGTGTGGGCCATGGCCACATGATAGTTAATACTTGGTCTATTAAAAGATGACATGGTTATCTTGTTGCTCATTTAACACTTAGAATTTTCAAGAACCATCAAGAAAAATTGGAGGAGCAAGAAAAAGGGCCTATTCGGCCAAGTGCTTGGAAATTCAAGACCAATTTCTAGCCATCAAAAAAATAAATTTTTCAAGCAAACTTGCTAATTCAAGGGTGCTAAGTAACGTGGAGTCGTTGTTTCGGGCAATAGTTTACTCGTTTTCTCTATCTACCACTTTAGGCAAGTTGAGAAGTTGAAGAAGAAAGGTGAGTTCTAATCTTGTTTTATGTGTTATGAATGGTTTATATGTGTTGTAATATGCTAAAATGGAAGAAATTCATGATAGAAATCAAGTTTGAGTTGAAGTCGTGTAGGTGGTGTTGGCCGTGCATATGTATGTTGTGTTGGAAGTAATGTATTAATTCTAATTAGCATGTTTTGATGGTTGTAGAGTGAAGAAAAGAATGAAAATCATCTTTGTGTGTGTGTGATGTTGGCCGAATGGTTCCCCTTTGGTGTAGTTATGATGAACCAATCGTCGTTAGTATTATCGTTATCGTCGTTATGGATTTTATGAGGAAAAATGCAAGTTTAATGACTCAAAATAATGTTATGTTAGTTATAGGATGATTTGGAAATTTATGCGAATTTTATGTGATTTTTGTATGTATGAGGATTGTCTTGTTAATGTGTGAATTATTAGTGTAATGCCTGAATTTGGGAGAAAGGAATATGGATATGGATGCTCTAGGGTTGGGGGCAGTTTCGGGTGAGTTGGAACAATGTTTGGGTTGTTTGAAATATTGTAGGAATTGTTTAAAACGTTCTTGAATTGTTGGATGTTGTTGGACTATTATGAATGTTGATGAAGTCATGTCGAAAGAACTATTAATGTTGAAATGCATTGTGAATTGATTATTGGTATTGTAGTTTGGTTGTTGGTTTGGTTGTTGTTTGAATTAGCCTAGTTGAAATCTCGGGGTTGGTGTATTTACAGGGGAAATGCTGCCGAAATTTTTGTAGAATTTAATGTTCGTTTGGAATTGAATGCCTAAATGCGTATGGCTAATGTTAATATATTTGGCGTTATGTAGATCTTGGCGTACCCGAGAGTTGAGGCTTGACTTAGCTTGCGAGCGGACGAGGTATGTAAGGCGTAACCTTCTCTTCTTTGGCATGTCTTAGTGCTACTAGGCTATGACCCGACCCTCGGGGGTAATTCCACTCTTAGAATCCGAGCTTAGATACGTACTTTATTCGTTCCTAAAGACTTACTCTTTAATGTAACCAATTAAGGTTCCTATGTTTTCAAATGATTGAATTCAAAAGGCTTATAAAGAATGTTGTTACAAAAAGGTTCCGAACTTCAAACGCCCGTAACTTTTGCATACGAGCTCGGAACGCCCCCAAACCTAATAGGTAAGTTCATAAGACATAACTTTCCCTAACTCTCGTAGTCGGGCTCGGATGGGGGTCGGCACCCGTCCGTGGGGCCCGCGGATTTTCTATGCTATCCCTAATGACCTTCGGGAAAAATTTAATACTATTTTCGTCTTAACTTCCGCATATGGATTTCTTACTTATTTAATGAGTTTGTGACTATGATTTTATGCATATTATTTTCACTCACGACTCCGCTCGTGCATATGGTTAGTACTTCGTTCACCGGAACCCCGGGCCGGTTATGTTCGTGCGCACTTTGATATATTCCGGAGTATGATGTGTTCCAGTACGCGCCGAGTCCCCTTTGGCGGGTACCGTGTATATTTGGCGTTATGGGGGGTACGGCTTTATGATGTGATATGATATGTCGGGTGTCGGAGATTTGAAATCTTCGGGTATGATGTGGTATGGCGCCATCGACGGGCGGGCGACCGTCGTTCTAGAGCACATGCATGTCACGACCCGAGCCCGGCGGGGCGTGACTCGTGCCCGGACCATGGACACTCATACGTACCCTTATCCCACATTAGAGTAATGACAAAATAAAATAAACATATATAATAATTAAGGGATATCGACAGATGACGCACAAAAGTGAATATGGCGCACGAAGGCCGATCAGGCCGTCACAAAATATATATACAATCCACCAACGTACACAAACTCACGAAACATATACGGAACCCCGCGTGACACGTCTACGGACCCGAAAACATAAACATATGAGAGACGGGGCCCCGTGTGTGCCCATGAAATTCATATATACACATAACGAAAAAAAGCCACCCAAAATACAAGCTCACAGACAAAGGAGCGTAAGTGGAAGGTAGATAACCTAAGCGGGCGGATGCGCGTGTGTACGTACTGCGGGCATGAAACGCGGCCCCGAAGAAAGAGGGGTCGGTACGGAAAATGTGCGAATATGTAAAGCGAGCGTAATAAATAAATAAAATTAAGATCGGAACAGAGTGTACGGAAAATGAATGAAGTACATAGCTGACCAAAATGCATATCAGAAATCATAAATAATACATGCAGAAAACATATGCCGAAACCGGCCCCGTTAGGGACTCGGCAGTCAGAACGTGGTCGCCCCCGACACGCGGCGCCACAAACGAGATCATATCACGGATAGCCATAACAAAGCATAATCATCAAATATCGACATGGCGTACATGGCACATCATACGCACACTGTGTACGTATCATACTGCTCCCTCACACCGGAGCACGGCGAAAAATGCGAGAGGAATACGGCGAGAACATATCCGGCCGGGCTCGGTGTGGGAAGTATTGAGGCATCCACGAATGGAGTAGTGAGAAACTAAATGCAATAAAATACCATATAGATTTCCGGAGACTCAATGAAGCGAGGCGAGTGACAATCAAACGATGGAATCGGACGGAATCATATTAAGTGAATTTCGGATGTCATAATGGATTACGGAGAAATACCCTTTTCTCGATCATTTCTATGGTCCAAAATAGTTTACAAGACTTAAGAAATATTTAAAACAATTTTATTTAGTAGTTAAAATAGTAGTTAGAACATTTCCTTTAAGAACCGCTCGAAGACAAATCATAAATACAAAAGGGTAAAATCGGGGAAATTTGTGGGTCCCCCTTTCGGGCAAAGGCGATGGGCGAA
>NC_081344.1:52915406-52929831 GCF_029784015.1 Lycium ferocissimum
GCAATAGTTTCCATTCCAACTTCAAGTCAACGTTCTCATATTTATTTACTAATCCAAAACCATTCAAATACACTTCGGAGACATTTCATACCATTTCCATAAAATATTCACAAAACATACTAAATATGCACATGTTACCATCAAGGCCATAATGCATCCAACCTTTAATTTTTCAACATACTTATTCATAACATATTTCCATCTTCCAATTTCATCATCCATAATCATAATTCACATCTAAACCTTACTTCCATAATTATATAGAAGTTATATCAAATTCACATAGATTTCTCATAACAACATACAACCCACTTTCAAGCTAACTTAATTCATTAAACCTTCCTTTACATCACAAAGGCAACAACCACATAACTATCATACTAAATAAAATTTAATTCATGCCCTCCCCTTCATCTTGATACATACGGCCCACACACATATTGTCACGACCCAACTCCGTAGGCCGCGATACGTGCCCTAGTTGGACACTCATACGTACCTTACCCTAAATTGGCAAAATATTAAAGACAAACAGAAATAATAATTTAACAAGGACAAGTGGGTATGCCGCACGAAGGCCGATAAGGCCGTCACAAACATAGATAAACTCTAAACGTACGCAAATCTCACGAAACATATACAGAACCCACACCACATGTCTACAGACCTCTACAGAACAAAACATAATCATATGACGGGACAGGGCCCCGCCGTACCCAGAATAAATACGTACATATGTAGCAGAAAATTTCATATCAAATATGGGCTCCGGACAAAGGAGCACTTCAACAGCTGAGCAGATAACCTAAGCAGCGGATCCTCAAACCAGTCGTCTGCACCTGCGCGGCACGAAACGCAGCCCCCGAAGAAAGGGGGTCAGTACGGAAAATGTACTGAATATGTAAAGCAGAAAATGTAATAAACAAAACTAAAATCGAACGAATGTGCGTAAAACGAACGAGATGCATAGCTAATCAAAAATGCGTACCGTAGATCATACGTAATGCATGCGCAAAACATATGCAAAAGCCGGCCCCGCGCGGGACTCGGTGAACGAGCAAAGGCGCTCCTTCGTCCCGCGCCAAACACATCATACTTCGTAGTAGGGAGTATCTCCGAAACAAATCATAACATACCAAGTGGCCACATCACATAACATAATCGATATCGAATATATATACGGCACATCATACTTCGGACCCATGTACATGTCATACCTGCCCCTCACACCGAGGCACGGCGAACAATGCGAGACATACGCTTGAGAACATATCCCGGCCCGGCTCGATTGGAACATTGGGGCATCCACGAGTGGAGTAGTGAGAAACTAATGCAATAAAAATACCATAAAATTTTCCAGAGACTCAATGAGGCATATCGGATAACGAATCAAGTCAATGAAATCGAACTGAGTCATAGTACGTACCTTTCGGACATCACGGCGGATTATGTCAAAATGAACTTTCGCAGTCGAAGTACATATCAAAACGTTTCATAGGACTTAATGGAATATTTAAAATGATTTTGTTTAGTAGCTAAAACATTTCTTAAAGCCGCTCGAAGACAAATCGTAAGTACAAAAGAGTAAAATCAGAAATAAGGGGCCCACCTCGGTCAATTGAGGTGGCGGACGTAAATTTTAATCATTGGGCTTCATAAAGTTGTTTAGGAAAGTTTCGAAGCGATTCGGGTTCATTTGCAAGAAATACGAAGGTTGAAGCGTTCTTATATCCAAAAACAAGCTTCATGATTCAATTATCTTGAATGAATAGTATTTAAAGTCAAACTCGAATTCCTAGGAGCTGAATTGTCCCAAGGTCTGTTTTCTGCCTAATAGGTCTAGGACGTGCCAAACAAAGAATAGGGGTAGCTTTACATACCTTTCTTGTCCCTTGCACTTGCCAAAACTTCAATCCCGTTTCGTCAGAAATCTATGCAAATGGTCATCTTTACCTAGTTACTATTCATGCAAGCTAACATTTCAATCTTTGGTTTCTATCCGGCTACCGAAATTTCGGCAAAGACTTCCCCTATAAATATGCCACCCCGAGAATTAAACTCGGCCAATTACATCAACACAATACCAACCAAACATTCTAACAACATTACCATTCAATTCAAAATATATCATAATGCCAATAACTCTTATCCAAATATTTCAACAACATTCCAAATGTTCAATTCAACTTCATATATTCAAACTAACATCAATACTTACATGTTCAAGTAGCAATCCGCGCCATTCAAATACGATTTAAGAACGTTCCAAGAGATCCATACAATATTCAAAACAACTCAACAATAAGTCACCTTACCCGAAATCCATCAACTACACTAGGGATCTCAACAACACATTTTCTCCTTCCGAATTCATAAACTACATCAACAAACCATACCTTAACATCATTATTCATGCAAATTCAAGAAACCACATTAAAGCCATATTAATTCTTAAATCAGCCCACACGGTTTTAGCTTCAACTTGGGATCATTAAACTTCATTTTTACATCATATAAAGCATGACGACAACAACCAAAACACCAAATAACATTAGCTCATTTCATGCACTCCAAGCAGCCCCTATTCGGCCACTCCACAACATGCAACACTCCATGAGTTTCTTTCATTTTCCACATATCACAACAACACATAAACATGTTGAATTCAATTTCTCTCCATTCCTACACAATATACATATTTGCACGGCCACACATACATTTTCGGCCACAACCTCAACTTCAATATTCCATGATTTTTCATTCATTTCCATACTTCACAACACATACAAATCATCTATAACATATAGAAAATAAGATTAGAACTCACCTTCTTCCTCCTCTCTCTTCATTCGGCTAAGGCAAGGATTTGCTAGAACAAGAACTTTGCTTGATTCAACAACTACTTCATGTTGTTTAGCACCTTCCAAAGAGTGGAAAACATGGAAGAAAATAATTTTTTGTGGTGAAATCTCCATGTAGCCAAATTCGGCCAGCCCCTTGAACCGAACAGCCCCTTTTTTTTCTCCATGTTTCTTCATTTTTCTAGAGCTTGGAAGATGACTAAATAATGCTAAGTCATCTTATAATATAAGTGTGTCATGGTCCACAAGTCATGTGCAAGTCACATGGCTTTTAATTTCATGAAAATTAACTCTCCAATTCTTCACTTTTGGCTCCATATTTCATGAAACACTAGTCTCCATAATTTCACTTTCAACCCCACGTTTTTCTTAATATCCCATTCCAACAAAATAACAAGCAACTTACGCTTTAAAACAAAATCGTGGTTAAAATCTTTCACTTCACATCCCGGAAAGCCTCTGGTCCTTAACTTTCCGCAACTAGTCCGGAATGTCCCGACGTACAAAAGTGCGGGATATAACACATATATTCATGACACACAAAATTTCCATGCTTTTTCATATACTTCATAGGGCTATAATAACATGATTAACATACTAAACAAATGCAACCATTTTTCTCCACCAATACAACCTCACACGGCCACACATAGTTACACATACCACACGGCCTCATGCACACACAACACAATTTCCATAATTCTCATCCATTCCAATCGTCATAACATACACACATCTTCCACAACACAAAAGAACAAGATTCTTACCTTTTTTTGAAATTTCAACTTGCCGCAAACGTGGTTCTCTCGCCAAACCAATTATACCACGTCGGAGAGAGTCTTGAACTTGTTACTAATTCGAGAAGAGCAAGATTTTTGCACCAAGGGCAAGGCTCCAAGAAATTTTTTCCTTTTTCTTTCTCTCTTTTTCTCCTTATGGCCGAAAGGCCTCATCTCTTTTCTTTCTTGATTTTTCTTTGTTTTTCTTGAAGTTTCTAAGGATCATGGTCTTTATATAATTAATTAGACATGTGCAAAATATTAAAAATTCCTTGGTGGGCTTGGCCATGTGGCCGGCCATCCCCAAGCATTTTGGGCCTCAATTTCTTTTGTCATTTTGAGCCCAATTTGCCATGGATCATATTTTGCAATTCCTGAAATAAATTTCCAAAATTTCAATTTTGCCCTTAACCTTCCTCGATAATTCCGCACTAATGTTTCCATAGCCAACATATTCATAGTAGTAAGATCCAAATATGGCCTTATTTCTTACAAGCAAAAATTATTCCAAACCTTCCAAATGTGCAAAAATGCCGGATATAACATCCTCCCCCCCTTTAAAACATTCGTCCTCGAATGTTAAATCAACCTTATGGATTTTACAAACACTTCGGGGGAGGTCTTCTGTCAACTTCACACTTACATTTGGTCAGAATGCTTACAAAGACCTTCATTTGTCAGCTACTTCTACCATTCTTCGATATTACCATATTGAGGTTACTTGTACAATCTCAAATCGGATATACGGCGTACAGAATCTTGATCAGAACCGTGGAGATCGACGGGTCAACGAAGTTATTTCCGAATCAAAAGCACGAGAGTACGGCGTGTAATCATATTCCGACGATTATCTTAGGCGACTCACAATCGAAGCCGTACGTGCGAAGCATATCGGACAATTCTATAGTCGGAATCGGACGTGCCGAACTATATTGGATAATTCCATGGTCGTAGTCGTGCATACCATCGGACGTACAAAAGCTCATCGACGAACCCACAATCAAAGTCGACGACGAACTTTATCGGATAGGTCCGTAGTCAAAGTCGATGTAGAAGAGAACGAGTACGGATCCGTGATTGGCGTCAAACGTACAGAAATATATCAGATGAATTTGTCGTCAGAGTCAGACGTGCAAAAGTATATGGGACAAACGCATTCAGATTCGGAAGTACAGAAGCACAGCAGACAAATTCATACTCCGATGTCATATCAAATAGGTTCATAGTCAAAGCCAAACGTACCGGAGTATATCGAACAGACCGTAATCAGAGTCACACATACGAAGGTATATCGGGCAGATTTATGGCCAGGATCAGACATACGGGGCTACGTCGGGCAGATTCGTAACCAAAGTTAGGCGTTCGTATATATCAAACAGATTCATAATCAAAGTCGGACGTACAGAGGTACATCAGATGGAAGCGTAATCGGATTCGGAGATACAGAGGCATAATAGACAGGGCTTCATCAAAATTGGAGGTGTAGAGGTATGGCATATAGAATCCCGATCAAAACCAGACTATTTTTGCTAATGCTTCGAGGTTTACGGAAGTTTCCTTGCTAACGTTTCCTTGCTCTCTCCGAGGTTCGTGCCCGAATTATTTCATCGAAACATTCGACAGGCTACAGCGATTAAGTTTATGTCCTTACCATCGTTGGCTCACCGCAAAAAGGTCATTACCACATATCCATTCGCAATGTTTTCAACTTCTCCTGCAACCCCTTTTCTAACTTCTTCTAACCCGACCTAGGTATTGCAACATAATTGTACGTCAAAGATCCCCGAACAACATCCTTTTTACATATATCTTTTCCTGACCGATATGGTCACCAAAGAACAATCATACATGTTCGTATACACTTACCCTCACCTTACCTGCAAACATTTCCAAACGCTTATTTACAAACTCGTTCGTCACCCTTCCACATCAGGGGTAAGGTCCTACACACACATACATATTTATTACCATTCTACTTACAAACGTTCTCAGCCGCTTTCCAAATTTGCTCTGAATCTCGAGCGATCTTGCACTCTCTGCCTTGCACCCACTTCGTTGCTTCAGTCTGCGCGACTTCTGTAAGGGTGCTAGCTACTTCATGCACTTTCTTTTCCTTAGGTTACCCCAAATTCTCCATTTATTTCTTATTTCTTCAATTGTGAAATTTTCTTGACAAACTTCCCAGGGGGGGTCACCCATCCCAGAATTGCTCACGAAGATGTCTTAACACGCTTAACTTCAAAACTTTCGTGCGTTCGATGCGTTATTGCCAATATAACTACGTCAATTGCCCCACACGACCTTTGTCACGTAATTTAGGGCGGGTCGGAGTCTTCTTGAATTTTCAAAAATTTTCGTAGCGGGTCCCACCACCGCTTTTAAAGAAATTTGTTCATATTTCTAACTATACAATTATCAATTCACTCCCGTTCACATACATATCATTCCTTTTTATCCCGGTCTCCTTAATTGCCACTGACAATGAAAACGTTTCATTCACCATTATTTAAAACCATTAAGACATCGGCTTTTCCTTTCTCTTTCAATTTCCAACTTTACGTTACAATCGTGCTTCAAATTCCTTACCCAGCATTCGTCCTTCATACCATTGCTTACCTGCGTACGGTGTAGCTTCCGACATCATCAGACACTATCTTACGTCGATACCGTTCCCCAGCTGAAATCAAAAGTTAGTTAAAGGAATTCATTTCCTGCGGCTGGCTCTATCGCACGATCTAAGATTCAAAGAAAGGTAACATCCTAAATGTCCTGTAGCCTCCTGTTTATAGATGTGGTGCACAACACACCGATAAACAAGACTCTACGAGACACGGCCTTGTAGACATTTCGAGGATAGAGCGCTGCGATACCACTTTTGTCACGACCCGGCTCCGTGGGCCGTGGATCGGTGCCCTACTCGGCACCGAACGGACTTACAAATCAAAATATCAAAATACCACATGATCGGATTTAACGGACATTATTCGTACCGATAATCGAAAATCGACATCATACAAATGCTGTCTAAGCGGTCGCCGTGTCAAACATCACATCGGAATCAAAGTTGGCGAAATGTACATCGCCCAGACACACTCATGCAAACAGATGGGCCATATCGGCCATAGTAGCATACGGGGCCGCTTAAGGACGCAAATCAGAATCATATACAGACAAACCGGGACCACATACGAACAGACTGGACCCACGACCCACAAACATGACTACAGGCCTCTACAAACAGAACAGACATACGAACATATGACGGGACAGGGCCCCGCCGTACCCAAACAGTAGCAAATATACAGAATATCCAAAGCAGAGCATATATATACCAATGTGGGCTCGGATCGAGGGGAGCACTCCAAGGTACGAGAATAGGTAACCTAAACCGGGAAATCACCCAACCGAGCGCACAGTGCCCCCGCGGCATGAAACGCGGCCCCCACGAAAGGGGGTCGGTACGGAAAAAGTGCGAGTATGTAAAGCGAGAAGGTACGATAATCCAAATCATAAATGGAGTCAGAGGATACAGAAACAAATACAACAGTAACAGACCAAACCTGTGCGGAACGCGAATATACAAAATGCAAACAGAAATCATGCATAAGGCTCAGGAACGTGGTCACCCCCTGACGCTGGTGCCACAACACATCATACTCCAGAAGTTTTCAAATCTCCGTACATCTCCGAACACACCCCAAAGTCACACACATCAAATCATCAGAACGGTCGGATGCCATATCACATCATAACACCATAAACGGTAACCGGCCCTATGGCGAGGTCTCGGAAACCGTAACACATCATCTTTTAGAATATGTCATAAGGCGCACGATCACAGAACCGGCCCGGGTACCGGCGAACGAAACCATAATAGTCGGCACGAGCAGAGTAGTGCAGAAGTCATATGCATATTAAAAGTAAACTCCAGAAGTCGGCACATAATCTCATATACAATTACATTAGTATTAGAAAGCTCAAAGCGAGTATCGAATAAATCGGAAATTAGTGTACAAAGGTTGCGGACTTTTAGTTATAAATTTTGCGAAAAACATATCGTAAGTTATTCTCGGAAAATATAGTAGCGCTCTTAGTGATGAACTTTCAGATAACATAATAAGACATTCGAACGGACCTTAGAATCATAAGCAAACACTTCCTCTTCAGATCGTACGAAAATGAGTCAGACAAACCAAAGAAAGGAAGTCTCGGGACTTGCGGGCCCACCTCGGGTCAAGCCGGGGCGGCGAACATAATTTACAAACGTTAGGCTCCATAAATTATCCAGGAAAGTTTCGGAGCCATTGGGATTCATTTATGAAAGATACAAAGGTTTATGCGTTCTTATATCCAAAGGTAAGCATTTTGATTCAATTGCGCTGGATGAATAGTAACCAAAAGCAAACTCGGATTTCTAGGAGTAGAATTAGTCCCGAGGTTCCGTTTTCGGCCTAGTAGACCTAGGACATGCCATATGAAGAAAAGGTGAGCTTTACATACCTTACGGACGTCTCACGCTCGCTTAATCTCCAATCCCGTTTCGTCAAAAATCTGCAAATGGTCATCTTTACCAGTTACTATTCATGAGAGTTAACATTTCAATCTTTGGTTTCTATTTGGCTACCGAAATTTCGGCAGCACTTCCCCTATAAATATATCATCCCCGAGATTCAACTCGGCTCAAAACAACCAACAACAACCCAACAACAACATCAATAACATTAACAATCACAACATAACACAACTAGTCAACTTTCCGACCTAATGCAATAGTTCCCATTCCAACTTCAAGTCAACGTTCTCATATTTATTTACTAATCCAAAACCATTCAAATACACTTCGGAGACATTTCATACCATTTCCATAAAATATTCACAAAACATACTAAATATGCACATGTTACCATCAAGGCCATAATGCATCCAACCTTTAATTTTTCAACATACTTATTCATAACATATTTCCATCTTCCAATTTCATCATCCATAATCATAATTCACATCTAAACCTTACTTCCATAATTATATAGAAGTTATATCAAATTCACATAGATTTCTCATAACAACATACAACCCACTTTCAAGCTAACTTAATTCATTAAACCTTCCTTTACATCACAAAGGCAACAACAACATAACTATCATACTAAATAAAATTTAATTCATGCCCTCCCCTTCATCTTGATACATACGGCCCACACACATATATTCATGACACACAAAATTTCCATGCTTTTTCATATACTTCATAGGGCTATAATAACATGATTAACATACTAAACAAATGCAACCATTTTTCTCCACCAATACAACCTCACACGGCCACACATACTTACACATACCACACGGCCTCATGCACACACAACACAATTTCCATAATTCTCATCCATTCCAATCGTCATAACATACACACATCTTCCACAACACAAAAGAACAAGATTCTTACCTTTTCTTGAAATTTCAACTTGCCGCAAACGTGGTTCTCTCGCCAAACCAATTATACCACGTCGGAGAGAGTCTTGAACTTGTTACTAATTCGAGAAGAGCAAGATTTTTGCACCAAGGGCAAGGCTCCAAGAAATTTTTTCCTTTTTCTTTCTCTCTTTTTCTCCTTATGGCCGAAAGGCCTCATCTCTTTTCTTTCTTGATTTTTCTTTGTTTTTCTTGAAGTTTCTTGATCATGGTCTTTATATAATTAATTAGACATGTGCAAAATATTAAAAATTCCTTGGTGGGCTTGGCCATGTGGCCGGCCATCCCCAAGCATTTTGGGCCTCAATTTCTTTTGTCATTTTGAGCCCAATTTGCCATGGATCATATTTTGCAATTCCTGAAATAAATTTCCAAAATTTCAATTTTGCCCTTAACCTTCCTCGATAATTCCGCACTAATGTTTCCATAGCCAACATATTCATAGTAGTAAGATCCAAATATGGCCTTATTTCTTACAAGCAAAAATTATTCCAAACCTTCCAAATGTGCAAAAATGCCGGATATAACAGTTATCTCGCCCGCCTTTCTTTTCATCTCTTTTTAACTTTCCCCTATAGAAGAACTTCCTAAATTCCTCTCTTCTTCTTTCCTCTTTTTTTGATCAATAGCTCACCTTTATACTTGAGTCACATAGATCACGTCATATCTTTTAGCCGCTTCCTCGCTAGGCTTCGCTCACTTTCATAACAGTCCTTACTATATTCCTATAATATCCTATTCGTAATCAATCATATAGTGTAATACTTCTTAACCTTTTGCCCATTCTGGTCAATCTGATCCTTAATATCCCACAAGCTGTCTTATCTATACATTCGTATTCGCCACAATTCTTTTCCTTCTGTACTCTTGTCTCAATCATACTATTATTTATTCTAACCACAAACTCGTCATAGTTTATCCCTGCTTATCAATTCAGCTGGTACCTTAATATAACGTTGTATCAAGATTTACCAACCTCTTCTAAGTCATCTCTTAATATCACAAGCCCTTTTCAAATTCTCTTTACCATGTCGACATCGACCTCCTAATTACCATTACCGCCAATTCAGTAGTTAACTTATTTTTCAAGGTCAGCCGTACTTGCAACTTAGTCAAATTCTATCCTTACTATTAACACGACCTTTCAAGGCATATTACAAACCCATACCTCATTCTCGTTTATTCCCCGGAAAATTTCGGGCAGTTTCTCCGTATTTCTTACTATCTCAAAACCCGTACACGGAAATACCAACAATGCCTCACGTACAATATATATATATATACATATCATATCAAATCACGGCCACACATTGTGGCTCCCGATCGACAATAAAAATGGTGGACTTACCTCGTATATCCAACTCGAACCGCACCACACTTTCCCGTTTACTTTTCCCTTCCAATTTTTTTGACTTTACATTTCAATCGTACTTTAATGCCTTAGTCAACATATGCCTTTCGCACTTTACTTACTGCTTGCTTTGTAACTTCAAAGATCGTTAATCGCTTTCTTCCGTCGATGTCATCCTTCGCCGAAATCAAGAGTTAGTACGGAGAATCTCATTTCCTATGACTTGGCTCTATCGCACGATCTAAGACAAAGAAAGTCACCGATTCCTAAATGCCCGCGTTCTCCCCGTTTATAAGTGTGGCCGGCTTCACACCATAAACAAGACTCGCTGGACACGGTGCCCGTAGACAATCCGAGGACGAATACGATACCACTTTTGTCACGACCCAACCCCATAGGCCACGACTAGTGCCCGAGATGGGCACTCGTACACACCCATTAATCGAAATAGCATACGAATAACTTATACAAGATACAAATAACATATATATGTACGTAAAAGTGAAACGTCGCCCAAAGTTGTCACAAATGTATTTACAGATCATAATCACATCTTTCAACAGATGATATCACATATAAGCCGGTAAGGCTATCATAGTATAGGGGGACGTCCAAATCACAAATCACACAGACACAACTGAACAGTGATCACCCACAACCCACACATATATGTCTACAGACCTCTAAGAGTCATAACAAAATCATATGACGGGACAGGGCCCCGCCGTACCCATGAATAGACATATAGTATATACATATGCATCGGAAGAATCGCACCAAAACATAGGCTCCGGTAACGTGAGCGCTCAAAGACACCGAACAGAATCTAAGTCAGAATCATCCAAATAAGTATCCGTACCGCGCGGCATGAAACGCAGCCCGAAGAAAAGGGGTCGACGGAATATGTACCGAGTATGCAAAGCATGAAATATAGTAATAGGATCATAATCAAAACCAGAAGTACAGAGAGTAAATGCAATATCCAGAGTATCAAAATGCTTACTCATAAAAAACATAAATCATGCATGGGGCTCTTAGAATATGGTCGCCCGCCCGTCGTTGGCGCCATAACACATCATACTCCAGAAGATTTCATATCTCCGAACCCGACATATCACATAGCACATCATAACGCCATAACACATCATAACGCCAAATATGCTTCATTTAGGCCCTCTAGCGAGGCTCGGCGAACCGGACACATCATACTCGAATATATCATAGTGCGCACGATAGCATAATCGGCCCGGACTCGGTGAAGGATGTAGTAAATGCACGAGCAGAGTCGTGAGTAACCATATGCAATTTAAAAACATTTTTCAAAGACTCGATAGAATAATCAAATGAACCGTCATTTAAAAACCAAGGCGATAGTCAAAGCAATGTTCTTCCGAGTGTCGTTCGAGAACATATCAAATAGAACTTTAGGACTCATAGATACGTATCAAACCATATGAAATAACTTATGGAAATTAGGGGCATAATCGTCTTTACAAACTCGATAAAGAAGTAGGTAGTCGACGTCCGAAGTTTAAGACGATAGTTGCACTAAATCCTTTCAAAAGTCGTTAGTACTACACAAGGGAAAGTCCTGGGCCCACGGACGAGTATCAAACCAATCCGAGTCCATCTATGAAAGTTGGAGACCTTATTCATTATAGAATCTCCCACGAACATTTCGAAGCGATCCGAGCTCGTCTATGAAAGTTACGGTCGTTCGTAGTTACGAAATCTTTTTAAAACAACATTCTTTATGCAATACTTGAAATCCAACTATACAAAAGACTTAAGAACCATAATTTGACCATATTAAGAACATTAACATCAGAAGTGGATAAGAATCGTATACGGGCTCGGATCCTAAGAATGGAGTTACCCCGAGACTCGTGTCATAGTCTACTTACAACTAAGACATGCCAAGAGAAAGAAAAAGTTAGCTTTACATACCTTGTCCGCTTCCTACGTTGGTCAAAACCTACGTCTCTCGGCTTCTCAAAATCTACAATAACATCATTGGCACCAAACATTAGTCACAGGCACTTAGGAATCCAATTCTAAGTTAGCATTTCAGTTACAGAAATTTGGGCAGCATCTCCCCAATAAATTCAACAACCCCGAGATTCAACTCGGCCAAATCTTCAACAACAATACCAACAACCATACCAACAACATCAACAATCAATTCAAAATGCATTATAACGTCAATAAATCTTTCCTTACATAATTCGACAACATTCCATTTACCTTCAAATTAACCACATATGATCAAGCCAACATCAATGCTTATACATTCAAATACTAATCCGAAACCCTTCAATATGATTCAAGAATATTTCAAACACTCCACACAATATTCAAAACAACTCCACCAACATATTCCAACAACACATTTCTTTCTTCCAAATTCATGAACTACACCAACAATCTACACATTAACAACATTAACCTCAATAATACAAGAAACTATAATAAAATCACATTACCTTCTCCGACACCTACAAAATGATTACACTTCAATTTGAATCATTAAACCATCATTTTCATCATAGAACCCTACAACAACAACCAAAATACAAATAAAATTTTGTCCATCATATCTACCAGCCCTCACGCCACAACCCAACTTGCATGATTTCATGAATTCCATCCGTTTCTACATACTACAACATACATAAATCACCCATAACACATATAAAAAGAGGGTTGAACTTTACCTTTTCCACTTAGTTCTTCACTTGGCTTAAGGTTGAGAATAAGAATGAATGGTTTGCTTGCTCTAACAATTACTCCATGTTGTTTAGCACCTTCCAATTAGTAGTGCTTTTAAAGAAAATACATTTTTTGATGGCTATTTTTGGACCTCCATTTTTCTCTTTCATGGCCGAATATGGCCTTCATTCTTTTCTCCATGGTTCTTCAATTTTCTAGAGGATGAAAATGATGAAGATGACTTAACTTGTCATCTTTTATTTCCATATGAATTAACACATGTGGCCCTATGGCCTACACACTTGGCCACCACCTTAGCCCCTTCAAGAATTATTTTCTTAACTTTCTCAGCCCTTACAATTGTGAAGTAATCACATGCACCCTTCATAGCTTGGACTAGTCAAATTTGGCCAACCAAGGGTGGATCCCACACCATGCCACATGGCCAAACTTGGCCATTTCATGAAAATTTAATAACTTTCCATAATTCACTTTTCACCCCAAATTTTTTCTTAATATTCCATACCAATAAAATCATAAGCAACATATGCCTTAAAACGAAATCGAAGGTCAAAAGTCTCAACCTCGTATCCCGGAATAGTCTTGTCCTTAACTTTTCATGGTTAGCTCGGAATGTCCCAGTGTACAAAATACGGGATATAACATCGCCCCTCCCAAGAGCTAAGGACGTTCCGTGCTCATAGCGTATTTTCAGAGAAGGAGCTTATGGAAGGATAACATCGTGAGCGTACGTGGGATAGAAGTCATGACGAACGGGTGTTACACCTTAGAAGAATTTCGTATCATTAGTGTCGTTAGTAAACTAAAATGAGCCCGAAAGTGTCACGACCCAACTGGAGGGCCACGACGGGTACCCGGTGCTAACCCACCCGGGCGCCTCTTAACATACTTTCACATCACATCTACGTGAGCCACATAGTTTGATCATGCTTTCATTCATCATTCATATTAATCCCATTGGGCGACAATTCACTTATATCATCATTAACAACTATGCCCATATAAATATACATGAGCCAACGAGGCTGACAAAATAATATCCCAAAATATAGACCGACAAGGCCAAACATATCTAACCATATACACATGTCTACGAGCCTTTAAGAATACGCTATATAATATAGCGGACTGTACCCCGCTCGTGTCATATAAATATGCACAAAAGAATTTTATACTCAAAGCTATTGTATCTGAATTAAAACGGAGCCCGCTATGTAGTCCCCGAGGGAAAA
>NC_081344.1:52929931-52940313 GCF_029784015.1 Lycium ferocissimum
TGAAACTAGGTCGTTGAGTTTGGTTAAGTAAAACCACTTTGGAATGTAAAAGCAAGCATTATTAAGTATTTTTAAGATGAAGGATGTTATAAGGTATCGGAAAGGGTTTTTAAAAGAAATGAGGGGAAAGAAAAGGGTAGTACGACTTTGGAAAAAAAGAGGGGTGGTTTGTGAAAATTTAGGCCCCAAACTTGATGAATATTTTTCGCATATAAAGTGTTTTGAAATGAAATAAAAGCCTAAAATGAAGTTCGTCGAGTCTAGTTTCCAACGCAATAAACTACTCATCGATAGGACATCGGAGTAGAGAATTATGGACGTTACAAGTTCAGCTGACAGAGCAGAAACGCATGCTACAGTACTGCTACAATAAATTGCTACAGTGAACCCGACCCGAATTTGACCCTATATAATGGGTAATAACCCCCTTTTTTCATCGATTTTGCTAGAAATTTCCAAAAATTGAAGAGAGAGGGAATCACAAAGTAAGCAATTTTTCAGCGACGAAGTATTAATCGAAGCTTGGATAAACGCGTGGATGTGATTTATGGTTTTGTGGTGGATTCAAAGGTGGATATTGAAGATATCCTTTGTTTTAACAAAAATAAGGTAGAAATCTCTCCTTATCAATATTACTTTTGGTTAGTTACTGAAGATAGAGTGATGAAATGGTTGTATAATAAAGTTGTTGGTTGAGAAATTGGACGAACATCGCGTGGGATGTTTTATGGAATATTTTGGTATTGATGATGACGTTGTTGATGTTGGTGCTGTTGTAGTTGTTGCTTTGTTGTTATTGTGATTTCGGGCCGGAGCTTGCATAAACATGGGAGGTACTTTGCCCGAATTTTGTGATTATAAATTGTCACGACCCGACTCGTGGGCGGTGGGTGCCCTCTCGAGCACCCGAACGAACACAAATCAAATCATCAAAATACCATATGATCGGATTTAACGGACATTACTCATACGATAATCGGAAATTGACATCATACAAATCTTTGTCCTAAGCGGTCGCCGTGTCCAACATCACATCGGAATCGAGTTGGCGGAATGTACATCGCCCGGTTTCAGCCTCATTGCAAACGGATGGGCGTATCGGCCATGTAGCAACGGGCGGCACCCCAGGACGCAAAAGCGAGAATCATATACAAACAAGCAGGGACCACGTACGAACGAGCGGGACCCGACCCACAAACATGACTACGAGGCCTCACCAAACGAACGAGAACATACGGACGCGGCGGGGACGGGGCCCGCCGTGCCCAACCCGGTGCTTGATATACGAATATCCCGCCGAGCACGTATACGTGTGGACTCGGATCGAGGAGCACTCCCAAACGGCCCGAATAGGTAGCCCTAGCAGGAATCCAGCGAGAGCACAGCACGCGCGGCATGAAACGCGGCCCCCAGAAGGGGGTCGATCTGAGAAAAAGTGCGAGTATGTAAAAGCGAGAAGGTACGGTAATCCAAATCTGCGCCCCAGGTGAAGAGAACGGACAAATACGAAGTAACGGGGACTGAGCACATGCGAAATGCAAAGGGGCGAATACAATGAAAATCGTGCATAAGGCTCGGGAACGTGGTCACCGGCGCTGGTGCCGGACACGTCATACTCCCGAGAAGCTCGAAATCTCCGTACGACTCGACAATCATAATATCATACACATCCACATCATCAAACATAACGAAGCCATATCACGTCGTAACACCCCAGACGGTGGCAGAGCCACATGGCGAGGCCTCGAAAACCGTAACACGTCATGCTGCCGAATATGTCTGGAGCGCACGATCCCGCCGGCCGGGTGCGCGAGACGAAATCATAATAATCGGCACTGACAACGGTGGTGCGAAATCATATGCATTTTAAAAAGTAAATCTCAAGACTCGACACGTAGTGTCATATGTATACATTGGCCTCAGGAGGCTCAAAATAGGTATCGAGTCAATCAGAACCAATATATCATAGTTTCGGATTTTTAGTTATCAAATTTGTTTCAAAAACGTATCGTAAGTTATTTTCGGAAAATATAGTAGCGCTTATAGGGATGAGCGTTCAAATAACATAATAAGATATTTCAAACGGACCTTAGAGTCATACTTGAACACTACATTTCATATCGTACGAAAATGTCGAAACAAACCAAATAAAGGAGGTCTCGGGGAACCCCACACACACACACACACACACACACACACACACACGGGTCACGTCGGCGGACATAAATTGCAAACATTTGGCTATAAAGTTGCTATCATTGGAAGTTTCGGAGTGATTCGGAGCCATTTACAAAAGATACGGGAGTTTATATACTCTTATGTTCAAAGATAAGCATTATGAATCAATTACGGCTGAATGAATAGTAGCCAAAAATCAAAAATCGGATTTCTAGGAGCGAAATCATTCAGTGGTTCCGTTTTTCGGCCTAGTAGGTCTAAGACATGCCATATGGAGAATAGGTAAGCTTTACATACCTTTACGGACGTCTCGCGCTCAAGCTTAATCTCCAATCGTTAAGTCAAAATTCTGCAAAATGGTCATCTTTACCGGTTACTATTCGTGAGAGTTACATTTCTAATCTTTGGTTTCTATTTGGCTACAGAAATTTTGACACTTCCCCTATAAATATGACACCCCGAAGAGATTGACAAACAAAACAACCAACAACAACCCAACAACAACATCAATAACATTAATAATCACAACATAACACAACTAGTCAACTTTCCGACCTAATGCAATAGTTTCCATTCCAACTTCACACTTATCATCCAATATCAACGTTTTCATACTTATCTACTAATTCAAGACCATTCAAATACAATTCGAACACATTTCTCATTATTCGACAAAATATACCGAATTTCCATCAAACCATAATTCATCCCAAACTTCCAATTTTCAACATAAGTATTCATAACATATTTCCATCTTCCAATTTCATCATCCATGATTATGATTCACATCTAAAATCTTACTTTCATAAGTATGCAAAACTATATAAAAATCACATAAATTTCTCATGACAACATACGACCAACTTCAACACCAACTTGATTTATTAGACCTTTCTTTTCATCGCAAACATCACAACAACATAACTAACAACTAAACGAAAAATTAATCCATTTCCATTTTGTTTCCTACACCACACGGCCACACCTCATGTTTTCCAACTTTCACTAATTATTCAACTTTCATTTTTCACATAAATTTCATCATAATCCCAACTAGAATATAACATAAACTTCAACACATCCTTCATACCCAACCACACATGCACGGCTATATACACTCACACACACACACACGGCTAAGCACATACACATCACAACTCCATGTTTATTTTCCAAATTCAATCCTCATAACATATACACTTATTCCATAACATAAGACATGGAAATCTTACCTTTTCTTGAAATTTCAACCTTCCGCAAACGGAGTTCTTCCTCCAAACCAAATTATGCCACATCGAAGAGCGCCTTGAACTTGTTATAAATTCAAAGAGAACAAGATTTTTGCATCAAGAACAAGGCTCAAGAATTTTTTCCTTTTTTCTCTCTTTTTCTCCATGGAGCCGTGCAGCTCCTCTCTCTTTTTTCTTCTTGATTTTCTTTGTTTTTCTTGAAGTTTCATGAAACTTAATCCACTTAAATAATTTGTCACATGGAAAAAATTCATGGGCTTGGGCCATGGCATACCTTGGCCGGCCACTTCTCTCTATTGGGCCTTTGTTTCATCATTTTTTTTTTAGCCCAATTGGCTAAGAATCTTATTCTATAATTCCCGAAACAAGTTTCCAAGATTCCAATTTTGCCCTTGGCCTTCCTCCGGATTTCCACACTAATATTTTTCATGAACAACACACACATATCCTAATCCCAATCAACATATGACCTTATTCTTTACAAATCACACTTATGTCCAAATTTTCCAAGTATACGAAAACACGGGATATAACATAAATGATTTATTTGAAGGACTAAGACAAGCGTATAACGATGAGTCTAACGATTGTGTGAATCTTCTTAAATGTAGACTTGCGAGTTCGGACGAATAAGAGTAGATAATTGGAGGCTGAACAGGTATGTTAAGGCTTGCCCTTTCTTTCATTTTGGCATGATCCTATGATATGAGCGAATAACGAGTAATCGAGTCTCCATATTACTCTATAGATATTACGACGTCTACCTTAATTGATGATCTGTACCCCTATTATGATTATTCCTTCTGTTCACGGGTCCTATATATTGTATCATGATAAGGTTAGTTTATCTTTACGCATTGCATTCATTTGCATACATGCATATTGACCCGTGACCCGCAGGCATTATATACGCGTATATTATGTATATTATATATATATGTATGGGGTATGGGAAAAGGGTGAGCGCTATAGACGCGTTACCACGATCGATTGGTGCACGATTGATGATGATTATGATACGAAGGGGCCTATATGATGATTATGATACCCGAAGGGGCCTATATGGGATAGGGATCGAGCGAACGTTCCGGGTACTATGACATGCATTGCATGCTATCGTACGCCCTCGAACGCATTTTTAGTAGCGAGGAGATATACGGATATGTTTAGATAGTAAGACAAACGGATGCATTCATACGGACATGTTCGGATGTATTCCATCGATCAGTTTAGTTTATGATTTTTGATTTTCTTCATGACTCTATGTGTATGTTACTCGCACATACATGCATAGTACGTATCCTCCGTCTTGACTCACATTGTTCGGGGGGGGGGGGGGGGGGTTTCATGCTGCGGTCTCGGCGCTCGACTTAGTTATCCTCCGGCTTCGAACACGCCTTCTTGGAGAGCTCCATTGTTCGGGGCTTAAGCTATTTTGGTACTGACCCTTTTGACATAGACTTTGTTATACTCTTAGAGGTCTGTAGACATATGTGTGTTGTGTATATACGATTTGGTCAGCTATATCGATGTAGTTCATCTTGAATGGCCCCGTGTATACTGGCAGCCATGTCGGCTTGCATATTTGTTATGTTTGTTCGTGTGGCTTCTCAGGAGACAGGTTCTCTTTGATGTATGACACGATAAGTTCATAGGATGCTTTTACAGAGTGCCACATTGCTTTCAGTTTCAGTCTGATTATATTTAGCAGGTCGTATATGAGTGCCCAGCTCGGGCACTAGTCATGTTCAATCGGTTTGGATCGTGACAAAAGTGGTATCGGAGCGAGTTCATCCTCGGAGTGTCTACAAACCGTGTCTAGTAGAGTCTTGTTTATCGGTGTGTTGTGCCGCGTCTATAAACGGAAGCTACGGGACGTTTAGGATGTCATCTTTCTTTATGATCATAGATCGTGCAGTAGAGCCAATGATAGGAAAGCTCGTTCTTGGTACGATTTTTGTTAATTGCAGGATTTTATTGGGAAGAGGATAAGTTCGGTTAATGGGAGCGTAAGTGAGGCTCCGAAGGGGGACATGAGACTTGTATTACCCGTTAACTCAGGATTGAGGATGTCAAGAGGTATAAGAAAGAGCATCAGCTATTCTATTGAGGCGGAGCCATTAGAGGATGTGGCTCCAGTAGGAGGAGACTCGACTGAGAAATCATATGACAAAGACCCGTTTAAGGGTTCACGAGACTCCTGTGGACGAAGACGTAATTGAGAAAGTACGGAGCGGGGCCCATCCATCTATTTTTCCTATGTTTCGGCATTATGTTAGGCCGGACGATGTTAGTATCATAAAGGTACCTAGTTCTCTATCTTAGAATTAGTTAACAGTTACCCACGGATCGTGAGGAGTACGAGATAGAGGAAGAAGAGTCGATTAAGGGCAGTGCTTTTAATAAGGACAAAGGGGCTTTATTTCTAGATATATCCGACCTAAGTTCTCCAGTATCTAATTTACAGGTATATGGATTTTTCCATCAGAATCAATTGTGGCTTATATGTATATGACCTAATCTCAGGATATCATCAATCATTCGTTACTCGGAGACCTCGAGAATGTTGATAATGGATTGTTCTTACGAATAATTATAGTCAGGACATCCTTATTTTGGACATGGATTCTGAAGTGAGAATTTTAAATTTTAAGTCTTATAAGTTTATGTATTCTCTGAGAGATTTCTCAAGGATGGATGCAGAAGTTGTAGTAGAACTAAGCAGATAAGGTGGGACATAAGAATTTTAAGAAATTGAAGAAAGATGAGGTGATATTTCACCCCTACATTTATTAGTAGTATTAGATTAAAGTACCCTGGGCTTATAGTATATTGGTCTTTAGGAGAAAAGAAACCAGAAAGAAGTTGAATAAAGGAATAAGGCACTAATGTTAGAAGGTGTAGTAAATACGGGCGGATAAGAGTTGTAGATACTTATGGAAAGGAGTGCGGTATGTGACCAAAAGAAAAAGGATATTGGATGATTTGTATTAATAGTGTATGTAAATCAAGGCTTCATAGGCCAGAAAAGTAAGGAGCGAGAACCCGAGAAAGTGAGTTAATCGGTGGGTGGGGCCACGGCAGGACTAGATTATAGAATATATATATATATATAATTTTGACTAAGGATTTCAAGATGGTTATAAGGTAGCTGTGGGAGTTCTAAGAAGGCCCCCGAGTTGATCCCGAGACCCCGGGCTCCGGGCCAGAGGCGGGACGAGCCTTAGTTATTCCATGGAGGGCGGCCCTCGGAGGACCCGGTGATTCCTCGAGTTCTTGACCCTTAGGGAGGAGGACCACCCCCAAGGGCCGGTTATGACACGGATCCGTAGGTATTCATGCAGGACACCGGAGGAGGAGATCCCCGAGGCTGTACCAGCTGCTCCTGTGGTTGAGCACTACGTCGAGTCAGCCTTTCCCCATGGTGTGCACGGATTACTCTAGCCTGTCCTGGCCGTCAATAAACCGGGGGTTGCCCGGTTATTTATATCCTCGGACTCGGATGAGAGAGATAATGAAAGGCCGGACGAGCGGATGGTGGATAGAATACTTGAGTACACTTCACCTTATAGTTGCGGTCCCGGACTAGAGACGATCGGCTACGGGTATATGGTCCTTGTTGGAATTTTCTGTGTATGTGCATTTGCGCGGATTATTATTTAATGGTGGCGGCGGAAACCCAAAGAGGCCGATATAGGGTATTTATAAGTAACGGCAACCAAGGTATGTTTGCTACCTTTGGGAATCTAGAAATCTAGGACGGAAAGTAGTCGTATATACGGATGAAGGGAATATTGAGAATTAAAAGGCGAAAATAGTAATTGTGCGATCGAAGAGTAAGAGACCCTTTCTAATTCGGAGGGAGATGCGTTACGAAAACGTTTTGGAATCTGTCAAGACTTCAACTTGCTTTAGATTATGTGGTGAAGGTCATGCGGTGAGGTGGATATGATTATACCAGCATTAACGCATCGGATTTCATCAGAGTTTCGAGTTAAGCGTGTTGGGGTGAGAGAAATACTAGGATGGGTGACCCCCTGGGAAGTGTACAAAAAGTCCTATAAATTTAGATATAAGAGGAAAATGAAGCTAGACGATAAGGGAGATTGGAGTATGCGAGTGGTTGGACACCTTGAGGTCCACGTAGGGCCAGGGCGGACTAGATCGGTGAAGAAAGAAGGTGCGTCACAGCTCTAGAATTAGGGTGAGTTTGAATAGCGTTTAGAAATATTTTGTAAGCAAGATGGTAGTAATTATATATATACATATGCATATGCATACTGATATCCCATACGTGGCTATACGTTGGGAATGTGTATCCCGACGACAAACGTTGCGGTATATGGAAAGGCATTAATCGAACGGGGTAACGAAGTTCCAAGTGACAAAAAAATATATGGTACAAATGTTACAAGGTAGCGTGCTATTTTCACTACGAGTTAGGCTTGGAAGTTTTAATGTAATGACATCTAGAAAGGAAAGAAAGTGAGTAGATGGAAGGTACGGAGATCAAAATGTCGAGAAAAGTGAAAAGTAAAAACATGAGTGAGTGAAGCCTCCGGGGAGGGACGACGGAAATCACGGGACTATTTGAGTAAAAAAAAAATGAAGGTAGGCATGCGGAATTGGATAAATTGGTGGCGGTATGGAACAAAAGAGGAATGTGTGGGGTCAGAGAATAGGCTTCGATAAGTGGGGCTAAAAAGATAGTGACCACGATGAGGAATATGAAGTAAAAGAAAGAATGGTTAGGCCTTGCGATGATGTTAAGAGATTTCCAGCCCGCAAAAGGTACGTAAAGGGATAAGTGTGTGGTCAAATTAACACGGTTGCCTCGGACATGGAGAAGCTTTCCAAAGACGACTTAAGAATAGAACGGTTGCACGTTTAAAGGAATATTTCACGAACTTCGAGAGATACTATATATAACAAGAGAAGAAAGGTGCTCGAGGAGGAAGAAACAAGGAAAGTTAAGGGTGAAACGGAAAGGTGCACTAATGGGCTGGTCAAAGGGAGAGGAGAAGAAGAAGGGAAGAAAAGGAAAATTGAGCAATCACCAAGGACAAGCGAGAGGATAATTAACTAACAAAGCTAACCGGAAAGGTAGTACATCAATGACATGGGATGAGGATAAGTATCTAGAGATTTAATTATAAAGGAAATAGAAGGATATATGGAAATATTCATGAGTATGGACTAGCATGGCGACGGGGAAGGAGAAGAAAAAAGGGGTGTATTTTCAAGGAATTCAAGACATGAACAAGAAGTGGCGAAACCTTTGGAAGAACTTTGCGTAAATTCGGACGCAAATAAGTGGTCAAGGAAAATTTCGGATAAGTAAGTTAAGTGAATAAAAGGATTGATAGTGGAAGGGGAAGAGTGTAGTATATTAACCCTCAATGATATATTGTAGACGTAGAGTGAAACCAAAAACTCGGAAGTAAGAAGGAATTTCGGTGATAATAGTTGTAGAGAGGAAGACGAGGGATAAAAAGAGCAAAGTGTGACCAAACGTTAAGTAAAATGTTTGATGGATTCTAATGTTCCCATTAACCGTTGATTCGGAAATGTTCGGTCATAAAAGGTAGAAGTAGAAAGGCCTTAAAGAAGCGGCGAGAATGGATCGTAATGCATAAGCGCTTCGTTCAAATGAAAAGCCCTCGATTAACGAGAAAGGAAAATAAGTCAAGCTATATGATGAGAGAATTTCGGTATTATGAGAGACCAAAGGAGTTGGAGGATCGTTAAGGTTGGCCGATGACTCACCGACACTTGGGAGTTACTAGTGTATAAGAACACCCTTAAAAGGAAGAGCGAGATCTAGTCTAAAATGAGGTATAGCCATGATAAAATTCCAAGGAAAGAAAGATGTTAGCTTAAAGAAGCCAAAATTCGGGATGTAGTGGCATATCAAGAATGCGTTAGAGGGAGCAGAAATGAATTAAAGATAAGCATACCACAAAGCAGGTATGAAAAGGAATCAAAATGGATCAAGAGAATACTTCATGCGGACGTGAGATATGACATTTCTAGACAAGAAAAATTTGTGACGCAACTAAATAAGCGACAACGTATCCTAAAGAGTAATAAAAAGTAAGAATGCTACATAAAGTAACTACAAGAGAATGACGAAATGGATGATGAGTACAAAGGACACTTTAGGTTACCACGGAAAGAAAATCTTGATATTAAAGGAAAAATATGACAATCTTAACAAGGGAGTAACCATAAGCGGTGTGGCGATCTAAAAGAAAAAGAACGATGTGGGTGCGAGATAGAAAAGCGTGACGTCACACTAATTAGAAAGTATATCACGGGTCACTTGTTATATCCGGCATTTTTGCATTTGGAAAGTTTGGAATAATTTTTTGCTTGTAAGAAATAAGGCCATATTTGGATCTTATTAGTATGAATATGTCGGCTATGGAAACATTGGTGCGGAATTATCGAGGAAGGTTAAGGACAAAATCGGAATTTTGAAAATTTGTTTCATGAAATTATGAAATTTAGCCAAATTGTTGGGCCAAAAAAAAATAGAAGATTTAGGCCCAAGAGATGGGGTGGCCGGCCTTGGCCCAGCCCATGTTTTTATTAATTTTCCATGTGCTAAATATTTATATAAGGTGGATTAGTTCAAGAAGCTTCGAGAGAAATCAAAGAAAAACCAAGAAAAAAAGAGATGAGGCCTTTCGGCCATAGGGAGAAAAAGAGAGAAAGAAAAAGGAAAAAATTCTTGGAGCCTTAGTTCTTGATGCAAAAATTTTGTTCTTCTTGAATTAGTAACAAGCTCAGACGCTCTCAGAAAGCGTGGTATAATTAGTTTGGCAAAAGAACCACGTTTGCGGCAAGTTGAAATTTCAAGAAAAAGGTATGAATTCTATTCTTGTATGTTATGGAATGAATGCATGTTAGAATGATTAGAATGGAATGAGAATTATGGAATTGTAGCGTGTG
>NC_081344.1:52940413-53035834 GCF_029784015.1 Lycium ferocissimum
TCAACTCTTTATGATTTTTCAAAGAATTATATTCAACTCTTTATGATTTTTCTCCTATGATTCTTTCCTTTCCAAGAATCGTTAAACCTTTATATCATCTTAATCATGTAAATAATAGCAAGAACATACCTTACAGTAGAAGAACTTCACTTTATTCACCTTAAACTTGAACCACACACGTCGCTATACGATTCTATACTCGCTACTATACGTTGCTTGAACCGAAATTCGGGAATTATTGTTGATTTAGGCTTGAAATTTGGGTTTGGAAGTTGGGGAAATTTCCAGAGATTTTGGAACAATTTGGAAGAGGTTTTGGCTGAAAAAGAGGGGGCAAGTGTCACGACCCGGGCTATGGGCCATGACGGGTATTCGGGGCTAACCACCGAACGCCGCTCATTCTGTTACTTACCTGCTTTCATTCATAACATATACTCGTGATCATAGAAAACTATTAACATTTGAAATATATTTACTTTTATAAACATAAGTGTCACACCCCAATTTCCGTTAGGGTGTGATGGGCACCCGACCCTTACCTAGGGCCGCAGCGAACCGCGGACTTTCGTAATACACACAATCATCACGGGCCCGCAACCCATAACGTAAAATACGGGGAAATTTTTTCCCGAAACACAAACATGCTTTTCGTCTTTTCAAATCAAATACAATCCGTAACCATAACCAAATCTATAAACACATGAAATCCATAACACAATGCGTACCGAAACATCCGTTTTACATAGCCGCTTTACAAACGGACATCTCATACAACCATACGACATCGTCCGCAAAGTCTCTAACATAACTCCGAATACCATACAAAGCATTCGACTCGGCGGCCTCCCGGAGGGAATGGAGCTCGCCAATCCGGCCCGAACGTCCTTTGCTAACATCATCCGCTCATCCGTGGGTACCGCGCGTACAAACGCAGCCCCCGAAGAAAGGGGGTCGGTGCGGAATATACCGAGTATGCGGCTGTATACGTAAAACGAAGTAAAGTATACCAAACGCGAGTATAATAGTCCAAATACCAACGTACTTACCTCTGACATCCTAGGCATACATACACCAGTCATACACACATATACCGCGGCCAGGAACCCAGCGGTTAATGTCACAAACATATAAATATACCGCGGCCAGGATCCCAGCGGTTAATAACACAAACATACACAACACATACATACATACTCGCGGTCAAGAATCCAGCCGGTCGTATCACCGCCCGCGGTCAAGTATCCAGCGGACGATATCACACATACACATGCCGCGGCCAAGTATCCGGCGGTCATGGCACAACCAGCAAGTATCCAATGGACGATATCACCCATACACATGCCGCGGCCAAGTATCCAAAGTCATGGCACGACCATGGTCAAGTATCCAGCGGACAATATCACACATACCGGCCCGGGACTCGGCGAAAAAGGTAACAACAGAATGCGCGAACAGAATCACAAGCAACCAAATACACACGGGCAGAATCGTAAATAGCCACACGTATAGAATTTCTTTTATTACAAACTCAACAAAACAACCCAGAGCACACCATTCCTTTGAAACCAAGACAATAGTTAAATCAGGTTCTTTTTCAACCATTATTCGAAAACATATTAATAGCAAACAACAATTTAATTACCTTCTAAAATCCAATGACCAAATATATTTATTATCATTAGTAAGTGCGGAAACAAGTTTCGGGTTTATTGAATTAGTATACAATAGTTACAATCTTTTGAAATCGTTTTTATAAGTCAAAATGTATTATAAAACCCAACGAGGTAGTTAAAATAACTATTTTATAGCAATCGGAGTAATAGTTAAAAGTTTTTCTTTTCAAAATCACACAAGTATACCAAACAGGGCGACATTGGGAGATCTTGACGCGTGGCCCCACCTCAGTCGAGCCGAGGCGGCGCAGACATAAATTACAAACATTAGGCTACCTAAAGCCATCCATAAAAGTTTCGGAGCGATCCGATACGTTTGCAACAATTACAAAGGGTTTCAACAACCTTTGACCAAATATGAAAATTATAGTTCAATTGCGGCGAATGAATAGTATGCAAAATCAACTCGGCTTTCCGAGAGCACGAATTATCCCCGAGGTTCCGATCTTAGCCTAGTAGGGCTAGGACATGCCAAAAGAAGGAAAGGGCAAGCTTTACATACCTTACGAACCGCGCCTTACGCTCGTCAAATCTCAATTCTCGTTTCGTCCAAAAACCGCAAATGGTCATCTTTACCGCTTACTATTCATGAAAGTTAATATTTACTCTTTGGGTTATATTGGGCTACCGAAATTCGGCGGCACCTCCCTATAAATACGACACCCCCGAGATTCAACCCGGCTCAAAACAATCAATAACAGCATCAACAACACCAACAGCATCAACAACATCAACAACTGTCATGAAACGCACTATAATATAAGTAATCCTTCTTTTCACATACGACGACACTTTTCGTTCCAACTTCACAATATCAAGTTAATATCATTATTCTCACATTCATTTACCAACTCAAGGTTATTCAAACACAACTCGGACACACTTTTCATCATTTCACAAAATACACAAAATTCTCATCAAACCATAATTCATCCCAAACTTCCAATTTTTCAACATAAGTATTCATAACATATTTCCATCTTCCAATTTCGTCATCCACAATCATAATTCACATCTATAATCTTACTTTCATAATTATATAAAAACTATACAAAATCACATAAATTTCTCATAGCAACATACAACCAACTCCAATACCAACTTGGTTCATTAAACCTTTCTTTTCATCACAAACATTACCGCAACACAACTAACAACTAAATGAAAATTAATTCATTTCCATTCCAACTTCAATATACCACACGGCCATAACATATATTTCCAACTTCAACCAAAATCATTAAACTTCCATTATCAATGTAGAATCACCAACAACTACAATTAGAATACTACATAAAACTAACTCATTTTGCCTACACCATGCATGCATACACACGGCCACCTATACACACACAAACACCATGCAAACTTCCATAATTTCATGATTTCTACTCATTTCCATAAACCACAACACAAACAAACCTTCATAACATAAATAGAAGGATGAATTCTTACCTTCTTCTTCTAACTTCTTCACTCCACCAAATTGTCCAAACGACGAAACGAGCGACTTATCCTCCGAAATAATTATACCACGTTGTAGAGGACCCTTGAATTAGTAGGAAAACAACAAGAAAACAATTTTTGGAACAAGATTTTAAGGGGCAAACTTGGAGACCATGGCCGAATGGCCATGGTTGTTGGTCTCCTTCTTTCTTCTTTCTTTTTCTTTCTCAATTTTTCTTGAATCATCTAGAGACAAAGATAAGGCATGATGATATATTGTAATTTCCCATGTGGGGCCCACCTTGGCCGGCCCCTTTTTTGCTTTTTCTAATTTCTTTTTCTTTTTTTTTTCCACACTTTTGGAATTTTCATGAAACTAATTTTTTTTGAGGTTCCAATTTTTCCCTTGGCCTTTTCCGATATTTCCACATCCAAAGTCTCATAACCAACTTATATACTAAACGTAGTCAAAACATGGTCTTGTCCATAACTCGTCGCAACCAACTTAAAATATTCCGACATACAAAGTACGGGGTGTAACATCCTTTCCCCCCTTTAGAACATTCGTCCTCGAATGTTCAACTAGCCCCTACGGGGTCTTACAAGCACCGGGGAGATTTCGACGAGTTTCCTCTACATTTCTTGCTATCTCAAAACACGGACACGAAGAAAATACCAACGGTGCCTCACAGGCCATCATACGTACATACATCATACCATATCGCAGCCACACGGGGCTCCCAATATCATCGCACACACAAACGATAAACATACCTCGCATGCCCAACTCAAACGGCACTCGCTACACCTTCTTATTTGCTTTCCCCCTTTAGGCTTCAACTCGTACTTCGATCGCAACTTCAATATCTTTCCCAACATACATCTTCATACCTTTGCTTACCTGCGTACTTCGTGACTTCCAACATCATCAATCACTTCCTTCTATCAGCGTCATTCATTAACTGCAATCACAAATTGGGGTAAGGAGTCCCATCTCCTATGTCTTGGCTCTATGGCACGATCTCAGAGATGAAAGAAGAGTAACCATCCTAAATGCCCCGTAGCCTCCTGTTTATAAATGTGGCGCGCAACACACCATAAACAAGACTCTCTTGGACACGACTTTGCGTACAACCCCTAGGACGGACACAACCGCTTTTGATACCACTTTGTCACACCCCAATTTCCGATAGGGTGTGATGGGCACCCGACCCTTACCTAGGGCCGAGCGAACCCGCGGACTTTCGTAATACACACAATCATCCTGGGCCCGCAACCCGCGTCAAAATACAGAAGGAAATTTTTTTCTCGAAACACAAACATGCTTTTCGTCTTTTTCAAATCAAATACAATCTGTAACCATAACCAAATCTGTAAACACATGAAATCCATAACACAATGCGTACTGAAACATCGGCTTACATAGCCGCTTACAAACGGACATCTCATACATACGACACTGTCTGCAAAGTCTCTAACATAACTCCGAATACCATACAAAACATTCTGACTCGGCAGCACTCCGGAGGGAATGGAGCTCGCCAATCCAGCCGGAACGTCCTTTGCTAACATCATCTGCTCATCTGTGGGTACCTGCGCGGCATGAAACGCAGCCCCCGAAGAAAGGGGGTCAGTACGGAATATGTACTGAGTATGCAAAGCAGAAAATACAGAAAACGAAGTAAAGTATACCAAACGCGAGTATAATAGTCCAAATACCAACGTACTTACCTCTGACATCCTAGGCATACATACACCAGTCATACACACATATACCGCGGCCAGGAACCCAGCGGTTAATGTCACAAATATATAAATATACCGCGGCCAGGATCCCAGCGGTTAATAACACAAATATACACAGTTCACATACATACATACCGCGGTCAAGAATCCAGCGGTCATGTCACCGCCCGCGGTCAAGTATCCAGCGGACGATATCACACGTACACATGCCGCGGCCAAGTATCCAGCGGTCATGGCACAGCCCGCGGTCAAGTATCCAGCGGACGATATCACACATACACATGCCGCGGCCAAGTATCCAGCGGTCATGGCACAGCCGCCAGGGTCAAGTATCCGGCGGACAATATCACACATACCGGCCGGGACTCGGCGAAAAAGGTAACAACGAGAATGCGCGAACGAATCACAAGCAACCAAATACACACGGGCGAGAATCGTAAATAGCCACACGTATAGAATTTCTTTTATTACAAACTCAACAAAACAACCCGAGCACACCATTCCTTTGAAACCAAGACAATAGTTAAATCGAGTTCTTTTTCAACCATTATTCGAAAACATATTAATAGCAAACAACAATTTAATTACCTTCTAAAATCCAATGACCAAATATATTTATTATCATTAGTAAGTACAGAAACAAGTTTCAGGTTTATTGGAATTAGTATACAATAGTTACAATCTTTTGAAATCGTTTTTATAAGTCAAAATGTATTATAAAACCCAACGAGGTAGTTAAAATAACTATTTTATAGCAATCGGAGTAATAGTTAAAAGTTTTTCTTTTCAAAATCACACAAGTATACCAAACAGGGCGACATTGGGAGATCTCGGGATGCGTGGGCCCCACCTCAGGTCGAGCCGAGGCGGCGGACATAAATTACAAACATTAGGCTACCTAAAGCCATCCATAAAAGTTTCGGAGCGATCCAGATACGTTTACAACGATTACAAGGGTTTCAGCAACCTTTTGACCAAATATGAAAATTATAGTTCAATTGCGCTGAATGAATAGTAGGCAAAATCAACTCGGCTTTCCGAGAGCAGAATTATCCCCGAGGTTCCGATCTTAGCCTAGTAGGGCTAGGACATGCCAAAAGAAGGAAAGGGCAAGCTTTACATACCTGAACCGCGCCTTACGCTCGTCAAATCTCAATTCTCGTTTCGTCCAAAAAGCGCAAATGGTCATCTTTACCAGTTACTATTCATGAAAGTTAATATTTACTCTTGGGGTTATATTGGGATACCGAAATTCCGGCAGCACCTCCCCTATAAATACGACACCCTCGAGATTCAACCCGGCTCAAAACAATCAATAACAACATCAACAACACCAACGGCATCAACAACATCAACAACAAGCGTCATGAAACGCACTATAATATAAGTAATCCTTCTTTTCACATACGACGACACTTTTCATTCCAACTTCACAATATCAAGTTAATATCATTATTCTCACATTCATTTACCAACTCAAGGTTATTCAAACACAACTCGGACACACTTTTCATCATTTCACAAAATACACAAAATTCTCATCAAACCATAATTCATCCCAAACTTCCAATTTTTCAACATAAGTATTCATAACATATTTCCATCTTCCAATTTCGTCATCCACAATCATAATTCACATCTATAATCTTACTTTCATAATTATATAAAAACTATACAAAATCACATAAATTTCTCATAGCAACATACAACCAACTCCAATACCAACTTGGTTCATTAAACCTTTCTTTTCATCACAAACATCACCGCAACACAACTAACAACTAAATGAAAATTAATTCATTTCCATTCCAACTTCAATATACCACACGGCCATAACATATATTTCCAACTTCAACCAAAATCATTAAACTTCCATTATCAATGTAGAATCCGCAACAACTACAATTAGAATACTACATAAAACTAACTCATTTTGCCTACACCATGCATGCATACACACGGCCACCTATACACACACAAACACCATGCAAACTTCCATAATTTCATGATTTCTACTCATTTCCATAAACCACAACACAAACAAACCTTCATAACATAAATAGAAGGGATGAATTCTTACCTTTCTCTTCTAACTTTTTCACTCCACCAAATTATCCAAACGACAAAACGAACGACTTATCTTCCGAAATAATTATACCACGTTGTAGAGGACCCTTGAATTAGTAGGAATACAACAAGAAAATAATTTTTTGGAAACAAAATTTGAAGGGGCAAACTTGGAGACCATGGCCGAATGGCCATGGTTGTTGGTCTCCTTCTTTCTTCTTTCTTTCTTTCTCAATTTTTCTTGAATCATCTAGAGACAAAGATAAGGCATGATGATATATTGTAATTTCCCATGTGGGGCCCACCTTGGCCGGCCCCTTTTTTTGCTTTTTCTAATTTCTTTTTCTTTTTTTTTTCCCACACTTTTGGAATTTTCATGAAACTAATTTTTTTTGAGGTTCCAATTTTGCCCTTGGCCTTTTCCGATATTTCCACATCCAAAGTCTCATAACCAACTTATATACTAAACGTAGTCAAAACATGGTCTTGTCCATAACTCGTCGCAACCAACTTAAAATATTCCGACATACAAAGTACGGGGTGTAACAATAAGCCCTTCGGCTATCAAAATAATATATACATGCATATACATGAAGACTATGGGACCATACTACCCACACTGCGTATCTACGAGCCTCTACTAGAGTACTAGACATATGGACGGGACAGGACCCCGTCGTGCCCAAAATATGTACACATATATATACCAAAAGAATAATCAATGGCACCTCCGGAAAAGTGGAGTGCTCTCAATTAGCTAATGGCTCCTATGAGAGAGAAGATCTCCTCCTACCGTCTCACCTGTGGGCATGAACACGGCGTCCAAAGAAAAACGGACGTCGATTTAATATTGTACCGAGTATGTAAGGCATAAACAATAATGAAAAACATCAAGAAAATGAGAAGCAATCAGAATTCGTTTTCATAAGAGAAATAATGCATGTTGGCTTACTATCATAATCATCATCATGTCATGTATGCATAAATGTATAAGCTGGCCAACCATATAGGTGCGGTGTGATAATCAATAACATTAGCCCGCGTCCAGGCCTCCCGCGTTCGGGGTACCATCTCATGTCGCCCACTAGTGGTGTCTGCCCATGCCATCTGGCCATGGTGTATAGCTGCCCGCCTTGGCGGTGACTGCCCGGCCATATAGGCGTGGTGTAATATCACTAGATTTTCATCATAGTATGCTCATCATAATATACTCATCATAATGCATGCATAGAGACTCATAGATAATCATACTTTATCGGGGTGACATAAGGTCGTAGACCCCCGATTTCATTATGGAGCATTCATAAGTTGCGTTGTCTCACCTTGATGGAACGAGCGTAAGGTGAGTGTATACAATGATAAACATCAATAGATTATAAATAGCATCATTGGCTTTATAGGAACATCACATCATGGCTCTAGAGTCGTTAGACTTTAACTTATCATCATCATTATCGTACTCATATCGTATCTCTTATCTCGTATAGCTATTCATGAACGAGGACTCTTAACTTTCTTGAAGATAGGAAATTCATAAGGAAGGAGGAAATTCATGCCATAAGATTCATGCCTTAGAAAGAAAGGATTAGCCTCACATACCTTTGTCGTTTAGCTACTATATTGCTTGCTCGTTCTCCTTTAATGCGCTCGTTTATACCTTCAAGGGAATTCGTATCGACATTAGCTAGACAATTATAAGAACGGGCTTACTAAAGCTAAAAAAAATTGGGCAGCATTTCCTTCGTTTATACTACTTTCCGTCATATTCCATATCAGCTCCCAACATTCATAACATCAATCACAATATCATAACAATCGTCATTCATTTACATTATTCGCATTTCACAATTTCACTCCAAATTCTCCATAGTCATGACCAAAGTCCATTATTGCTTTCTCATACAATACTTATTCCATTTTCTAAATATCATTTATAACGTATTTACAATCACAACATATCCATTCTCATGATTCAATCCAAACTACTACTCAACAATGATACTATTCACACATTTATGACCCATTCTCTATACTCTTCTACAATCCAAGTGTTTCAACTTAATAATACTTCAAACAACATGGAAAGATCATGAAACTCACCTTAGATGATGGAGGAATAAGCCTTGAATGGTAATACACTTCTTGCACCAAAAACCTATTTCACCTTTCTTGGGATTTCTTGGTTTGGATGACTTTAGGGAGGTTTCATACACTTGATTTACTTCAATTCTTGTTATTGATCTTTGATTTCCTTGGTTTTCTTGTGGATGAAATATGTGGAAGGTTCTAGAGGTCTTGAGAGGTTGAAGAAAAGTGTGGAAATGAAATAAATGAAATGGAGCATTATTATATAATTGAACATAAGTTCAACTACAGTATTACGGACTTCCACAATCGTTTCACGGTCCGTGGATCATGGTGTTGGTCGTGGTTTAACATGGTTCATGATCAGCCACGTCGACATTTCTGTTGGCGGGCCCACGACCCATCCACGGTCCGTGGATCATGGTTTTCCGTGGAACATGGTCGTGGAACTCCGAAGTTCCACCGAAGTTGTTCCCGTCGTCTCGTTTGATCTCCAATCCTTATGGAACCTTCTTAACACTTGTTTATCACTTCATTAGCAATCTAAGGGACGTCATAACTCTTTTCCAAAACATCATTAACTTGATGCTCGTAATTTGCTCGACACACGACTTATAACTGGCTTTCCTTAACAACTTTCTTTCCTTAACTCGAATGTCTTTGGAAATCTTAATTAGGGCCATTGAAGACTATTTCTTACTTTTCCAAACCTCGTATACGTCATGTCCTTCGTTAGTCTATTCACTGTACGCTAAGGGGAAATTTTCAAGGTGTAACATTATTCCCCCCCTTTTGGAACATTCGTCCTCGAATGTTAAGTCATCGGGGATTCTATAAAAATTTTGCCAGAGTCTCCCCTGTAATGTAGCACTACCATCCTGTCACAACAACCCATAATAACATTGCCTCACAGGGCCACAACACAATAGCAATATAGATTGGCCACACACGACCCATATGCATAAAAGAAAGGCATACATACTGTCACGACCCAGCCCCGTGGGCCGTGACTGGTGTCCTACCTGGACACCCATACGTACCTACCTAACAGATCCAATATACCAAATAGCTAATGCGTCTAACATATTTAAATCCATACAGATATAAGGTGCACCGCTCGAACATACATACACATATATACATACTAAAACCTGTACAGAAGCCGTTAAGGCTGTTATATTAGACAAAGTCACAAACTCGCACAACTTACCGAACAGTGACAACCCATATCCCACAAACATGTCTGCAGACCTCTAACATACAGAACAGAATCAAAAGACGGAGGGCCCCGCCGTACCCGCATGATCATATATACGAACAAACGTACAAATAAGATATATACCAAAAGTATCGGCTCGGATCGAGAAGGAGCTCTCCCGGACGATGCGACCGATAACCTAAACCGGCGGCGTACCGCGTGTGGCGCGTACGCACTCGTGGGCATGTAACACGACCCCCGATAGCTGTGGGGGTCGAAGGAAGTGTCTACCGAGTATGTAAAGCGGAACATAGCATACATAATCAAAGTAACCAGAATCAGATATATAAAATCATAACGTACGGAAATACGTAAATAGGGCGGACGTATCGGATTCGTAGCGGGAGTCGGACTTACGAGCGTATGGACGTAGTCATAAGCGGCGGAGACGGGCATACGGACCGGAGAATCGTAAGCGAGTAGTACAGCATCATAAGCGGAATCGGACTTACGAGAGCGTACGTACGTTGTCGGGTAACTGTAACTCAAAGGTATGACAGACAGCTCGTAGTCCGAATCGTCGATTTGTGTTACGTAGTCATATTCCAAATCGGACATACGAATCGTAAAGTACATTGTAATCATGATTATTCGAGTCATAATCATACGCGGTCGTACATATCAAAAATCGGATCCCAATCACATACGACAGATCCCTCGCCCTTTCATAAGGGACGCGGTAACCCGAACCCGACCCTCGTAGTACGGGACGCGGTGGACGATGTAATCGAGATCAAATGCCATCCCCGGCCGCCATCCCCATAATATCACATAATCGGATCATAATCAAATCATAATCGATCCGGATCATACAGACGGATCCCGACCCGCACATCCGAGGGGACGCGGTGAACAATGCGGCGATCATTTGAGCACTAATCACGCTTAACCTCCGCCGGGCGCGGTAAGGAAGCATTGAGACATCCACGAACAAGATCCATGAGAAACTATACACATACGGCCCGACATACGTACGTAATCAAAGCGAAGTAGTTCAAAGATAAGTCAAATCGGAGTAAGCGGATCGATCGGAACGTAGTATCGGAATCGTTCCGTAGATCGGAATAATATTCGATTCATGAAGATTCTAGTCATAATACTTATTAGTTTAGTGGACTTCCCATAATTAAGAGTTACTTATGAAAATCGAACGAAACGATCGATTTGAACCCTACGGGAGTATCAGGGTATTGTGGGCCCACCTCGGACCCAACCATAATAAAGTACGTGAATTATAGATAATGAACCTTAGGGAGTCGTCCATAATCATCTTAGAGTGTTTCGACTCCATTTATGGAAGTTGCATACTTATAGGTTAGTTTAGAAGAATTTGGTTCAATCTTACTGAAAGATTTGGCGCTATTTTCAATCTTGAATTCCGAGAAGCGTAACCGAGGCTCGCTTTCAAGCTTTAAACAGACTCGGAACATGCCAAAGAATAAAGGGCAAGGCTTTACATACCTCAATTACGCCTTATGCTCGCTTGGCCTCACTTCCATTCCGTCGTAACTGCAAATGGTCATTCTTACCAATTACTATTCATGCAAGCTAATATTTCAACTTGGGGTTATGCTTGGCTACCGAAATTTCGGAGAGATTTCCCCTATGAATCCAACACCCCGAGACGTAGCTCGGCTTAATACATCAACAACAACAACCTAACAATCCAACAACAACAACAAGTATTGCAAAAAGCACAATATGGCACCACTAGCCATTTTCCTACATAACATAATAATTTCCGTTCTAACTTCACACTTTCAATCCAACATTGACATTTCCATATTCATCAACCCAACAAGATCACTTCGGAAACATTCCATAACATTTTACGAAATATTCACAAAATATACAACTTTCCAACATAAGGCCATAATTCTTCCAACATTTCCAAATCAATACAAACTTACATCATTTTCCTTCGTTTAGATTATAAGAATCATAACAACACATCTAACATATCAAATAAAACAATTCATCATTATTTCCAATTCACCATGGCTCACGGCCAACCTCCACTTTCTTACCTTCAACCTAATTCATTCAACTTCCCTTTCCAACATGAATTACATCATAGCCACAACTAAAATACAACATAAAATCCAACACATCTTCCATACACAACCATGCACATACACGGCCAAATCTATATATATATATACGGCGTGTCCTACAACACACTCACACACATGCACGGCTTCACACTACCAATCACCACTCCATGATTTCCATTCAATTCCACACATAATAACATACACATAAACTTCCATAGCATAATATAACATAAGCATGAATTCCTTACCTTTCTTCCAAATTCCAATCTTCCGCAAACGTAGTTCTTTTGCTTAGCTAATTATGCCACGTTGTTAAGCGCCTTGAACTTAGCAAGAATTCAAGAAGACACAATTTTTGAACCAACACCCAAGTTCCTAGAATTTTTTTTTCTCTTCTCTTCTTTCTCTTCTAGGCCCAAGGGCCTTCTTTTTTTCTCTTGATTTCTTTTGACTTCTCTTGAAAATTCTTAGAGGGATTCCTATATATTTATCCCTAGAGTGGTTTTCCACATATTTGGCACATGGAAAAAATTTATTAATTGGGGTGGGCTTGGGCCTTAGGTTGGCCGGCCACCCCTTCAAATTTTGGGCCTCATTTGCTTATTGTCTTCTTGGCCCAATAAGCTAGAATTCTTATTTCAAAATTTCCGAAACAAATTTCCAAAATTCCAATTTTGCCCTTAGGCCTTCTCCGGCGTTTTCACATACAAATCTCCATAATTGCCATACACTTACTAAGAAAAATTCAAACATGGCCTCCTTTCTCATAAATCACAATTGTTTCGAATTTTCCGATTATGCGAAAAAGCGGGATATAACACATACCTCATAATCTCGATGCCTCATCATAGATCTCTTCCGGGGACTGAAATAAATGTGGATATGTGGACTTCATCTTTTCTTCCGCTTCCCAGGTCATTTCTTCTCGGTTGTTATTCCGCCACAATACGTTAACTGAAACCACTTCCTTGTTCCGAAGTTTCCGTACTTGCCTGTCTAGTATGGCAATAGGCACTTCTTCTTAGGCTAGCTTTTCTGTGATCTGAACATCATCTATTGGCACAATATTTGTAGGATCTCCAACACACTTCAAAGCATGGAGACATGGAAAACTAGATGGACTAGTTCGATTTAAAGGCAAGTCCAATTCATTTTACTTGCCCACCTTACGGAAAGAATTTGAATATGGTCCAATATATAGAGGACTCAACTTTCCTTTCTTACCAAATCTCGTCATAAACCCCTCTTCATTGGCGATATAAGAACAACCAATCATCGACTTGAAATTCCAAATCTCGGTTTTTGTCCGTATAAGATTTTTGAAATTTGGGCTGTTAATAATCGGTCTCGGATCACCTTGACTTGATCTACAAGTCTTGTTGAATCATTATGATTTGGTATTAATGTTATAAACGTACTTCTCCGACTTCAAACAATCTCAATTGGAGATACTCATCTTTTATAACGCTTCATACAGAGCTATTGATACCATAAATAAAGAGCTTGGTTTGTGCAAACTCAATTCGGGGAAGTGGTCATCCCAACTACCACCGAAATCTAGTCCTTCCCGTAAGATATCTTCTAAAGTTTAAATAAGTACGCCGGCTTGTCCGTTTTTTCTAATGAACTTATAAGTGAGCTCTACTTGAGTACGTAGACCTTCTTCGAAAGATTTCCCGAACTTAGCCGTAAATTGTTTTGAAGTCCGTTATAAAAGATCTCTTTAATACCATGGAGTTTCCACAATTTCCTTGATATACAACCTTGCATAATTTTCTTCATAGAGGTGGTTTTAATAGGAGAAATGAAGCTCGTCAAATCTATCCACAATCACCCATATGGAATCACACTTGCCTCGGAAAATAATCCTACAATTGAAAATCCATATTGATCACTTCCCATTTCACTTAGAAAAAGTCGTTTGCAATAATCCCCCGGCTTTTGATGTTCTATCTTTACCTAAAGTCATCAATTTGGGCATTGTCACCGTTTTCCTATGTCTCTTCATCCATCCCACCAATACATCAACTTGAGATCATGTTACATCTTTGTCGTTCGGGATGGATAGAATAATCATTAAGAATATAATGAGCTTCAGTTAGATTCGGCGCATAATCCCTAACGTTCGAACACATAGTCACCCATGGTTCGAGAACTCCTTCTATGGAAATTTCAAATAGAGACTTCTCCTTTGCATGACATATATCTCTATAATGGCTCAATTAAGGATCTTCATATTGTCGCTCTTTTACTTCCATATTCAAGGACGAAAAAAAAGGATAATGAATACCAATCCCCGTCATCGCCGAATCAATTAGACATACTCCAAAAAATAAAAATTGGTGGAGTTCATGAATCATTTCTTCTTCTCCGAGGGTACTTCACATAAGCTACCCATTGATCGGAGATTTCCATGGCAAGGGGACTACATTTGCCTTTATTCAAATGGTATAAAATATTCACATCATAATCTTTCAATAATTCTAACCACCGCCTTTGCCGCATTCAACTCCTCCTATTTGAAAAGATATCAAGACTTCTTATGATCCGTATAGATATCAACGTGCACGCCATACAAATAATGTCTCCACATTTTTAATGCATGAATAACTGTGCCAATTCAAGATCATGAGTTGGGTAATTCTTTTAATGTTTCCACAAATACCCTCGACTTTACCATGGGCATCAATACACATCCTAACCCCACGGTGGTTACATCACAATACACAACATAGCTATCCGTCCACATAAGTGTTAAGACTGAGCGAGGTTAATGATCTTCAACTCTTGGAAGCTATGCTCACAAGCATCATTCCACCGAAATTTAGTCAACTCGGTTAGCTTGCAAAGCAAATACATGAGGGAAATGGATGAAAAGCCCTATGAATCTTCTATAATAACACCGCCATTCCTAAAACTACGGACTTACTCGTAGGCGTCGTAAGCCTTGGCCAAGTCTTCACATATTCAATTTTCCGAGTGTCAACTCTAATGCCATCATCCGAAATAACATGCCCTAAGAATGTCACGAAATTCAATCAAAACTCGCACTTTGAAAATTTTGCCTACAACTCCCGAGTTCGAAGAATTCCGTGAACAATACGTAAATGAAACAAGTATGTTCGATTCAAGCGAGAATACACCCGAATATCATCAATGAATACTATTACGAATAGATCCAAGAGAGGCTCGAATACATTATTCATCAAGTTCATGAACACCGCCGGGCATTAGTTAGCCCAAACGACATCACTTTATTGACTCATAATGGTCATATCTCGTTCAAGGTCGTCTTGGGAATATCTTCTTCTCTAACTCTCACTTGATGATAACTCGATCTCGAGTCTATTTTGAAAACCACTTGGCAAAAACTGTAGCTGATCAAATAAATCATCAATTCTCGGAAGAGGGTATTTATTCTTTATGGTCACCTTGTTCAGCTGTGTATAGTCAATACACATTCGTAGGGAGCCATCTTTCTTTCTTACGAATAAAACTAGTGCTCCCCACGGCGATGAACTAGGTCTAATAAACCTTCTCAAGCAAATCTTTCAACTGTGCCTTTAGCTCCTTCAATTCTGCTGGAGCCATTCGGTAAGGAGGGATAGAAATAGGCTTGGTATCCGGCAACACATCAATGGCGAACTCAATTTCTCTTTCCGGAGGAAGGTCTGGAAGTTCATCTGGAAATACATCCGGAAATTCATTCACTACCGGAACAGATTGAAAAACTGGCGACTTTGCTTCGGTGTCATGAACTCAGACTAGATGATAAATATAGCCCTTGGCTATCATCTTTCTTGTCTTAAGGTAGGAAATAAACCTACCCCTTGGAGTTGCCGTATTACCTTTCCATTCAAACACGGGCTCTCCCGGAAATTAAAATCGAACTAATTTCATCCGGCAATCAACATTAGCATAACATGAGGCCAACCAATACATACCCATAATTACATCGAAATCTAGCATTTCCAGCTTAACTAAATCGACTTTAGTTTGGCGATCATATATCACAATAATACAATCTTTGTACACTTGTCTAGCTATCACGGGATCACCAACCGAAGTAGATACCTCGAAAGGTTTAATTGGCTCGGGTTTAACGCCAATACGATTAGCAACATATGGAGTAATATAAGATAGCGTGGAACCCGGATCTATCAATGCATACACGTCATAAGAACATGCTGTCACAACCCAACCCCGTAGGCGGCGACTAGTGCCCGAACTGGGCACCCGTACACACCCATTAATCAGAAATAGTGTACGAATAACTTATACCGGTACATCTAACATATATTTGCAGAAACGTGGAACGTCGCCCGAAGTCGTCACAAATGTATATATACGATGTACATATCGCTATCGCAATCAACAGATAATATCACACATGAGCCGATAAGGCTATCATAGTATAGGCGACGCCCAAATCACAAATCACACAGATACTCGACTAAACAAAGCATTGAATACCCATAACCCACACATATATGTCTACGGACATCTAAGAATAATAACAAAGTCATATGACGGGACGGGGCCCCGCCGTGCATGAATAAACATATACATATATGCAATAACACAACTGACCAAAACATAGGCTCCCGAACAAGAGAGCGCTCCAAAACAGCCGAACAGAATCCTAAGGCATGGATTATCCAAGTAAGTACATACCGCGCGGCATAAACGCGGCCCCGAAGAAAAGGGGTCAGTACGGAATATGTACTGAGTATGCAAAGCATGAAATACAGTAAACAGGATCAAAGTCAAAACCAGAAATACAGAAAATGAATGCAATATCCAGAATATCGAAATGCTTACTCATAAAAACACAAATCATGCATGGGCTCTTAGAACTATGGTCGCCCTCCGACATTGGCGCCATAACACATCATACTCCAGAAGATTTCATATCTCCGTATCCCCGTCACCATCATAACACATCATAACGCCAAATATACTCGGTACCCGGCCCTCTAGCGAGGGCTCGGCGAACCGGACACATCATACTCCGGAATATATCATAGTGCGCACGAAATATAACCGGCCCGGGACTCGGTGAAGGATGTAATAACATAATGCACGAGCAGAGTCGTGGGCAACTATATGCAGTTTAAAACATTTTCAAAGACTCGATAGAATAATCAAAATGAACCATTATTTTAAGAAAACAAGGCGATAGTCAAATCAAGTTTCTTCTGAATGTCGTTCGAGAACATATCAAACCATAGGAAATAGCTTATGGAAATTACGGGCATAATCGTCATTACAACCCAATAGAGAAGTAAGTAACCAACGCTCGAGGGTTAAGACGGTAGTCACACCAAATTCTTCTAAAAGTCGTTAGTACTACACAAGGGAAAGTCTCGGGGCCCACGGACGAGTATCAAACCAATCCGAGTCCATTGAAAAGTTGGAGACCTTATTCATTATAGAATCTCCTACGAACGTTTCGAGACGATCCGAGCTCGTCTATGAAAGTTACGGTTGTTCGTAGTTATAGAATCCTTTAAAAACAACGTTCTTTATGCAAAATTTGAAATCCAATTGTACAAAAGACTTAAGAACCATAAGTTGGCCATATTAAGGACGCTAACATTAAGAAGTAAATAAGAATCGTATACGTGCTCGGATCTTAAGAATGAAGTTCCCCCGAGACTCATACTTACGCTAGGACATGCCAAAAGAAAGAAAAGTTAGGCTTAACATACCTCGTCCGCTTCCTAGATTAATCCAAACTTACGTCTTGGCTTCTCCAAAATCTACAATAACATCATTAGATGCCCAACATTAGTCGTAAGCTCTTAGAAATCCAATTCTAAGCTAGCACTTTATCTACAGAAATTTGGGCAGCACTTCCCCTGTAAATTCAACAACCCCGAGAATTCAACTCGGCCAAGTCTTCAACAACAATACCAACAACATCAACAACTAATTCAAAATGCATTCTAACGTCAATAACTCTTTTCTACGTAATTCGACAACACTTCATTTACATTCAAATCACCACATATACCATCAAAACAACACCAATGCACACACGTATCAAGTACTAATCCGAAATCATTCAAACGAGATTCAAGAACGTTTCAAACAATCCACACAACATTCAAACGGCCCAACCAATGTGCAATGCTACCCGAAACCTTCCAATTTCCATAGGAACCATAACAACACATTTCTTTCTTTCAAATTCATAAACTACACCAATAATTCACATATTCACAACATTAACCTTAACAATACAAGAAACTACACTAAATTCACATTATCTTCAAAACAGCCCATAAACGTTCTCTACTTCAACTTGGATCATTAAATCATCATTTTCACCATAAAATCCATACAATAACAACCAAAACATACTAAATAAAATTAGTTCTTCATTCCTACACACAACTACACATACCGCCACACACTAACATCCATATTATCATGAATTTCATCCATTTCCACTTACTACAACATGCACAAACCCTTCATAACACATGAAAAGAGGATTAAAACTTACCTTTTTCACTTAGTTCTTCAACATGGCTTGAGTTGAGAAGTGTAAAGATGAATGGTTTTCTCGTTCTAACAATTACTCCATGTTGTTTAGGACCTTCCAATGAGTAGAAAACCTAGAAGAAAATAATTTTTGATGGTCAATTTTTCATGGCCATGTTCGGCCAGCTCCAACCGAACAACCCCTTTCTCTTTTTTTTTCTCCATGTTTCTTCACAATTCTAGAGTTGGAAAAGATGACTATTATTCTTGCTTGTCATCTAATATATAACCATATGTTATTCATCCATGTGTCCATGGCCCACACATGGCATGGATGAATTTAATTTGGCCAAATCATATGTGAAACCTCACCTAGTCCCACGACCAAGTGGCCTTATTTGGCTATTTCATGAAAATTAATTAACTTTTCATAATTCACTTTTAACCCCAAATTTTCCTTATTCCAAATTTACCCTCAACACTCCATACCAATAAAAAGATGAATATACAGCGCATTAAACAAAATCGAAGGTCAAAATTCTCAACCTCGTACCCCAGAATAGTCTTGCCTCTAACTTATCGTGGTTAGCTCGGAATGTCCCGACATACAAAATACGGGATATAACACATAAGGACAATGTACCTGTAACCACATCTGGGGAGGACTCGAGATCCTGTCATCCGGCCAAAGCATACAAGCGGGGTGAGTGGCACACAAGAGTAGCTATCCCCCTCGGCCTCTACCTCGGCCGTCGGGAATGCTGGGAGTCGCCTGTCGGACGCACCGATGAAGAACCAGCCGGCCCGATCTATAGGCCCGGACCCCAACTGCCCCCGCTCGTCGATAGGGCAATCTCTCATACGCCTACTAACCACAAGCGTAATAGGCATCCGAACCACAGCGGCACTGTCCAGAATGTAATTTACCATCGCACCGATCGCATCGCGGCTCACCGGCGTCTCCTGCGGCTATAGTCTCCCCAAACGCGAGCTGCCGAGGCCCTCGAACCGGCCCCGTCCCGAATGGAAAGAAGCGGTCAAATCTCCGGCCCGTAAATCGGGAGGCACTCGTCACCGACCGGCGCGAGTGTCGGAATGCGTCTCGCCTTGATCCCCTCTATAATCACCGCCTGTGCCCATAGATCTGGCCCTTTTGCTTTGCCCTCTATCAACATCACGATCGCCCCTTTGCGGAGGCTGTTGTCATTCTAGATTTTGGGCATGGGCTTGAGTGCGGGAAATGTCCATCTCATCTTGCAACGAAGCCGTCAAGCAATCTTTAAACAAGGGTGGCCCTAGGCCACTCACACCCCTATGCACCCGATCTCCCATGTCGGCCACCATAGTCGGGACATATCTAGCCAGTGAATTAAATTGAAGGCTATATTCCCGGGCGCTCATGTTCCCTTGCTTCAAATTTAAAAATCTATCCTCTCTAGCTCGGCGGACCTCGGGTGGCAAATAATGGCGAATGAAAGCATCCACAAACTCTTGCCCCGCAAACGGGAGGAGGAGGCGCATTCTCTCCTCGATGCTATCCAATTATTATACCATAAAACCGCCACATCCCGGAGTCTATATGATGCCACCTCCACGGATTCGGTTTCGGAAGCATGAATAATCCGCAATGTTCTCAACATTTCATCAATAAAGCCTTACGGGTCTTCATCCGGCTTTTTGACCCAACGAATTTCGGAGGATTTAAACTCGTGAAGTCACGGGCTCGGTACTAGCCGAACGATTACTCGTCCGCATTCTACGGGTGTGCACAGGCGGCAACCAACTGTGTCAATAAATGAATGGCCTCGGTCACTTGTTGACCCGAAGTAGTCGGTGGAGGAACTGGAGGCATAGGAGCTGGAGCTGAAGCCCCTTCCTGCTCTTCCGTAATAAGTGGAGTAGTGGAGGCATTAGATGGAGCCTCATTGTGTGATTCACCCTCTTCTACATTCATTGGCGGCTCTCTTTCTGTCCGCCTTTTCTGTTATATCCGGCATTTTTGCACATTTGGAAAATTTGGAATAATTTTTGCTTGTAAGAAATAAGGCCATATTTGGATTTTTCTTAGCAAGTGTGAGCCGGTTATGGAGGTTTGAATGCGAAAACACCGGAGAAGGCCTAAGGGCAAAATTGGAATTTTGAAAATTTATTTCGGAAATTGCAAAATACGATCCATGGGAAATTGGGCTCAAAATAATAAAGGAAATTGAGGCCCAAATTGTTAAGGGTGGCCGGCCATAGGGTGGCCAAGGCCCAACCCATGATTTAATTAATTCTCCCATGTGATAATTAATTATAAAAGCTTGGGAAGCCTTAGAAGATTCAAGAGATTAAAAGAAAAATCAAGAAAAATTGAGAGGAAAAAGAAAAAGGGAGCACGGCTCCATGGAGAAAAAGAGAAAGAAAAAGGAAAAAAATTCTTGGAGCCTTGTTCTTGATGTAAAAATCTTGTTCTCTTTGAATTTATAACAAGTTCAAGGCGCTCTTCGACGTGGCATAATTGGTTTGGAGGAAGAACTCCGTTTGCGGAAGGTTGAAATTTCAAGAAAAGGTAAGATTTCCATGTTTTATGTTATGGAATAGTGTATATGTTATGAGGATTGAATTTAGAAAATAAACATGGGGTTGTGTGTGTGTGTGTGTGCCGTGTGTGTGTGTGTGAGTGTATATAGCCGTGCATGTGCATGGTTGGGTATGGAGGATGTGTTGAAGTTTATGTTATATTCTAGTTGGGATTATGATGAAATTTATGTGAAAAATGAAAGTTGAATAAATTAGTGAAAGTTGGAAAACATGAGGTGTGGCCGTGTGGTGTAGGAAAGCAAAATGGAAATGGATTAATTTTCGTTTAGTTGTTAGTTATGTTGTTGTGATGTTTGCGATGAAAAGAAAGGTCTAATAAATCAAGTTGGTGTTGAAGTTGGTCGTATGTTGTCATGAGAAATTTATGTGATTTTTATATAGTTTTGCATACTGACTTATGAAAGTAAGATTTTAGATGTGAATCATAATCATGGATGATGAAATTGGAAGATGGAAATATGTTATGAATACTTATGTTGAAAATTGGAAGTTTGGGATGAATTATGGTTTGATGGAAATTCGGTATATTTTGTTTGAATAATGAGAAATGTGTTCGAATTGTATTTGAATGGTCTTGAATTAGTAGATAAGTATGAAAACGTTGATATTGGATGATAAGTGTGAAGTCGGAATGGAAACTGTTGCCTTATGTTGGAAAGTTGACTAGTTGTGTTATGTTGTGATTGTTAATGTTATGGATATTGTTGTTGGGTTGTTGTTGTTGGTATGGTAGCCGAGCTAAGTCTCGGGGTGTCGTATTTATAGGGGAGGTGCTGCCGAAATTTCGGTAGCCAAATAGAAACTAAAGATTGAAATGTCAACTTGCATGAATAGTAATTGGTAAAGATGACCATTTACAGATTTTTGACGAAACGGGATTGGAGATTAAGCGAGCATGAGACATCCGTAAGGTATGTAAAGCTCACCTTTTCTTCATATGGCATGTCCTAGGTCTACTAGGCCGAAAACGGAACCTCGGGACTAATTCTACTCCTAGAAATCCGAGTTTGCTTTTGGTTACTATTCATCCAGCGCAATTGAATCAAAATGCTTACCTTTGGATATAAGAACGCATAAACCTTTGTATCTTTCGTAAATGAATCCCAATGGCTCCGAAACTTTCCTGGATAATTCTATGGAGCCTAACGTTTGTAAATTATGTTCGCCGCCCCGGCTTGACCCGAGGTGGGCCCGCAAGTCCCGAGACTTCCTTTCTTTGGTTTGTCTGACTCATTTTCGTACGATCTGAAGAGGAAGTGTTTGCTTATGATTCTAAGGTCCGTTCGAATGTCTTATTATGTTATCTGAAAGTTCATCACTAAGAGCGCTACTATATTTTCCGAGAATAACTTACGATATGTTTTTCGAAAATTTATAACTAAAAAGTCCGCAACCTTTGTACACTAATTTCCGATTTATTCGATACTCGCTTTGAGCTTTCTAATACTAATGTAATTGTATATGAAATTATGTGCCGACTTCTGGAGTTTACTTTTAATATGCATATGACTTCTGCACTACTCTGCTCGTGCCGACTATTATGGTTTCGTTCGCCGGTACCCGGGCCGGTTCTGTGATCGTGCGCCTTATGACACATTCGGCAGTATGATGTGTTACGGTTTCCGAGACCTCGCCATAGGGCCGGTTACCGTTTATGGTGTTATGATGTGATATGGCATTTGTTATATGATTTGATGTGTGTGACTTTGGGGTGTGTTCGGAGATGTACGGAGATTTGAAAACTTCTGGAGTATGATGTGTTGTGGCACCAGCGTCAGGGGGTGACCACGTTCTAAGAGCCTATGCATGATTTCTATTTGCATTCTGCACATTTGCATTCCGTACAGGTTTGGGTCTGTTACTTCCGTATTTGTTCTGTATTTTCTTACTCCAGTTATGATTCGGTTTACTGTATCTTCTGCTTTACATACTCGGTACTTTTTCGTGCGACCCCTTCCCCGTGGGTCGTTTCAAGCATGCCGCGCGGTGTGCATGCGCTCGGTTGGGTGATTTCCCGGTTTAGGCTACCTATTCTGCGACTTTGGAGTGCTCCCCTCGATCCGGAGCCACATTTGGTATACATGCTTTGCTTTGGAGATTTCCGTATTTTGCTCGTTTGGGTACGGCGGGGCCTGTCCCGTCATATGTTCGTATGTACGTTCGTTTGTAGAGGCCTGTAGTCATGTTTGTGGGTCGTGGGTCCAGTCTGGTTGTGTGTGGTTTCGGTTTGTCTGTATATGATTTCGATTTGCGTCCTTAAGCGGCCCCGTATGCTACTATGGCCGATGTGGCCCATTTGTTTGCATGAGTGTGTCTGGGCGATGTACATTCCGCCAACTTTGAATCTGATGTGATGTTTGACACGGGTGCCCGCTCAGGACCGTATTTGTATGATATCCGCTTTCGACTATCAGTATGAATAAGTCTATTCCGGTGCCTGAGTAGGGCACTCAGTCACGGCCCACGGAGCTGGGTCGTGACATTAATGGCCTCGGCCACTTGTTGGCCTGAAGTAGATGGCGGAGGAACTGGGGGTACAGGAACTGAAGCTGAGGCCCCTTCTCGCTCTTCCATAACGGGCGGAGTAGTGGAGGCACTAAATGGAACCTCATCCTGTGATTCGCCCTCATCTGTATTCATAGGCGGCTCTATTTCTGCCTGCCTCCTCGTCGTGGTCTCACCCCTCTGGGCGACTTTAGCTTTTCCCTTTGGCGGTATTTCTGAAATCATAACATTCTCATTAGGGAGGAATTTTATCTTATACTTGGCTCTATCGCACGATCTCGTATGAAGAAAGATGGTCATTTTCCTAAATGCCCTGTAGCCTCCTGTTTATTAGCGTGGCGCGCAACACACCATAAACAAGACTCTACTAGACACGGCTCGTAGACACTTCCTAGGACCGGAATCGCTTCGATACCACTTTTGTCACGACCCGAAGTACGGGCCGCGACTGGTACCCAAGGCTGACCACCGAGCACCACCCGTTCTATTGCTTATCTTGTCTTCAATCATATTCCTTATCATTTATAGTCATAGAAAATGGCTTTCATTTAAAATATAGTTACTTATATAAACATAGGCCCTTTGGGCTATCAAAATGATAATATACATTGTCACGACCCAACCCCGTGGGCCGCGACTAGCGCCCGAGCTGGGCACCCGTACGTGCCAACACACAGTATCGCATATGTTAATAAGAAAATCAATAAGGTAATAACTCGAATATTTTAGAGAAATCCGGGCAGAGTTTCCTCTGTTTTTCCTACTAACCAAAATTTACCTGCACTCAGAAAATACCAGCAAAGGCCACACACGGCCATCATATCATATAAACACATACATAGGCGAGCCGGCAAGGCTGCCGCGGTCGATAACCGCCCAGACATGTATCACATACACATACTGTACAGACGGAACCATAACCCACATTCTGTGTCTACAGGCCTCTACATGACAGAACAGAACATACGGACATATGACGGGACAGGGCCCCGCCGTACCCTGAACAAATATACACAAGTGTAACAAAGAGATCGTACCAAAATCTGGCTCCGACAAGGGAGCTCTTCAAAATAGCCGGACAGGGACCCTAGGGCGGCTCACTCGAACGTATATCTGCACCTGCGCGGCATGAACGCAGCCCCCGAATAAAAGGGGGTCAGTACGAAATATGTACTGAGTATGTAAAGCAGTAAACACAATAACTGAATTATACGGGAATAAAGAGGACAGAGGAATAGTACAGTAACCGGATCTCATAAAACTTACCTTGAACGTAAATCATGCTTTTCAAAGTCATTAACGAACTGAGTATCATACTTAAAGAAATCATCATGAACATGTGCATACATAACATGCCCCGGCCCTCTAGCGAGGGACGCGGTAAGTAAAATCATCATGCATATATATGTAACGTGCCCCGGCCCTCTAGTGAGGGGCGCGGTGAAAGGAATCAGCATATGCCATCCTGGCCACCTCCCCGTCATCACATCATCATCATAATTATATATATATAACATGCCCCGCCCTCTAGTGAGGGACGCGGTGAACAATGCAAAGGAATTGCACGAATACATGCCCCGGCCCGGACGCAAGGAAAGATGTCATAATAGTCCGCACGAGCGAGTAGTGAGGTAACCATATGCATGTAAACAAATAAGTAAACAAATTATTTTTCAAAACTCGACGGACAATTACATTTGCCGTCCTTCGAAAGTGTAGAAACAATTACTGAATTAATCAAAATTGTGCACAAAAGTTACGAACTTCGGGAGTCATTCTTACCAGTCAACAATATCAAAATATGTTGTAGTATTCGATGGGACAATCAAAACAATCATCGTACTCGCATACTACTTAAAATAATTCAATTAAGTCAACATAACAAAAATCTCGCGGAACTAGGGGCCCACCTCGGGTCAAATGAGGCGGCGTACATGATTGACGTATAATACGCCTCATGACATTGCTTATGGGAGTTTTTAGGGTAATCGGATCCTATCCATGCAAGTTCTAGGCGTTCAGACAATTCTTTCAACTATTCATGAGCATTTGATTCAATTCTACTAAATGAATAGTAGCCAATTTCAATGTCGGATTTCTAGAATTAGAGTGATCCCCGAGACACGTATTCAAACCTATTACATCTAGGACATGCCAAAGAAAGGAGAGGTAAGCCTTACATACCTTACGGATGACTTGCGCTCGCTTAAACTCAAATCCCGTTTCGTCAGAAATCTGCAAATGGTCACTTTTACCAATTACTATTCATAAGACTTGAAACTCCAATCTTAAACTAATACTTGTCTACCGGAATTCCGGCGGCACCTCCCCTATAAATACAACACCCCGAGAATTAAACTCGGCTCAAAACAAGCAACAACAACCAAGCCAACAATTAAGATACCATATCGATAATCAATTCAAAATACATTTCCACACTAGTAACGCTCTTTACATAATTTCCACAACTTTCCCAACATTCCAACATACTACTTACATTCCAATCAATATCGACGTTTATACGTTCAATTACTAATCCGAGCCCATTCACACAATGAACAAGAACACTTTAAGCAATTCATACAATATTGCAAACAATCCAAACATTTTACCAACTTACCCGAAATCCAACCCAAACCCGAGAGCAACATGACTTGCCTTCCTTTCTTCCAAATTCATAAATTACACTAACAATTCATGCATTAGCAATGTCATTCTCTTAAGTACAAACTTTTGCATTAAACGCACAATGACTTCCAAAACAGTCCGCAACCATCGCAACATGAACTTTGATCATCCAAGAGCTCATCATCGATGTAGAACTCACAACGACAACAACTAAGGCCTTAAATAACATTTGCTCATCCTAGGCACAAACATGGCCTACATTCGGCCAGCTTAATACACACACATACATATGGTTTCGTTCGCTCAACACACAACAACAACATGGAATCATGCTACATAGAACTCCAACTATCAATCCTACAACACATTGCACATGCACGGCCACAAACCAAGCATGGTCCATGCTCACGGTTCAACTCTAATCTATAGGTTTTCATGAATTTCATTCATTTTTTGCATACTACGACATGTCCACACCATTCACAACACATAAAGGAAATGAATTCTTACCTTTTCTTCTTCACTTCACACGTTAGCTCTAGTCCTCCAAGAGGGAAAACGAGCGACTTGCTTGTCCAAACCACGACTCCACGTTAACGAGCACCCTTGAATTAGTTGTTTTGCTACAAGAATCGATTTTTTTGATGGAGATTTCTTGGTCTTGATTTCTCCTCACTTTGGCCGTGAGTTTGCTTCTCTTGCTCTCTCTCTCAAGGCTTCTTGAAATTTCTCTACGGATGGAATGAAAAAGATGACTTAGTCATCTATTAATTTGGCCAAGGAAAAATTAATTTATGTGGCCATGGCCCACAAGTAATTGGCCGTCCACATTTGGCCCTTTAATGCAATAATTCCCAAGTTTTCTTAATCAATTTTTGGCCCCAAATGTTTACTTAATAATTCCCATGCCAAGAAAGTCATTCATCACTTATGCTTTTAGAACAAAATCGTGGTTGAAAGTCCCGACTTCATGTCCCGGAATGGTCTTTCCCTAACTTGTCATAATTTACTCATTTTGTCCCGTTGTTCAAAATACGGGATATAACATACATAGACTTGCATATACATGAATACTATGGGACCATACTACCCACACATACGCATCTACGAGCCTCTACTGGAGTACTAGACACCTGGACGGGACAGGACCCCGCCGTGCCCGAAATACATGTACACAAAATAATGTCTCAAATAGCACCTCCGGAATAAGGGAGGGCTTCCGTAACTCTGCTGCTAGCTACTGTAGATCTGCACCGTCTCCTTGTCTACCCGTGGGCATGAACACGGCGTCAAAGAAACGTACGTCGGTACGAATATTGTGCGAGTATGTGAAGCATGAGCAAGAAAGATGGAGAACCATAAGCCGTAATACATGAGAGATGACATAAGATGGAAGACATTGACATTCTCTTCATAGTACTTACCTGCTTTCCGTAGGGACGTTCCATATTCTATTTCGTGCTCGTACACATACATAAGTTCATACCTTTTACTTACTTACCTTTCATATCTATCCACTGGTCATACTCATGCTCGTATCACGTGCTTTGCATATACATGGCCCTTACTCGGCACTTACATGGTATTGACATATCCGTTTTCTAATCACTATCATATACATAGCATAAGCGTACTCGTAAAGATATCATATACTTATCTCATTCGTACTTACGTGGTGTGTGATGCACATGGAATAATCATACATATAACATAGTCATACTAATGAAAATATCATACATGTAACATAATCGTATTCGTATAGGTCGGTATCATTCGTACTCGGCCCCTCTTGGACTCGATACATACATGTGTACGTATACATCACATAGGGGTATCATGAACTTAACATAACTAGTCACCATTCTACATTCGTCATAACATATGCATATACCTGTCATCATGTCGCATTTATTTATACACATTTGATCATTATCCGTATTCGGCCTCAGAGGCTCGACAAAGATATCGTATTCGACCACGAGGGCTCGACAAAGATATCGTATTCGGCCACGAGGGCTCGACAGCATATCGTATTCGGCCACGAGGGCTCGACAAAAGATATCGCATATATCTCATATCGTACATGCATTATAGGTTCATTATATTTCTCGTTTCATAGTCATGTAGTAGCTTTGTTTTACTCTAGCGTCATGTGTGTGTATCATCATATCATATCATATATATATATATATATATATATATATATATATATATACGCATAATCAATAATCGCCGACCATATAGCTGCGGTGTAATAGTCAATATCACCATATACTCATTACATCATGCTTATCATAACCTGCTCATCATAATATGCTTATCATAACTCATCGTGGTATGCTTGACATCATATACGTATTACAATACATGCATAGGGACTCTTAGCTATTCATACTTTATCGGGGTGACATAAGGTCGTGGACCCCCGATGTCATTATGAGCATTCTTACGTGCGGATTCATGCTCACCTTGAAGGAACAAGCATAAGGTGAGTGTGCACAATGATCAATATCATTAAATTACATAAATGTCATCATCGCTTCTTAGAGGCATCATATCATAGGCTATAGCATTTCTAGACTTTAGCTTACTATCATCATTATCGTATTCATCTTATATTTCTTATCTCGTATAGCTATTCATGAGAGGACTCTTAACTTTCTTGGAGATAAAACATTCATGGTAAAAGAGAGATTCATGCCATAGGACTCATGCCTTAGAAGGAAAGGATTAGCCTCACATACCTTTTCCGCTTTACTATTCTATTGCAAACAAACCATTTGTGCTCCTCAAATGCACTCGTTCACCTTCAATGAAATTCGTATCAACATTTGCTATATAACCCCATGAAAACGTACTTACTAAGGCTATGGGAATTTGGGCAGCATTTCCTTTGTTTATACTACTTTCCGCCATATTCCATATCAACTATATAACATTATATAATAATCATCATATATATATCACTAATAACAATTGTCATTCATTCATATGATTCGCATTTCATAATTCACCTCAATTTCCCATAATCATGACTAAAAATCCGTCGTCGTATTCTTTCGTACCCAATATTTATTTCATGTTCTATAAGTCATTTATAACACATTTATATCATCAACATATTCATTTCCATGATCCAAGCCAACTACTATTCAATAATGAAATTTTTCATCCATTTGATGACCCATTTGTGGTACTCTTCTACAATCCATGAATCTCAACTTATAAATACTTCAAATAGAATGTAAAGGTCATGAATCTTACCTTAAATGATGGAGGAACAAGCTTGGAGTGGTAATTCACCCTTAGCACCAAAACCCTATTTTATCTCTCTTGGGATTTCTTGACTTGGATGACTTTTAATCAAATTTCCTTCACTTGATTCTCTTGATTTCTTGTTGTTGATCTTAGATTTCTAGTGATTTCTCATGGATGAAGTGTTTGGAACACTCTAGAGGCTTCTTGTGTGGTGGAGGAATGAAATGGAAATGAAAAATGAAAAGAGAATGGTCCCTTATATAAAAATGCAACTCAGCCCGATGGGAATATAACGTTCCAACATACGGTCCGTATAAAATATCGGCCGTATGTTGGACCGTATATTCGGTCCAAAGGAGTCATGGTGTTCGGGGGCTGGATCTACCTTACATACGTCCGCATATTTTATACGGCCAACATGTCCGGCCGTATGCTCAAAACTCTATGTAAAGGTTTTGTTTCGTCGACTCGTTTGATCTCCGATCCTTATGGAACCTTCTTAACACTTGTTCAACACTTCAATATCATTCTAAGGGACGTTATAGCTTTTCTTGGGGCATCATTAGGACATCATTAACTCAATGCTCAAAATTCTCATCCGTTACACTAACTTGTGACTCGCTTCTCTTAACAAGTTTCATTCCTCAAGTCTAATATCTTTGAAAATCTTAATTAGGACTACCAATTACTCTTCCTTGCTTATCTAACCCTCGTGTTCATCACGCCCTTCGTGATTCTACTCACTTGTACGCTAAGGGAAATTTTCCAAGGTGTAACATCCATAAACATCCCAAACCATTTCAAGAGAAGATCAAGCCCAAAAATCCTTAACTAGTTCATGAAGGTGATTGTTCTTGCTTCTACTTGATAATTGTGGTGAATTTGGTCTTGAAGAAAGTTGTGTGGGTTGAAGTTCTTCAATTTATAAGGTATGTTCTTCATTATATTTCTTATGTTGAGTTGATTTGAAGGTTTAGCAAGTCCTAAAAGTGAAAATAGTTATGGAGAAAAGGTTATAAGGTGTTATGTTGAAGTTATTGTCGTAGAATGATTTTGAAAGGAAGTTTGGGATTAATTTGAGCTTAGTTTGCATATAAACTCTTGACTATGGTATTGTTGATGTTGCTATTGATGTTTTGGAGTTGTTTTGGAGTTGGGAAGAAGTATATGATATAGGGGAAATGCTGCCCAATTTTTCGTTAGCTCACCTATTAGTTTAGCTTGACTTTATGACTGTTTCAGCGACTTAACCTTATTATGAATCATCTTGAATGTAGATTTCAAGCTCGGGAGGATAGACGTTGAGTGGCTAAGTGTCACGACTTAACCCGCCATGACTGGAACCCATAATAGCTCCTAGTGGGCTGTCACGACCCAACCGGAGGGCCATGACGGGGACCCGGTGCTAACCTACCCGGGTACCTCTTATCGTACTCTCATATTCACATCTAGGTGAGCCACATGGCTTATTCATAATTTATATGCATCAATAGTGCTAATCTTGTTGGGCAACAACACATTTATATCATCATCAATAACAATGCCCATATCCATATACACAAGCCGACAAGGCTATCAAAATGATATACAAAATATGAGCCGACAAGGCTAAGGACATCTAATCATATACAACTGTCTACTAGCCTCTAAGAAGAGTATGTCACATCATATAGGCGGGACAGGACCCCGCCTTGCCCGTAGGTATGTACACAAAAGAATAATACCAAAAGCTGTAGCTCCGGATGAAGTGGAACTCCTCTATGTAGTCCCTGAATAAGATATCTATGGATCAAGCCTGTCTCCCTGTCCACCTGCGGGCATGACGCAACGTCCACAAACAAAAGGACGTCAGTAAGAATAATGTACTGAGTATGTAAAGCATAATCAATATCATAATAGGAGCATAAGAGACAGTATAAGAAATAGCATAAGATGGGAGAATCATGGGATAGTAGCCATCATCGTACTTACTTACTTGTCTTTCATAGGGACCTTCCATTTCTAATGCGTGCTCGTGTACATACATATATACATATACATATATCCATATCCGTATCCATATAAATATTTGCATCCATAGCATACCCGACCATGAAGGTTCACTGGTTTCACATACCCGGTCATGACAAGGCTCGATGTCGTACATACCTGGCCCTACCAAGGCTCAGTGTTATCCGTATCCAACTGCAGTGGTGTGCGCGCGATAGGTATTATACCCGGCCATATAAGCTCGGTGTTATATAATAGTCATACATACTTAGACACGCATACATAAAAGTCCATAAGTATCATCAACATCGTTGCCATCATCATTTTCATTACATCTATCCTTATAGGATCAACTATCATATAAAGGAAGTACTAGTATCGTGAAAGTATCGAGAATCATGAGCTTTGGTACTCTTAGAGGTAGAGTCATTTATAAATCATTATGGAACTCATGAAAGGATATATATATATATATATATATATGTAGCAAGGGAACCATGCCTTAATGAAAGAAGGGTTAGCCTTACATACCTCTTTGTCTCCTTAACTATTTAACGTTCCCTGTTGAAGCTTGAATAATCTACATTTAGAAGGATTCATAACATGGTTAAGCCTTAATGATACTCTTAAATTCAAACTAGAATAATTCATGACCTAATGAAAATTGGGCAACATTTCTCCTATTTCGCCAACTTCCACCATATCACAAAACAACTCCCAACAACCACAATAATATCCACAATATCATAATCAAGTATTCACATTCGATTTAGCCTTCAAAATTCATTCTTGTCGTGTCCAACTTATACTAACAACTTCACACCCATTTAAGCACATTTCCGTACAATGATTCCTCATCACTATTACTACCTTCCATAACAATATTATATCCATATTATACTAAGAATCATAAATCAAGTTAGCTTACTACTCAAAAACATCATAAAAACTACATTTGGAACTCATCTTCTACTTTCTCCTTCCACCCAAGTTATTCAACAACTAAACATTCTTGATAATATGTAATAAGCATGAAAACTAACCTTTTATCTCATAAGAATGAGCTTTGGAGCAAGCTATCAACTTATATGAAAACCCTAGTGTTATAGCCCGTACTTCATATGTTCGAATAATTCGAGACAATTGCGAGAAGTTAAGGGTGAGACTATTTTCCAAAAATTATTTTAATGTACGAGTTGTCATGAATATTATTTATGACTATTCTTAGTATGGAAATATTGTGAGAGGCTAAGGGCAAAAAGAGAAATTCGCAAAATGCGCCGTGGAAATAATGCGGAAGGCTAGGGGCAAAATGGTAATATTGAGGAAAGTCAAGGGGCAAAACGGGAATTTCACAAAAGGATCATGAAAGTTCTAAAAGGGCCATATTGGCCATGTGACAAAAAAAAAAAGAGAGAGAAAAAGAAAAAGAATGGAAAATGATGACAAAAAATAAGTCATCTTTCCCATGAATTTAAGAAATTTCTAGAAAATGAAAGAAGGGTCAAGTGTCCACATTTCTTTAATTGAGGGACTTAAAAATAAATATGGGAAAGTGGTGGAAGACACACACACATATATATATATATATATATATATATGGGGAGTCATCATTTTAATTGAAGGAATTTGGAGAGAAAGAAAAACAAAGAAAGAAGAAGAACAAGAAAATGGCCATTCGGCCAAGAGGAGAAAAACCACCCCCATGAAATCTTGTCCCAAAAATTATTTTCTTCATGTATTCCTACTAATTCAAGGGTCCTCTACAACGGGGTATAGTTGTTTCGGAAGATAGGTCGTCCGTTTCATGATTTCCGCATTTTAGTTAAGTGAAGAAGTGGAAGAAAAGAGGTAAGATTTAATCCCTTTTTATGATGTTATGAAAGCTTGTTTATATTGTAGTATTAAGGAATGGATATAATTCATGAAAAAAATGGGAGGTTTGCATGGTATAGCCGTGTGTATGCATGTGTTGTGGAGGCAAGATTAGTTAATTTTTATGTAGCATTTTAGTTGTTGTTGTTATGGAATTTATATTGGAAATGGAAGTTTGGTGATTTTGGTTGAATTGGTGGGTGTTGGAAGGTGGCCGAGTGTGTGTGTGTGTGTGTGTATGAAATATGAACCAAGTTTTATGTAATAATTTAATTGTTGTTGATATGTATTTTATGATGCAAATGAGAATATGACGATTCTAGTGAAGTTGTAATTGTTGGAAAGTTGTTGTAGAAATTAGTGTGAATCGAATGTAGACTTCTTGCATTGATGGAAAATAATGTCGTTAGTATGTGGATTGTTGATGTAATTCATGAATTTGGAAGATAAAAATGTGTTGATGATATTCTTGTTGGAAATTGGAGGATTCGGGTGGTATGGGATCATTATGAATATTGTAAGTATTGTTGGAATAATTGTTGGAATTGTTGTTAATAATGTGGCCGAGTTCCATTCTCGGATTGTTGTTGATATTTGGAGCCGAGTTAAATCTCGGGATGGTGCATTTACGGGAAATGCTTTGCCGAAATTTTGGCAGAATATAAGTGAATTTATTTGAAAGGTTAAGGCAAGAATTGGTTAAGATTGAATCCTTAAGGCTTTATGATTAATATTTGGTAAATGTGACCAAATTGTAGATTTTGGCGAACTTGGAACTTGAATTTGGAGAAGCGTAAGCAGCGGAAAAGGTATGTAAGGCTTACCCCTTTCTTTTTTTGGCATGTCTTAGTTGTAATAGGTTTGAATATGAGCCTCGGGGACGAATTAGGTATATTATGTTTAGTTAAGAAAAGTGAGTTTGAACATATGTAACTTCCACCAATGGAATTGGATTACCCTGAAACTTTCGTAGATGACATTATAAGGCCAAATGTTCATAATTTACGTAAGCCACCTCGACTTAACCCGAGGTGGGCCCACGATCCCGATACCTATTTGTATTGTTCTATTTGTTCTATTACCGTACGATAATTAAGAAAATCTTTGGCTATTGTTCCGGATTTGATATAAGTATCTGGTAACTCAGATATAAGTATTCTGGTTTGACTATTCTGATATAAACGCTTCGATACGAATGATCCGATTTGAATATTTTGATATAAGCATTCCGATGTAAATATTCCGATATAAGTATTCTGATATAAGCATCCTATTCTGATATATATATGTTCTGACATAAGTATTCTGATCTAAGTATTCCGGTATAAGCATTCCGACATGATAACTCGGTATGAGTATTCGGTACGAGCGTCGATATAAGTATTCTGACATGGGTATTCTGACATAAGTATTCCGGTATAAGTATTCGGCTACGAGTATCTGGATATGAGTCTTCTGACCCGAGTATTCCCTGTAAGCCTTAATGTTCTTCATGTACGATCTCGGATCGCTTAAGGAGTCCGAAGAGGTTTCTGTATTTTAAAATGCTCATAACTTTCCGATACTAACTCGAAAGAACCCGAAACTTGTTCGAATCCTCGATGTCGGTCGATACCTATCCATTGAGTCCGGATTTATGTGCATATGGTTTCTCACTACTCCGCTCGTGCAAGGCTCAATATATCCGTTCACCGCGTCTCGGGCCAGGATCTGTTATCGTGCGCATGCCTCTGTGTCTATTCACTGCGTCCCGGGCCAGGTTCTGTTATCGTGCGAGTTCCCCTGCATTGTTCACCGCGTCCCTCATAGGCGGGCCGATTTCTGTTTATGTTCATGATATGATGATATGGGAACGGTGGCCAGGATAGCATATGATCTGTCTGTTCACCGCGTCCCGTACTAGAGGGCGGGTTCGGTACCGCGTCCCTCACCGGAGGGCGGGATCCGATATCGGTATATGTATATGATAATATATGGTCCGTTATGCATAATTTGCGATCCGAAGGTATGCATTTTGATATTCCGGATAAGCTATGCATTTTCTCGTACCTCTCGATTCGATCATGATTCGTATGTCTTACCTCTCGCATTTCGACTTTGATGAGGCTCTGCTACTATGCCTTTGTATTTTCGGTTCTGACCACGAATCTGTCCGGTATCTCTCTGTACGTCTGACTCTGATTATGAATCTGTCCGGTACACTTCTGTACATTTGACTCTGATTACGGATCTGTTCGATATAGCTCTGTACGTCTGCGCCTGATTACGAATTTCGTCTGATATGAGACATTATCTGAACCTTCATCGTACGATCTGTAAACTGTCGGATATGTGCCCTCGGCGAAGCATACGATATGTTATGTGCTCCGTCTGACGTGTGAGACCCCCGATGCATTCTCGTATATTCTCGCACCTCTTCGAACATGCGATCCGTGATTGTAAAATAAGCATTTCGGTACTTTGGACGACTCGTTTACTTTCTGTACTCCTTCTGATATATGAGACAGGTACGTACGATTTGTGTCTGAAAAAGAAGCGTCTGGTATTTTGAGTAATGTACTTATCTTTTAGTCTTGTCTGTCTCAGTTATGGTTCTGTTTTCTGTATTGCATGCCTTACATGCTCAGTACATTTTCCGTACTGACCCTCTGTCTTCGGGGGCTGCGTTTCATGCCGCGCAGGTACTCCCAGATGAGCTGAAGTTATTATAGAAGATGTCCCAGCGAAGATGGCAAGCTCCATTCTCCCGGAGGGCTGCCCAATCAGAGTTTGTTTGTTATGATTTCTGGATTTATATTAGAGACTTTGCAGACAGCGTCGTGGGTATTGATTGTCAGTCTGTACGCAGCTCCATCAGCTGATATGTCGGTCTGTGTTATGTAATGAAACTTTGCATAATTATAGATTTGTTCGATTTAAAGGCTACGAGAAAGGAGATTGCTGAAAATTTTGCTATGTATTTTATCTTATTTGATTTAAAAAGTTTGGCGTGACTTTGTATGCGGTAAGAGTCTGAGGGTTCGCTCGGCCCTAAGTAAGGGTCGGGTGCCCATCACATCCTAATAAGGTTAGGGTGTGACACCTAGCTTCAATATCCAAAGAATTTCTTGGAGTCTACTAACCCTAGCAAGACTTGTAACACATGGGTATCTTGATTCTTGCCTCTTGATATTTAATCTCCCTTGGATTAGTTTATGGAGTTGAAGAGAGGGTTTTTGGAGAGCTTTTGGATCTGATTTTGTTAAAATAAAATGTCCAAATGAAGTGGAGTGAAATATATAAAACATAACTTAAAATCCCGTCGGGCAATTCTGCGCCCATTTTGACGGGCCGTCAAAATTCCTACGGACCGTCAAAATGGTCCGTAGAACTGCCCAGTCAAATATGGTTCACTGTAACCATTTGTCGCTGGGCTGGTGCAATTTGACGGGCCGCAGAAATTTCTGCGGGGCGTCAAATGGTCCGCAGAAATTTTCTGCTCAGACAACCTGTCTTGTAACACCCATAACTTTTTACTCAGACGTCACATGGACGAACGGTTTGTTGCGTTGGAAGCTAGACTCGATGAACTTCAATTTGGATAAAAGAAACACACCAAAACTCCTCATATTATAGGAGATATACCTCCCCCAATTTGGACCAAAATCCTGTCCGAAAATTTTGCCAAGTTTTCCCAAAGTTCCGACAAACTCCATTCCTTAATTTACTTGTCCTTAAATCCTTCCATAGCTTATTTCGTGGGCTTAAATCCCCATAATCATAATATGGAAACATATAATCTCATATATCCTAAGGTAACTCCCGTTTCCACGATGAGGACAACTAACGCCTAACGAATCTCAACGGACGAAACTATGAGGTGTAACATGGGCGAACCAATACGCTTAACCATGTACTCATTCAAGACCTTTTTACTTAGTCAATTCATTCAGTTCACAATAAACTAAATGCAAGATTAATTCAAAAGTACTCATGCCATAGAACAATAATGTAAGTGCGGAAGTCCGAATTATTACAACCCCAAAATCCGAAAGTCAACGTACAAGGTCTCTAATCCAAAACATGTCTAAGGAATCCATACTGTCTGAAATAAATAAACATCAATGTCTGGAAAGGAAATAGACATTAAATAAAGGAAGATCCTTGGGCGGCCTGACATGGATAGAAGCTCACCCTTAATCTGTCAGCAAATGGCTTTAAGCTAAATATAAGGTCGAGTAGCAGTCTCTGGATCACAATCTGCACACAAAAGAATGCAGCAAGGTAGTATCAGTACAAACACTATGTATCGATAGATAACATAGGCCGACTAAGATTAGTATCATGCATGAATCATAAAATCAATAAAATCGACAGATTAGTCAATAGCACATAATAAGATAGCAACACCAAGTCAATCAATGATATTAACAAATCAAGTCAACGGAAGCAAGCAATGGAATAAACCTCGCCACAACATTCTTACGTACTCCGTCATTGATCACTCGTGTACATACATGCTAATTGGTGTCTTTTCCCAATAGCTATGACCTGCAGGGGACCCATGGTGTCCATGTACCACTCGCTCCGGAACTGACCTCGGATCACGAGCCCATAATCCAGGTTACATCCCCACCCCTTATCAAATGTGCCCATAGTCTAGGTCACATCCTCACCCTCTATCAAATGTGCCTTTTATATATATATATATATATATATATATATATATATATATATATATGTCACATCACTTTCAATGATCGATTATCAAGTAGTGTCTCATTTCCATCGAGAATATCATATTAACTTATCACCACAATTTCCATCAAAATATAGATCACAACACATCGAATAATGGCATTAAGCCCACATTATCACTCAATCAATAGCATATAGGAATTCCAACCACACATTATGCCCGAAGACTAGACATGCTTTCTCTTATCAATCTTATAACACATACAATCAACTAATCAAAGTCTAACTCAAGTATACCGTAACCTACCTCAACTGCAGAGCTGGAACAATGCGAGTCACTCCGCTATAGCCTTTCCCTTCCGTAAAGCCTCGGAGCTCTCGAAGTCTAGCAATTAAGATGCTAAATAAGTCACGATCACTCTAGTCAATAATATCAATTCAATGAATACCCTTCCACTTTACCCCTTTCTAATGGGTGAATGCTTACTAGGTGTAAATCATCCTAACACTGGCCTTAGCAACCATAAACTATCAATTCATAAGGTTATTCATTCAAGTTATCTCTTATAAGCAATTTCTATGGTCAAGCTACCATCTTTATGAAACCCTAAGTATCAATTCACTTAGTTCATGTCTCTAACGATTCAATTCTTTATTAGAAAGTGATAACCCAAGCCTTTAGATGATAATCACACCATAATATTCATAACCCACCCACTATTGAAGGTCTATTAAGTTCTAGGGTTACTAGTCTCAATTCACCATTGTAGACCCATTAGAATGATGATAATCTTAGAGATGAATGCGTAATGAAGGAAGGAAGCATTGAGACTTACCTCTCAAGAATATTCTTTCCCTAGCCTTAGAATTTTGCCCTAGGTGCTCATTGAAAACTGTGTTGGAGTTTTATGAATAAAGAATTCGGATTAAGTGTTTTAAAATACGGTTTACTGTTTTCGTTGACCGCTATGACGATCGTTTTGTTACTGCAGTGGTCTCGCTATAGCGGGCAAGGACCTGCTATAGTAGACCTCCACTAATTGCTCACTTCCGATGTGGCGAGCACGGACCCGCCTTAGCGCAACCGCTATAGCGGTCCAATGTCCGCCACAGCAAACACGCCCCTTTTCCCTTCACTCGAGGCAACAACCGATCAGTCTCTATCGCGGTCTCGCTGCAGCAGGACTTTGTCCGCTGCAGCGACAACCCAAACCAAAGGCACTCGATTTTTCTCATTAGTTTTCTACTCTACCATACAACACTTCATCCGAGGCCTTACAAACACAAACAAAATATGCACATTAATTGAAAACACCATATGGACTCACCCGTGGCCTCGGAATCCCCAACGGAGGTCTAATTTCCTAGGTCACCCCCCAATGGACTCAACAGAACCAAACAATAATCATAAACAAGCCATGTTTTCAGTCCTTAGACATCTATATTTGAGTTTCTATTAGCTCATTCTACCCTTGGAAGGGTTCTATTTGGTAGGGTGATTCTAGATTTTCCATAAGGATCGGGAGGGTCGTTACATCAGATACCAATTAAAACACCATTTATCCCCGAACAGACAATGATGAGGAATCTCGAAAAATGGTACCAAGAGCTAAGGATACTGCTACGTATATCCGATTTTGTTTCCCAAGTAACTTCCTCAACTAGGCGATTCTTCCACTGAACTTTCACGGAGGTTATTTCCTTTGACCTCAACTTACGAACTTCTCTATCTAAGACATAAGAATAGGCTCTTCCTCATAAGTCAATTTATCATCTAGTAAAACTGAATCCCAATGGATTATGTACAGACCATTGGCATGATACTTCTTCAACATTAAAACGTGAAATACCGGATGAACACCTGATAAGCCCCGTGGTAAAGCCAACTCATAAGCTACCTCCCACACACGCTTGAGAATCTCAAAAGGCCCAATAAATCTCTGGCTGAGCTTGCCCCTCTTCCCAAAGCTCATCACACCCTTCGTGTGTGAAATTTTCAACAAAACTTGCTCTCCCGCCATAAACTCAAGATCTTGGACCTTTCGGTCCGCATACTCCTCTTGCCTACTCTGTGCTGCCAAAAGCTTAGCTTGAATCACCTTTGTTATATCCCGCATTTTGTGTAAGCGGATAATTCAAGACAATCGCGGGAGCACAACAAGCAAGGTCATATTTTCATTTTATTAAGCGTGTGAATGACTTATGAAGATTTAGAAGCGGAATTATCAAGAAAGGTTAAGGGCATAAAGGGAAATTCGCAATATGCCTCACGGAAATATGGAGGAAGGCCAAGGGGTGAATTCGGAATTTCGAAAATAATTTTTCATGACGTGAAAAAAAAAAAAAAAAAGAGAAGGAGTGGGCTTGAATTGGGCCAATATTTGGATTAAGGCCCATATGAGAATTAAATTAAAAGGGCCAAGAAAAGATGACTTAATAAGTCATCTTAATCACTAAAATCCTCTAGAATTCTCAAGAAATTTCAAGGATAAAAACAAAGAAAAGGAGGAGAAAAGCCACTAAGGCCATTCGGCCATGGCAAAAACTCCACAAAACCTTGGATGATTTTGTATCAAAAATTATTCTCTCTAGCCAAACAATCCATTAAAGAGTCCTTAGCAAAGTGAAAGGGGTGTTGGAGCAAGAAAGACTTATATTCATACAAGTGGTGATTTCTAGCCAAGTGAAGAATTAAGGAAATAGGTAAGAATTCATTCCTTTTTATATGTTATGGATGTTTATGCATGTTGTAGTATGTAAAAAAGTGATGAAGTCCATGGGAGAGAAAGACCATGGTGTGGCCGTGTATGTATATGTGTGTGTGGAAATTATGTGCTAACTATTTTGTTTAGTGTTTGGTTGTTATTGTTGTGAGTGTTATGTTGATAATGGAAGTTGAATGATTTTGGAAAAGTTGTAGTTGTGCATGTAGGAAGGTGGCCGTGTGGTGCGTGGGTATGCATGGCCGTGTATAATTGTTGAAGTATAGAGGAAAATGAGTTAATTTTATTTAGTATATTGGTTGTTGTTATGTGGATTCTATGTTGCTAATAAGAGTTTAGTAAATTTTGTGAAATGGTAGAAGTTGGAGACTTGTGATTGAAGTTATGTAAATTGAGTATTATGTTCTTGCATGTATGGCGATATTGGTATGGTGTTGTTGGAAAACATATTATAAGGTTATTATTGTTTTTATTGGAAATCGGAAAGTCGTGAAGAAAGTAGTATGTTGATTGAAGTAGTAGAAAGTATCTTGGATTGAATATGGAAATTGTTAGTATGGTTGTTATTATGATTGGTAGTTTGGCCGGGTTGAATTCCCGATTGTTGTTGATTAAGATTGGCCAAGATTGAGTTTTGGAGATGATGTAATTATAGAAGTCTTTTGAAATTTCGGACAAATGATTACTTTAAATTTCCACTTCTAGATGCCCTAATCAATGTTTGGTAAACATGACCAAATTGTAGATTTTGGCGGATTTGCAACTTGAATTTGGAGTAGCACAAGGAGCGAAAAAGGTATGTAAGGTTTCCCTCTTTCTTTCTTGGCATGTCCTAGGCATAATAGGTTTGGACACGGGCCTCGGGGACAATTCTTTCCCTAGAAATCCGAGATTGAAAATAACCCTTTTTCATTCAATAGAATTGAATTAATATGTTGCATAAAATGTTGGAAAACTTTCTAAATATCTACAACTCGCATAAATAGGACCCGACTACCTCGTAACTCTCACAAGTGACATCTTAGAACGTAACATGTGTAAATTACGTACGCCACCTCATTTGACTCGGGTGGGCCCACTGTTCCCGAATTTTCTCTATCGTTCCGTTATCAAACGATAAGTGTTGTAACTACTCTAATGAGAATATTTCTATGATGACAATAATAGCGATGATGTAAAGAAGAGTATATGTCTATGATAAGTATGATGAGAATGATTCCATGACTAAGAGCCCTACGTTAAGATCCCAACGCTAATATGGAAGTGTTAAACTGGTTCTTGGTTTTTAAATTTATTCCTTGGTTATGACACTATTTTCTAAAGATTTCAAGCATATGAACTAACGTTTATAATGTTCATGATCTCATTTCTCGTTTTCTTTTAATATTATTTTCCGTTGATAGTTCCGCCTATTAATTATCGTTCCTTTAAAATGAGACATATGTATATGAGATATGTATATGTACATGGGGTGGGGGAAGGGATACATGGAAAATGGGAAGGGAACTATGTTTCATTGCCACCTGGTCGGTACCGCGTTATCATCCCGGACGCGGGATGCCCGGACGCGGGATATATGGGCGAGCCGACGCATTTCGGCGCTATGTGGGCGAGCCAACGTTGTTCGGTGCTAAGACTTGACATGATACACTATGCTATGACATGATACGTTATGCTATGACACGATACGCTATGCTATGACATGATACGCTATGCTATGACACGATACGCTATGCTATGACAGGATATGCTATGCTATGATATAACATGATATGACATAATAACATTTTCCATGCCTATGGAAAGAAATACTCTATTTTTCTAAAAAGGAAAAACAAGCACGTATGGTATCCGCCTCCAGAGGCATTCCTATGTACAAAGTTACCTCTTGATCTTATGATGTGTTCTATATTCCCATACAAATTGATATTCATATGTTCATTTCTTACCATGTTACTATTCACGCCTTACATACTCGGTACATTGCTCGTACCGACCCCTCTTCTTCGGGGCCGCGTTCATGCCGCGTGTACACCTGTGAGCCAAGACATTAGCGAGAAGATGTTCCGCCGAGATTGGCGAGCTCCATTTTCTCGAGTCTTCCGAGTCGGGTACACGTGAGCTATGGTATCCGACTATGTTAGAGACTTTGCGTACGAGTCGTGTATATAAGATGTCCGTTGTGAGCGGCTCTATAAGCCGTCATATTGTTACCTATGATATTACAGATTTTGTACAGTCGCCAGTTATATTGATTTGAAAGATATACTGTATGTTGTTTTTTTTTTTTTTCAAAAAAAATTCATTACGCATTTATGGCCGGTTAGGGGGCCCATTATGTCTACGAGTGCTATGACAGTCAGAGGGTTCGCTCGGCCCTAAGTAAGGGTCGGGTGCCCATCACACCCTAGTAAGATCGGGGTGTGACAACCTTCACCTTCTCTAAGGACACTTTCAGAAGGTTCGTACTCCAAGGTCTCACCTAAAACGCATCGAACCAACCAATCGGGGAGCTACACCTCCTCCGGTACGAAGCCTTAATAGAGCTATGTCGATGCTCGAGTGGTAGCTATTGTTATATGTGAACTCTTCCAATGGTAAAAACTGATCACAGTGACCACCAAAATCTATCACAAGCCCAAAGCATATCCTTAAGAACCTGAATAGTCCTCTCGAACTGCTCGCCAATCTGAGGGTGAAAAGCTGTACTAAGGTCCAACCTACTACCTAATTCCAAATGCAGATGCTTCCAAAACCGAGCTGTAAATTTTGTGCCCCTATCAGATACGATGAAAATAGGAACCCCATGTAGTCTAACAACCTCACGAATGTAGATCTTTTCTAATTACTTAGCGTCATAAGTTATCCAAACCAGAATAAAATGAGCAGACTTAGTCAACCTGTCAACGATAACCCATATGGAATCAAACTTCCCTAACGTCTTTGGAAGACCAACCACAAAATCCATTGCTATTCTTTCCCATTTCCACTTAGTAATGGGCATCCTCTGAACTGTACCCCCAGGTTTTTTATGTTCAAACTTTACCTGTTGGCAGTTTAAACACTAAGAAACAAACTCTACTATGTCACGCTTCATCTATCCCACTAGTAATGTTGTCTCAGGTCTCGATACATATTGGTAGGGCCAGGATGAATGGAATACCTCGAACTATAAGCCTCTGCCAGAATAGTCCTGATGAAATCACCCACACGTGGCACGCAAACTCACCCCTTAATCTGTAACACCCACACAATCACGGCCTCCTTAGCCTCACCACGCAATACTTTGTCGCGAATTTTACACAACTTAGCATCCTCAAACTGTTTAGCCTTAATCTTCTCTAGAAAAGATGACCTAGCCTCAACACAAGCCAATATTCTGCTAGTGCTAGACATATCCAACCTCATAAAATTGTTAGCCAGAGTCTGAACCTCTCTAGCTAACAGACGCTTCGAAAAGATCAAACGAGCTAGATTTCCCATACTGGCTAACTCCTTACTCAACGCATCGGCCACCACATTCGCCTTAACAAGATGATATAGAATGGTGATGTCATAATCCTTCAAAGAACTCCATCCATCTCCACTGCCTAGAGTTCAGATCCCTCTGAGTGAACACATGCTGCAAGTTGCGATGATCAGTGTATACCTCACAACGGACACCATACAGGTAGTGCCTTCAGATTTTCAGTGCAAACACCACTGTTGCCAATTTCATGTCATGAGTAGGATAGTTCTTCTCATGCACTTTCAACTGTCTAGAAGCATAAGCAATCACCTTCTTTTCCTATATCAAAACAGCACTCAAACCAGAGTGTGAAGCATCACAATAAACCACAAAATTCTTGCCCTCTACGGGCGATGCTAGAATAGGAGATGTTGTCAACAAGGTCTTGAGCTTTTGAAAGCTCTCCTCACACTCGTCGGACCACTGAAACGGTACCTCTTTCTGAGTCAAACGGGTCAAATGAGAAGCAATAGAGGAAAACCCCTTCACAAACCAATGATAATAGCTAGCCAGACCCACAAAACTATGAATTTCAATCACTGAGATGGGCCTAGCCCATTCCATGACTGCCTAAATTTTCTACGGATACACCATAATACCCTCCTTCAAAATTACATACCCAAGAAGGACACAGAAGACAACCAAAATTCACACTTCTTTTCCCACAATACCCCAAGAGCAATCCTTAAATATTTCTGATGATCCTCCTTACTTCTAGAATACACCAGGATATCATCAATGAACACTATCACAAAAGAATCTAAATATGGCTTAAAAACACTGTTCATCAGATCCATAAATACATCTTGGGCATTAGTAAGCCCAAGAGACATAACCAAGAACTTATAGTATCCATACCTAGTCTTGAAGGTACGTCTTAGGAACATTTTTTGCCTGAATCTTTAACTGGTGATACCTTGGCCTTAAGTCAGTTTTAGAGAACACAGAAGCTCTATGTAGCTGATCAAACAAATCATCAATACGGGGGATGGGATACTTGTTTCAGATAGTAACCGTATTCAGCTGACATTAATCAATACATATGCGCATAGACCCGTCCTTCTTTTCAACAAACAACACGAGAGCACCCCAATGAGAGGCACTCGGGCGAATAAACCCCTTACTCAAGTGATCTTGCAACTGCTCTTTCAATTCTCTTAACTCTGTTGGTGCCACCTTATAGGGTGGAATAGAGATAGGATGGGTCCCTGGGTCTATATCAATCCGGAAGTCAATGTTACGGTCAGGTGGCATACCTGGCAAGTCCACAGGAAACACATCCGCAAACTCGCGTACCACTGGAACTGAATCAATAGTGGAGTATCTGCACTGGTATCACGGATATGTACCAAATAAGCTAAACAATCCCTCTCTACTAACCTCTTAGCACGAATTAAGGACATAACTTTCTTAGGGAGGGGACTAAGGTTACCCTTCCACTCAAGTCTAGGTACCTCTGGCATAACTAAGGTAACTGTTTTAGAGTGACAATCTAGAATCGCATAATGTAGGGACAACCAACTCATTCCCAAGATGACATCAAAGTCTACTATGTCTAGGATCATTAAATCCACCCAAGTACTATACCTCATAAATGTAGCAGCGCAAGAATGGAAGACTCTATCTACCACTGCCGAATCCCCGACCGGAGTAGACACATGGATAGAGGCATCAAGTGTATCACAAATCACATCTAAACCCATACCAAAATATGAAGACATGTATGAAAAATTATAACCCGGATCAAATAAAATAGAAGCCATCCAATCACAAACTGAGACAGTACCTGTGATGACAGCATCGGGGGCCTCAACTTGGGGTCTGGCTGGCACGGCGTACAAATGACTGCACCCTCCTGTAGCCTATGAACCATTGCGATTACCCTATCCAGACTGAGCCCCGCCCCTGCTAGGCTGCTTTCCACCTCTGTCTTCTTGAGATCTGCCTCGGTTAGGCTGAGCGCCACCCCTACCCGCAGTGTGGCCGCCCTGCCCTACCTGTACAGGGTCCTTGCCTCCCCTATCTGGTGTGAATGGAGCTCGAGGAGCCTGATACTGTGTCCCCTAACCACTCTGTCTGAGTATGGTACAAAACCTCTTAAGATGCCCTCGCTTACCATACTCGTAACAAGAACGGTCCAGCGTAGATCACTTAACAAAAGCTGATGAAGTGGTGTAGCCCCCATGCTCTGGGTAGCTGGGTTGTGTGCCCCCGTGATGACCCGAATAATGATAATTGGCCCCTGATGGGATCCCAACCGACACCTGCAGAGTGGACTGAACTGGACGCCTGGAATACACCTAAGAACTCTGACCCCTAGAGAAGGAGTTGCTGAAATTTTCACCCTTTCGGCCTTCTTCTTTGCCTGTTTTGTATAACCCTCCTATCTAATCCCCTTAACAACACGAACATGCTCCACTACCTCCTAGAATGAAGCCCCAGTGGCTACAAGCTGAAGAGCTGATAGCTGAAGTCCAGTGTTCAATCCTTTCACAAAAAGTCTGATCCTCTCCTCCTCAGTAGACACCAATTGAAGAGCGTATCGGGACACAAAATGAAAACGGGACTCATAAATAGCAACAGACGAGTTTCCTTGATCAATATTACCAAACTCATCTTTCTTCCTGTCCCTCAAAGTACGCGAAATATACTTCTCCAAAAACACTGAATTGAACTGAACCCACGTCAACGGAGGTGACCCAGCTGGCCTGCACTCCACATATGCCCTCCACCACAACTTGGTATCACCCAAGAACTGAAAAGTCACAAACTCTACACCATACTTATCCACTGCCCCCATCTTATGGAGCCTCTCATGACAATCTATAATGAACTTGTATGCATCCTCTGACTCAATACCATAGAAAACCAAAGGCTTCATCTTAATGAACCGTCAAAATAAATCATGCTCCTCACCGATCATCACCGGCACTGCAACTGGCCTAAAAAATGCCTCAAAACCCAGAACTTCATCTAAGCGAGAAGCCACGGTTGTGGCATGCTGAACTCTCAGAGCCTGAACTCTGTCCGAACCTGGGGCTGCTATCCCTGCACCCCTACCTGCTGGAATGGCCGGTATCGCTCCGGCCAGTGCTAACCCATGTAACTAGTTCAGCACCTGAGCCGTCGCATATGGTAAACCTGGAGCATCTGTAGCCCCTGGCAGAGCTGGTACTGTCGCTGGCTGAGCTGGTGTGGCTGCATTTTCTACGGCCTTATTAGGAGCCACTGGAGGTACGGGATCAAAATCGCTAGAACTCTGCCCCCAACTGGCGCTGCCCCTCTACCTCCATGTTATATCCCGCATTTTGTACGTTGGAATATTTTAAGACAATTGCGGGAAGTTAAGGGCAAGGCCACTCTCCGATTTTATTTTAATGCGCAAGTCGCTTGTAAATATTATTGGCATGGAATATCGAGGGCAAACTTGGAATTTGGAAACTATTATTATGCATGACTTATTGGAGAAGCCATAGTGGCCGTGGGTCCCACCCATGGTTGGCCAATTATCTTGAGCCATGAAAAGGTACATGTGGTAATCTTATATTTATAGGGACTAAATGTGCATAAAAACAAAGATGACAAGGCAAGCAAGACAACTCTTCATCTTTTGTGACTCAAAGAAAAGTCTAGAAAAATGGAGAAATTTGGAGAAAATGAATGAAGTTCATGAAATTGTGGTGTGTTGGTGTTGTAGCCGTGTATGTGTGTTATGGCCGTGTGTAGGTGTGTGTTGTATAGGGTGATGAATTAAATTTGTTTAGCATGTTGGTTGTTGTAATGTGTAGAAATGAATGAAACCATGAAGTTGTTGTTGGTGGGTATGTTGGCCGAATGGTGGTGCTTTGTAAAGGAAGAATGAATCAAATTTATTTAGTGTTCTTGGCTATTGTTGTTGAGAATTATATGGTGAGCATGAATGTTTGATGATTCATGTTGAAGGTGTAGTGTTGCGGGCTGTTTTGGCAAATTTATATGATTTTAATATAGTTTCTTGTATTGATGAAAATGATGATTGTTAACATGCGGAATGTTGATATAGTTTATGAATTCGGAAGAGGGAAATGTATTGTGGTTGTTCTAATGGCATTTGGAAGTTTCGGGTGAAGTAAGACATGGGTTGGATTGTCTTGAATAATTGTGAATGGATTATTGATGTCGTAAATATGATTGTTAGTTTGGTTGTTGTTGATTTGGCCGAGTGGAATTCTCGGGGTTGGTGAATATATAGGGGAAATGCTGCCGGAATTTTTGTAGATAAAGTGGTGGTTGGAATGGGGTCTTTCAATGCTTATGGCTAATATCGGATGTCTAATGACATTATTGTGGATCGTGAGAAGCCGGGGCGCAAGTTTGGATTAGTTTAGAGGGCGGCCAAGGTATGTAAAGCTCACCTCTCTTTCTTTGGCATGTCTTAGTATGAATAGGCTATGATATGATCCCCGAGGCAACTCTACTCCCGCGATCCGAGCATGTCCGTGATTCTTATTTGTTTCTTGATATCCGTATTTATAATGTAGTCAAATTGTGGTCCTTATGCCTTTGTATGATTAAAAATGAATATGCATGGAAAGATTTGTTCATAAAAGAGTTTGAAACTACGAACGTCCGTAACTTCCATATGAAGGCTCGGATCACTTCGATATGTCCGTAGAAGGTTCTGTAGCGTATTAAGATTATAATGTTCCAAGGCGGGCTCGGATCGGTTGATACTTGTCCGTGGGCCCGCAAGACGTTACATTGTGTAGTTTCGATGACTTGTTAAAGAACCTAATAAAGTTAACAATCCGACCCCCGTGTGATTACTTATTTATCATTAAGTCGAAATAAGAATTTGTATACATATATGATTCGATACGTGATTATGATGCCTAAAGTTCTATTTGATAAGTCCGGATGATATACGGAAGAGATTTGATTTGACTCATGTCATCGTCTTGTAAATGATAATTTGTCGATTATTTTAAGTCCGTATAAATGAATGAAATGAGAATCCGTATGCATATGATTTTGATACGTAACTATGATTGGATAAAGTTTTATTTGATATGTTTCCGAGTAACGTTCGGAAGGAACTTGATTTACTATTGCTTTGGCTTGTAAATGATAATTCGTTTGATTATTCTATGGAATCGTATGAATGTTTTGAATGGCATATAGATCCCACGATTACGCTCGTGCACATTTTTGTTATTCCTTCGCCGAGTCCGGGCCGGTTACTATCGTGCGCACAATGTGAAGTATGATGAGCTTCCGAAGTATGATGAGCGACTAATATTATGGTGTTATGATGTGTCCGATGAGTTTTGAAATTTATGGCCGGGTACCGTGGTTATATGATATGTTGTGTGACGGAGATGCAGGAGATATAAAAACTTCCGAAGTATGATGAGTTGTGGCGCCCAAGGCAGGGGGTGACCACGTTCCGTCCGCGGGTCCTATTACGGGCCGCATAGGGTGTATGATATGATAATTTGATGATCTGATGACATGATGATTTGATAATGTGATGATCTGACAATTTGATAAATCTGTTCTGATGATTCGGTAATATGATGATTCTGTTTAATCTGATGATATGACATATACATATATATTCAGAAATACGATCTGTTTATTTCGGAGCCGGTGGTGGGGCAAACACAATGGTGGGGCAAACCCAATGGTGGGGCAAACCCAGTGGCGAGGCAAAATTCCGCATTGGTTTAGGCGAATCCCACATTGGTTTAGGCGAATCCCACATCGGTCAATGTCAGTTATTATGATATGATCTATCTTCTATATATATGAGACAGAAATGTTTTTTTTTTTTAAAAAAAGGAATAAGCTACGCCTTCTGACATTCTGACTACTAAATCTGTTTTCTGTACTTCGCATATGATTTCCGAATTGACATGATTATGATATGTTTTTCTCACCGGCATATGTATACACATGATAAGTGTTACATAGGCAAGTTATGACTCTCCGGTTCCTATACTTGTTTTCTGTGGTTTTTCGTTCCGGTTATGATTCTGTTAATGGATTTCCCGCTTTGCATACTCAGTACATATTCCGTACTGACCCCCTTTCTTCGGGGGCTGCGTTTCATGCCGCGCAGGTACACCCAGGTGAGCTGAAGATATTAGCAGAAGATGTTCCAGCGGGATTGGCGAGCTCCACTTTCTCACGGAGTGCGGCGAGTCTATATATATATGTCTTATGGTATCGATTATGTTAGAGACTTTACTGACGGTGTCATATGTATAAGTATGTCGGTTATGTAAGCGGCTCCATAAGTAAGCGTAGTGCTATACATGATATTACAGATTTTGTACGTTTGCAAGTTTTGTTTGATTTGAAAAGGATATAAAGTACGTTCGTATTTCGAAAATTTGCATTATGCATTTATGATCTGGTTAAGGGCCCATTATGACTACGAGTATTATGATAGTCAGAGGGTTCGCTCGGCCCTAAGTAAGGGTCGGGTGCCCATCACACCCTATCGGATTAAAGGTGTGACAAATTGGTATCAGAGCAGTTCGTCCTAGGGGTTGTCTGCAAAGTCGTGTCCGGTAGAGTCCCATTTATGGTGTGAAGCCGCGCCACATTTATAAACGAGGAGGCTACGGGGCATCTAGGGTGGTTACTTTTCTTTCACATCTTAGATCGTGCCATAGAGCCAAGTCATAGGAAATGAGATTTCGATACTAACCTTTGATTTTAGCGGAAAACGACACCGATCGAAGAAAGGCGATTGATGATGGAAAGTTACAAAGCACGCGAGTAAGTAAAGGTACGAAAGATATATGTCAAGTAAGGTATTGGTGCATGATTGAAATATAAAGTTGAAAGGGGAGTGGAAGGTAAGAAAGTGTGACACGTGCGGTCGTGTTAAGTGTATATGAGGTAAATCTAATATTTTCGGACTTTTATGAATATTGAGAGACCAATGTGGCTAGGATACGATACGATATGATATGATATATGTATATATGATGGCCACATGTAATGGGCTTTATTGGTATTTCTGCGTGCGGAGTTTTGGAATAGTAAGAAATATAGAGGAACCTCTCGCCGAAATTTCTCTAGAAATAATACGAAAATGAGATGTAAGTTTGGAATATGTTTGAAAAAGGTCGTGTCAATAGTAATGATGAGATTTGATTGAACTATAAGTATGGGCGCCCTCTAAGAATAAGTTAATGGTGGAATTAATGATAATAGTAAATAAGAGGTCGGTGGAAATATGGTAGTACGGAATTTGGAACGGATTTATGATACTAAGAGATGATTAGAAAGGACTGGTAGGTTTGGATAGAGTTATATGATTAAGACCGGGGGACGGAGGAAAAAGGACTGTGATGAATAGGAATGTAGCAGTAAGACAGCTGCCGGGACGTGTTGTGAGGGTGTTTTGGGAATATGTTAAGATTCCGACTTACTCAATATTATGTATAGAAGGTCGTGCGGTGAGGTAGACGCAGTCAGGAAAGCGTTAAGGCGTCGTATTCCATCAAAGTTCCAAAGTTAAGCGTGCTGACGTGAGAGCAATTCCAGGATGGGTGACCCCCTGGGAAGTTTTTTTTTGAAAAGTCTCATAAATTCAGACTTAAGGGGCAAATGAGAAGTTAGACTAATTTAAGGAGAATAAGAATTTACGAAGCGGACAGAAACCTTAAGGAATCGCATAGGACGGGGCGGATCAGGTCTGTAAAGGAGAGGAGTTGACGGAAAGAAGGAATAAGAGAGAAACGAGACAATAGTGTAATAACGGGATAACGTGCGTAACGGAGGGCCCGAGTACCATAACTGATGGGACGGTGAAAGGCTGAGTTATAGAAAGGCAAGGAACGAAGTAGAACGAATGTTAGAAAATGATTGGAAAGATACGGATAAATGTGAGTGAATAGAGTACGCTTTGAAAACGAGAGAAGGACTATGTAAAAGAAGTGTGTTCTGAGTGACACAAAGGTAGCATAAGATCCCTCGCGTGAAAAATAAGGGACAGGCATAAGTGGGAGAAATGATAAGGGGATACTAAGGGAGATACCCGAGATAAGTTAAAATAAAGATAACATTTCAAGAAGACTTTGGACGCTTACCGTCGGAATAAAAGTGCTGTCTAATTGAGGTTGGAAATAGGGACATGAGGCGAAGTATAAACGGATAATGGTATAAGTACACCACTAAAGGGGGGAAGCGGGTGAGAGAAATGTAAGGATGAGATAGAAACAGTTGATACGGTAGTATGTTTGATATGGACGCTTGTGCTACAAATAAGACCCTTTACTGAAGTGAGTTAGTAGGATCGGGAAGACCGACAATAAGTGGATAAAAGTCAGAATAATGTTTAAGGTAGTGTGAGAAGTTCTGCACAGACTGTGAAGGACACGACGCCAGAAAGTGGGCGTGTATGAAGAAAAAGAGTATAACAAGAGAATGGTATTGGACAGCTTAAGAGATAGCATGAAGGACGGCAATGGCTATGAAAAGGGAGCTCCCCCGAGGTGCTTATGAGACCCCGTAGGACTAGTTGAACATTCGAGGACGAATGTTCTAAAGGGGGGAAGGATGTTATATCCCGCATTTTGTACGTTGGAATATTTTAAGACAATTGCGGGAAGTTAAGGCCAAGGCCACTCTCCGGTTTTGTTTTAATGCGCAAGTCGCTTGTAAATATTATTGGCATGGAATATCGAGGGCAAACTTGGAATTTGGAAACTATTATTATGCATGACTTATTGGAGAAGCCATAGTGGTCGTGGGTCCCACCCATGGTTGGCCAATTATCTTGAGCCATGAAAAGGTACATGTGGTCATCTTATATTTGTAGGGACTAAATGTGCATGAAAACAAAGATGACAAGGCAATCAAGACAACTCTTCATCTTTTGTGACTCAAAGAAAAGTCTAGAAAAATGGAGAAATTTGGAGAAAAGAAAAAAATAATAAAAAGAAGAGAGGAGGGGCACATGACCGGCCATGTGCCCCTATATATATATATATATATATATATATATATATATATATATATATATATATATATATATATATATGAGTTATTACAAGACAAGGTACATTTCATCATTTTAAGTTCTAGAGAAATCAAGAGAAAGAAAAGAAAAAGAAAGAAAGAGAGAGAACGAGCCATGGGCCATGGAGGCGCCGGATATGGCATGGAAAATTTGATCATCAAAAATTATTTTCTCCTTGTCTCTCTACTAATTGGAAGGCCCTCGTCGACGTGGAATAATTGTTGAAGCAAGAAAAACACTTCTCCTTGCAAAATATGTCCTAGCCGAGAGGCAAAGATGGATGGAGAGGTGAGGTTCAATCTTCTTTAAATGTTTTGTAGGTGTGTATGCATGTTGTGATATGTAAAAATGAATGAAGTTCATGAAATTGTGGTGTGTTGGTGTTGTAGCCGTGTGTGTGTGTTATGGCCGTGTGTAGGTGTGTGTTGTATAGGGTGATGAATTAAATTTGTTTAGCATGTTGGTTGTTGTAATGTGTAGAAATGAATGAAACCATGAAGTTTTTGTTGGTGGGTATGTTGGCCGAATGGTGGCTGCTTTGTAAAGGAAGAATGAATCAAATTTATTTAGTGTTCTTGGCTATTGTTGTTGAGAATTATATGGTGAGAATGAATGTTTGATGACTCATGTTGAAGGTGTAGTGTTGCGGGCTGTTTTGGCAAATTTATATGATTTTAATATAGTTTCTTGTATTGATGAAAATGATGATTGTTAACATGCGGAATGTTGATATAGTTCATGAATTCGGAAGAGGGAAATGTATTGTGGTTGTTCTTATGGCATTTGGAAGTTTCGGGTGAAGTAAGACATGGGTTGGATTGTCTTGAATAATTGTGAATGGATTATTGATGTCGTAAATATGATTGTTGGTTTGGTTGTTGTTGATTTGGCCGAGTGGAATTCTCGGGGTTGGTGAATATATAGGAGAAATGTTGCCGGAATTTTTGTAGATAAAGTGGTGGTTGGAATGGGGTCCTTCAATGCTTATGGCTAATATCGGATGTCTAATGACATTATTGTGGATCGTGAGAAGCCGGGGCGCAAATTTGGATTAGTTTAGAGGGCGGCCAAGGTATGTAAAGCTCACCTCTCTTTCTTTGGCATGTCTTAGTATGAATAGGCTATGACATGATCCCCGAGGCAACTCTACTCCTACGATCCGAGCATGTCCGTGATTCTTATTTGTTTCTTGATATCCATATTTATAATGTAGTCAAATTGTGGTCCTTATGCCTTTGTATGATTAAAAATGAATATGCATGGAAAGATTTGTTCATAAAAGAGTTTGAAACTACGAACGTCCGTAACTTCCATAGGAAGGCTCGGATCGCTTCGATATGTCGTAGGAGGTTCCCGTAATATTAAGATTATAATGTTCCAAGGCGGGCTCGGATCGGTTGATACTTGTCCGTGGGCCGCAAGACATTCGTTGTGTAGTTACGATGACTTGTTAAAAGAACCTAATAAAGTTAACAATCCGACCCCCGCGTGATTACTTATTTATCCGTTAAGTACGAAATAAGAATTTGTATACATATGATTCTGATACGTGATTATGATGCCTAAAGTTCTATTTGATAAGTCCCGGATGATATCTGGAAGAGATTTGATTTGGTCAATGTCATCGTCTTGTAAATGATAATTTGTCGATTATTTTATTAAGTCCGTGTAAATGTATGAAATGAGAATCCGTATGCATATGATTTTGATACGTAACTATGATGGATAAAGTTTTATTTGTTATGTTTCCGAGTAACGTTTGGAAGGAACTTGATCTGACCATTGCTTTGGCTTGTAAATGATAATTCGTTTGATTATTCTATGGAATACGTATGAATGTTTTGAATGGCATATAGATCCCACGATTATCGCTCGTGCACATTTTTGTTATTCCCTTCGCCGAGTCCGGGCCGGTTACTATCGTGCGCACGATGCGAAGTATGATGAGCTTCCGAAGTATGATGAGCGACTAATATTATGGTGTTATGATGTGTCCGACGCCGAGCCCCTTTTGGCCGGGCGATATGTGGTTATATGATATGTTGTGTGACGGAGATGCAGGAGATATAAAAACTTCCGAAGTATGATGAGTTGTGGCGCCCAAGGCAGGAGGGGCGACCACGTTCCGTCCGCCGGGTCCTATTACGGGCCGCATAGGGTGTATGATATGATAATTTGATGATCTGATGACATGATGATTTGATAATGTGATGATCTGACAATTTGATAAATCTGTTCTGATGATTCGGTAATATGATGATTCTGTTTAATCTGATGATATGACATATACATATATATTCAGAAATACGATCTGTTTATTTCGGAGCCGGTGGTGGGGCAAACCCAGTGGCGAGGCAAAATTCCGCACTGGTTTAGGCGAATCCCACATTGGTTTAGGCGAATCCCACATCGGTTAATGTCAGCTATTATGATATGATCTATACAGAAATGTTTTTTTTAAAAAAAAGGAATAAGCTAAGCCTTCTGACATTCTGATTACTAAATCTGTTTTCTGTACTTCGCATATGATTTCCGAATTGACATGATTATGATATGTTTTGCTCACCGGCATATGTATATACATGATAAGTGTTACATAGGCAAGTTATGACTCTCCGGTTCCTATACTTGTTTTCTGTGGTTTTCGTTCCGGTTATGATTCTGTTAATGGATTTCCCATTTTGCATACTCAGTACATATTCCGTACTGACCCCCTTTCTTCGGGGGCTGCGTTTCATGCCGCGCAGGTACACCTGTGTGAGTGAAAGATATTAGCGAAAGATGTTCCGAGCGGGATTACGCGAGCTCCACTTTCTCCGGAGTGCAGCCGAGTCTATATATATATGTCTTATGGTATCTGATTATGTTAGAGACTTTGCAGACAGTGTCATATGTATAGTATGTCGGTCTGTAAGTGGCTCCATAAGCCGTTGTAGTGTTATACATGATATTACAGATTTTGTACGGTTGCAAGTTTTGTTTGATTTGAAATAGATATAAAGTATGTTCGTTTTTCGAAAATTTGCATTATGCATTTATGATCTGGTTAAGGGCCCATTATGACTATGAGTATTATGAAAGTCAGAGGGTTCGCTCGGCCCTAAGTAAGGGTCGGGTGCCCATCACACCCTATCGGATTAAGGGTGTGACACTCCACCTCTACCTCTGGCTGCTATCACGCGTGTTCTCTCCATCTGCGAGAGAATGAAGGCTAGTCAGATACCAATTTGAATCATCCAGATACCAATTGAAATCAAGTAGCACGAAAGAGAGAAAGGAAGGAAATTTTCCTAGTGCCCAGTAGCCTCCCGAAGATAAGTACAGACGTCTCCATACCAATCAGCAAGACTCTATTAGACATGTCCTTGTACGATGAGATTGATGAACCTAACACTCTGATACCAACTCTGTCACGACCCAACCCGCCATGACTGGCACCCACACTAACTCCTAGTGGGCGAACCAATACGCTTAACCATCTACTCATTCAAGTCCATTTTTACTTAGTCAATTCATTCAGTTCACAATAAATTAAATGCAAGATTAAATCAAAAAGTCATTCCATAGAACAATAATGTAAGTGCGGAAGTCTTAACTATTACAACCCTAAAATTCGAAAGTCACCGTACAAGGACTATAATCCAAAATATGTCTAAGGAATCCATACTGTCTAAAATAAATAAACATCAATGTCTGGATTAGAAATAGACATTAAATAAAGGAAGATCTTCAGGCGGCTTGGCACGGATAGAAGCTCGCCCTTAATCTGACAGTAAATGGCCTCAAGCTAATTATGAGGTCGAGTAGCAGTCTCTGGATCACAATCTGCACTCAAAAGAATGCTACAAGGTAGCATCAGTACAAACACTATGTACCGGTAGATATTACAAGCTGACTAAGATTTAGTATCATGCATGAATCAAAAAATCAATAAAGTAGACAGACCAGTCAACAACACATAATAAGATAGCCAACACCAAGTTAATCAATGATATTAACAAATCAAGTCAACTGAAGCAAGCAATGGAATAAACCTCACCACAACATTCTTACATACTCAGTCACAGATCACTCGTGTACATACATGCTAATTGGTGTCTTTGCCCAATAGCTATGACCTGCAGGGGACCCATGGTGTCCATGTACAACTCGCTCCGGAACTGACCACGAATCACGAGCCCATAATCTAGGTCACATTCTCACCCCTTGTCAAATGTGACCCTAATCTAAGTCATATCCTCACCCCCTGTCAAATATGCCCATAGTCTAGGTCATATCCTCACACCCTGTCAAATGTGCCTTTTAACACACACACACACACACACACACACACACACACACACACACATATATATATATATATATATATATATATATATATATTTTTTTTTTATTGTCACATCACTTACAATGATCGATTATCAAGTAGTATCTCATTTCCATTGAGAAGATCATATTAACTTCTAACCACAATTGTCAGCAAAATATATATCACAACACATCGAATAATGGCATTAAGCCCACATTATCACTTAATCAATAGCATATAGGAATTCCAGCCACACATTATGCCCGAAGACTAGACATGCTTTCTCCTATCAATCTCATAACACATATAATCAGCTAATCAAAGTCTAACTCAAGTAGATCGTAACCTACCTCAACTGCAGAGCTGGAACAATGCGAGTTACTCTGCTATAGCCTTTCCCTTCCGTAATACCTCGAAAGGCTCAAAGTCTAGCAATTAAAATGCTAAATAAGTCACAATCACTCTAGTCAACAATATCAATTCAATCAACACCCTTCCACTTTACCCCTTTCTAATGGGTGAATGCTTACTAGGTGTAAGTCATCCTAACATTGGCCTTAGAAACCATAGACTATCAATTCATAAGGTTATTCATTCAAGTTATCTCTTACAAGCAATTCCTATGATCAAGCTACCATCTTTATAAAACCCTAAGTCTCAATTCACTTAGTTCATGTCTATATCGGTTCAATTCTTTATTAGAAAGTGATAACCCAAGCCTTTAGATGATAATCAAACCATAATATTCATAAGCTGTCACACCCTAATTTCCGATAGGGCATGATGGGCACCCGACCCTTACTTAGGGCCGAGCGAACCCGCAGACTCTCATAATACTCATAGCCATACTGGGCCCGCAAAGCATAACATAAGCACATAAGGAAAACCCCTTTTTTCGACAAATCAAACATGCTTTTCATCTTTTTCAAATCAAATAAAACCTGTAACCATAACAAATGCAAACACATGAAATTCATAACACAATGCATAATGACACAAATGGCTTACATAGCCGCTTACAAACGAACATCTCATACACACGACAACATTTGTCTGCAAAGTCTCTAACATGAAACAGACTCTCACAACATAAATACTCGACTCGGCGCAAAGACTCCTAGAGAAAGTGGAGCTTGCCAATCCAGTGAACATCTGCGCTAATATCCTCTACTCATCCGAATACACCAAGTGGCATGAAACGCAGCCCCGAAGAAAGGGGGTCGGTACGACATATGTGCGAGTATGCAAAAGCGTAACATACAAAAACCAAGATCATAACCGTAGTAAGAAGTACGGAAAGTGAGCACAATAACCGAAATACCAAAGGCTTATATACCGAAACACAAATCGTACCGGCCCATAATGGGACCGAGTGACATACGCAAATAATCATCATACTCATACCGAAACACATCATAACTTTGTCATATGAGATAACATTAACCGATGTGGGATTTGCCTAAACCAATGTGGGATTTGCCTAAACCAATGTGGAATTTTGCCTCATCATTGGGTTTGCCCCACCACCGGTTTGCCCCACCATCGGTGAACAAACTCATCGTATCATCATACATCATCACATATCATATGCGGTCCAAAGTGGGACCCGACGGACAGAACGTGGTCGCCACACTATCTGGCGCAACAACACAGCATAACACCAGACGTTTTAAATCTCCGTATCCCCATCACACATCATAACGCCAAACACAGCATAACACCAAATATAAATGGAACCCGGCCCTCTAGCGAGGAGCTCGGTGAACCGTAACACAGCATAACACCGAAATATATCATAGTGCGCACGATAACATACCGGCCCGGGATCCGGTGAAAGAGGTAACACAAAACGCACGAGCAGATCGTAAGTAGCCATAATCATACAAATCATCATTTCAAACTCAACCGAATAACCAAAGCGAACTATTGGTTCGAAACCGAAACAGTAGTCAAATCAGGTTTTCTTCCGAATCCCCCTTGGGAGTATATCAAACCGAACTTCAAAAACCATAGTTACGTACCAAAATCATGTGCATAAAAATCCTTATTTCAAACTCAACCGATAAATAAGTAATCATACTCGGGGGTCGGAAAGATAGTCATATTGGTTCTTTTTCAAAAATAGGTCATTATAACCAACATAGAAAAGTCGCGGGACCCACGGACGAGCGTCAACCCAATCCGGGCCCGACTATAAGAATCAAAGTCCTTACTCGTCATAAAATCATTTGCGAAGGAATCAAGGCGATCCGAGCTCTTTCTTGAAAGTTACGGTCGTTCGTAGTTTCAAACTCGTTCAGGAACAAATCTCTTTTTGAAAAACAAAATTCTTTTGAAAACAAAACTCTTTTGAAAACCTTAAAAATTTAATCATACAAAAGATATAAGAATCATAACTCAACCGCATTAAGGATACGAATATCAAGAGACGAATGAGAATCGTTTACGAGCTCAAAGCAATCCAATACCGTTCATGAAAGTTACGAACATTTTTAGACGTAAGATCCTTTCAAAGTAAAACCGTTTACACAACTTTTCAAACTCAATCATATCAAAGACATACGAACCACAACCTAACCATACTAAGGATGCCAACATCAAAAGCAAATGCGAATCACAAACATACTCGAAACCTAAGAATGGAGTTACCCGAGGCACAAATCATGTCATACCTTAATCCCGTCTAAGACATGCCAAAAGAAAAGAAGGGTAAGCTTCACATACCCAGTTTGCTTCCTAAGCTAGTCCAAACGTAAGTCTTGTCTTCTCAAAATCTACAACAACATCAATAGGCATCGAACATCAACCATGAGCGTAAAAGAATTAAATTCCAAGCCATTACTTTTATTTACATAAATTTGGGCAGCACTTCCCCTATAAATGCAACAACCCCGAGATTCAACTCGGCCAAATTCAACAACCATGCCAATAACCATATAAACGACATTAATAATCAATCTCAAACGCATTCTAACATTTATAACTCCTTTCTACATAATTCGACGACATTCTTTTATATTCAATTCAACTACATATGTTCGAACCAACATCGACGATCACATGTCCAAGTACTAATCCAAATCATTCAAACAAGATTTCAAGAACACTTCGGACAATTCACAAATTATTCAAATCAGCCCACTCAACATACAAAATGCCACCCGAAGCACTCCAAGTTCAAGAAAACATCAACAACACATTTCTTTTCTTCCAAATTCATAAACCATACTAACAATCCATACTTTAACAACATTAATCCCATAAATTCAAGAAACTATATTAAAATTACATTAGCTTCTCCCACAACCTACAAACGATTCCAACTTCCATTTAAATCATTAAACCATCATTTTCATCATAAAATCCATACAACAACAACCAAAACATACTAAATAAAATTTGTTCATTCTTTGCCAAACAAAACAGTCCATTTTACCAGCCCTTCAACACACAAATTCCATGATTTTTCATCCATTTCCTCACACTACAACACATTTAAACCATCCATAACATATGAAAAGAGAGATTAAAACTTACCTTCTTCACTTAGTTCTTCAACATTTTCTTGTTCCCATGCTCCTCTAATTCCAAATGAAATTATATTCGTGACTATGCGTTGCCCGGACTTCGATTGGTACTTCGTTACTTGAAATTTCACTCAAAATTCTCATTTTGTGAGGTATATTTGCTCCTTTTTTGTGCTGAATTTTCTGGAAATTTTTGGAACTTTGGCTGAAAAAAATGAGATTTTTGTCCCTTAAAACGGAATGCTTTAAGTCGGTTTCTTTCAGCTACTGATGCTTGTAGCGATTACGTAGCGCTTTTGTAAGCGGTGCCGCCGGAATGTTGTTTCTGCGTCGACAGTTCAGTTTGTAACGTCTATAATTCTCTACTCCGATGTCCTATCAATGAACGGTTTGTTGCATTACAAACTAGACTCGACGAACTTCATTTTAGGACTTTGAACCACCTTAAAACTCCACATATACTATGAGATATGCGCCTCCAAAGTTAACTAAAATCCGTCCCGCGTTTCTCAAATTTTCGTCGAACTTATTTTCTTCAATTTGCTCAATCCCGAAATATTCCGAAATTCTCCATACATGATATTTATCACTTATTACACTAATAATGGCCATGTTCCCGTGTTTCAAAATATTCTTTCCCGATTACGACTTACGAGATCGTAATTCACCCTTTTTCTTCGTTGTTACGTACTTTCCATGGCTTGTGCCTTTCAAAACATCCCATTACTACGATGAGGTACATGTCAAACTCATGCTCTGAAAACGCGGGGTATAACATCAACCCACCCACTATTGAAGGTCTATTAAGTTCTAGGGTTACTAGTCTCAATTCACCATTGTAGACCCATTAGAATGATGATAATCTTAGAGATGAATGCGTAATGAAGGAAGGAAGGGTTGAGACTTACCTCTCAAGAATATTCTTGCCCTAGCCTTAGAATTTTGCCCTAGGTGCTCCTTGGAAACTGTGTTGGAGTTTATGAATAAAGAATTCAGATTAAGTGTTTAAAAATACGGTTCTTGTTCCAGTCAACCGCTGCGACGGTCGTTCTGTTGCTACAGTGGTCTCGCTATAGCAGGCAATGGACCGCTATAGCGTACCTCCACCAATTGCTCACTTCCGCTGTGGCGAGCATGGACCCACCATAGCACAACCGCTATATGTCACGACCCAACTATAGGGCCATGACGGGCACCCAGAGCTAACCCATCGAGCACCTCTGAACATACATCTCATAATTGTTTCTAGGTGGACCATAAAAACAGATCATGGGTATCATAATATGTAAAGGCATATATCACAAGATAAAGACACATCACTATATAATCATCATTAACTATGTCCACAAACATAGGTCAACAAGGCTACCAAAATATAATACAACAATATGAGCGGTAACGATCAACAAGGCTACCAAAATATAATACAACAATATGAACCAACGATACGGTTACGTCACGACCGGCTACGGCCATGATGGGTATCTCATTCCACCGAACACCGCTCATTCTATTACTCATCTGCTCTCATTCATAATTCTTGTACTCAAAATCACAGAAAACTATTATCATATGAACCAGATTTATTTTTATAACCATAAGCCCTTCGGCTATCAAAATAATATATATACATACATATACATAAGAACTGGTTAGACCATATTGCCCACACATACGTATCTACGAGCCTCTACTAGAGTACTAGACATATGGACGGGACAGGACCCCGTCGTGGCAAAAATATATGTACACAAAATACTGTCTCAAGATAGCACCTCTGGAATAAAGGAGCGCTCTCAGTCAACTAACAGCTTCTACAAGTCCGGGTCGCCGCCACATCGTCTACCTGTGGGCATGAACACAACGTCCAAAGAAAATGGACGTCAGTACGAACATTGTACTGAGTATGTAAGGCATGAATGAAATGAACATAGTAGAGAAATCATAAGACATAAGATGAGGACATAACCTTCGAATGGATACATTTTATACATATATTATACGTACCATATCATATGAATTACCATAGCGTATACATCGTCATATCGTACATACATCTTCATACCATTCATACGTCATCATATCATACATACATCATCATACCATTCATATTTCATCATCGTTAGCCCGCGTCCGGGTACCCATCATATGCAGCCCACTAGTGGTGATCATGTTCGGCCCTCCAAGCACGGTGTAGTCGCACGCAGCCCACTAGTGGTGTCATGGCCGGCCTTCTAGGCGCGGTGGAATCATAGCAGCCCGCCGTAGCGGTGACATGTCCGGCCATATAGGCACGGTGGAATCTCAAGCAGCCCGCCTTAGCGGTGACATGTCCGGCCATGTAGGCACGGTGGAATCACATCATCATATACTCATCATTATACATTTCATAGGTATACTATAAGCTAGACATCATTATACATATCATAGACTTATGATTATTAATTACCTTATAGGTGTGTCATGGCTTTATCATAACTTAGCATCATTACACATACATAAAGTCGTGGACCCCGATTACGTTATGGAGTGATCGTAAGCGACATATCTCACCTTGAAGGGACTAACATTTTAAGATGAGTGTACATAAGAAGAAGCACCAGTGGAACCATACTTAGAATCATTGACTTCGTGGGCATCGTTTCTCACTTTAGACCTCTTTAGATTTAGCTCACCATCATCAATTATCATACTTATGCTTTATATCTCTTCTTTAACTTATACATGTGTAGCTCCTTATAGTCATAGACTCATCGTCATTACGATCGTGCTCATAATATATCTCTTATCTTTCTCTCATATGGCTATTCGTGAACGTGAGCTCTTAGTTCTTCAGAATTTAAGAGTTTCAAGAAGGAGGAGAAAAATCATGCCTTGAAAGGAATGAGACAAACATCATAAGATGGGTCTAGCAACAATGAATAGCGGCAAAGAATCGTATAAAGATCATTAACTTTGTAGAAATTTCGTATCGTAAGTTTTAGGATTTCTAGACTTGGCTCATCATCACATTTATAACATACCTCTTAACTTCATCTCATGCGAACTCTTTATGACGTAGACTCATCATTCCAAATACATACATATGTGTAGAGAAATCATAGAAGATAGGAGGATTCACACCATAGAGTCATGCCTTAGAAAGAAGGGACTAGCCTTACATACCTTTGTCGTTTAACTATTCTCTCGCTTGCTCGTTCTCCTTTAATGCACACGTTCTACCTTCAAGAGAATTCGTATCAATATTAGCTACACAATTATAAGAACGTGCTCCTTAAAGCTAGAGAAAATTGGGTAGCATTTTCTTTGTTTATACAACTTCCTCCATATTCCATATCAACTCCCAAACATTCATAACAACCACCACAATATCATAGACAACAATTCTCATTCATTTACATTATTCGCATTTCACAATTTCCCCTCAATCCTCCAAAATCATTATCATAATTCACTATCATGTTTCTTCATATATATTACTCATGTTCTAAATGTTATTCATAACATATTCACAATCTCAGCATATCAACATTCACAACTCAAACCAAACTTCTATTTAACAATGACACTATTGCCACATTTATGACCCATTTCATATATTCTCGTACCACCCAAGTGTTTCGACTTTACAATAATTCAAACATCATGGAAATACCATAAAACTTATCTTAGATAATGGTAGAATAAGTCTTGAGTGGAATACTCTTCTTGCACCAAAACGCTAGTTCACTTTCCTTGGAATTCCTTAGCTTAGATGAACTTTGATGTGTTTCACAATCTTAATTCTTGTTGGTTTGATGAAGTTGATCTTCAATTTTCCTTGAATTCTTGTGGATGAAGTGTATGGAATGTTCTAGAGGTCTTGAGAGAGATGAAGAAGTGTGTGGAATGAGATAAATGAAGTTGGGATCACATTTATAAACTTGGAAGAGTTCAGCCCGTCGGGAGTTCCACGGACTCTTCCACGGTCCGTGGAACATGATGTTGTCCGTGGTTCTGGTCGTGGTTCACCACCAGCCAGCCACCATCTCTGCTGGCAGTTCCACGGACCATTCCACGACCCGTACAAGGTTTCACGGTCCGTGGAAGTGGCCGTGAAACTCACAGCTTCTCCGAAGTTGTTCCCGTCGTCTCGTTCGATCTCCAATCTTTATGGAACCTTCTTAACACTTGTTTATCACCTCATTAACAATCTAAGAGGCGTTATAACTCTTCCCCAAAACATCATTAAGTCATCATCAACTTGCTGCTCATAAATCCTTTTCCGATACTTATCGTATACATTGCCTTCTCTTGGCAACTTCCTCGTCTAACATCGGATGCCTTTAAAATCCTACTTAAGGTCATCAAAATTCATTAATTACTTATCAAAACATCACATACTTCGTGCTCTTCATTAGCCTACTCACTGTGCATCAACGGAAATTTTTTTGAGGTGTAACATTCTTCCCCCCTTAAGAACATTCGTCCTCGAATGTTAAGTCATCTGGAATCCTATAAAAATTTTGCCAGAGTTTCCTTTGTAATATGGCACTACCACCCTGTCACAACAACCCATAATAAACATGCCTCACAGGGCCACAACAAAATAGCAAATAGAATTTGGCCACACACGACCCAAATGCATAAAAGAAAGACATACATACCTTATGATCTTGACGTCTCATCTTGGCCCTCTTCCGGGGGCTGAAATAAGTGCGGATATTTGGAATTCATGACTCCTTCTACTTCCCATGTCATCTCTTCTCGACTATTATCTCTCCACAAAATCTTAACTGAGGCCTCTTCTTTGTTTCTAAGCCTCCGTACTTGCCTATCCAATATGGTAATGGGTACCTCTACATGTCGATTTTTTTTTGTTACTCGAACCTCATTTACTGGGATAGTCCTAGTAGGATCTCCAACATAGTTACGAAGCATTGGGACACAGAAAACTGGGTGAACTGACTCCAATTCAGGAGGTAGATTCAATTCGTAAACCATTTTGCCTACCTTGCGCACAATTTCATAAGGCCCAATGTACCGGGGACTTAACTTCCCCTTCTTGCCAAATCTCATAACGCCCTTCATCGGCGACACTTTCAAGAATACCCGATCTTTCACTGGAAATTCTACGTCTTGTCGATCCTTTTTCTTGCTCAATAATGATATTAAGTCATACATGGTTTGCAAATCTATCTCACTTGGTTTCATTGGAAAAGTATAAATACTGGCAAGTTACATAATCATTCTTGGGTGATTCGTGTGCATACACACCTATACATATACATGTATCCATATTCGTATACATATTTGTGTTCGTAGTCGTATTTTCATTCATACTCGCATTCATCTACATATTCACTTTCATAGCATTTCTATATCCATAACATATTTGTACTCGCATTTGTATCATATACATATCACATATATTACATTTGCTTAGCATATTCGTACTCATATTGATTTCATATACATAGCATTTACATGGCATACCCGACCATGAGGGTTCAGTGTTATACGTAGGCACATATACATATAAGATCATAGGCATCTTTAGCATCGTTACTATTGTCGTTCGTTACACCTATCTATCACACCTTAGGATCTATCGTTCAGTCTCTATACTTGTGTTCTCTTTACTCACTTCCCCCCTTTAAGGGTTTTGCCTGTACCATTCTCTGATCCGTTGCTTCACCTTCAAATTTTGATTCCATATGTATATCCCTTGCTATACCACATCTTATCCAGGCCGTTTCCCGTAATTTATAGCTACGATAATTCATGTGTGAGGTCTTAACATACTCTTCTTGTAATTTTGTAATCAAATGATACACCCGACATAGCAATCAGAACAAGGATGTATTTTACTTAGCTCATCTGGTAGTCATGAGTCAATATCTAGATTCGCTCCAATTAACAACTTTTGCTTTATGGTAGTGCTCAAATAGAAGTAGGTCTAGCTATCCGTACCGTCCGTATAATGTCACGTATCCCATTCTTCGATACCCAAGATTCACCTATAGCATCATCTTTCCCTCTTTCTGCCATCTCACGTTATTCCTCTCTTCCCTATAATCGGCTTATAGTAACCGCAAATGCATTTTCCCTAAAACCCGCCATTTTTGTTTTCAAGGATCTAAGTCTCCTGTACCACTAACACCCTTTATTGCCTCATACTCTTTCACTCTCGTGTGGCACTCAACATTGATTTCAAAACCAATCATAATCATGTCATATTTGTCGTTGATGATAGCCTTACTTTATCGCTTTATCATCGTACGGTAAACTCGTAATTCATGGCCACATTTTTCTCCCCAATTAATTCTTTTATACACTTTACTCGTTCTGTCTTAGTGGAGGATATTCGTAGGAGATGCGTCTTCCTTTTCTCATAGTAAGATTATTTCTTAAGCACGCGTACTTCGTGTATCTCCTCTTCCTTCTATATCCGTACTCAATTCTCTACATTCCTTCCTCCTCAATTTATCTTATTACCTCCCTTTTTATAATCAGTCGTTTATTCCTCGTGCAAGGAATCCTATCCTTAACTCAGTACCGCTTTGTCCTTTAGAACATATCACCTTTATACACTCCGTTCTCAATCACTCACTTGCTGGCCTTCTCTCCTCTTCACGACAATTCTGTCCACGGTTCTCGCAATTTCTTTTAGATTCCTGGGAAAATTTTGGCAAGGCTTCTCTTGTAAACATAACAATCCCAAACCTGCATATGGCCCAATAAAAACACGTCCCATGCCTCAATAGGACATGTATCGGGACACACATAATACGCAATTCAAAGAACATAAGATCACTCACCATTAAAGGATATAAATAATAGAGCTTGCCTCATAAGTTGTGCCTGCACACGCGGCCTAGAATTCCAATATATATAAACATACACATATTATTATATATCACACAACTCCAGTCAACTTACTTGTAACTCACGATTCTAGCTATCACTAGGTCGTCAACAAATGTAGTCATCTTAGTTTGTTGGGTTGGCTCACCTCAACACAATCATCATATCGAGAGTAATATATGGCAGCGTAGGACCCGAATCAATTAGCGCATACATATCATAAAAGATTAATGAAAATATACCTGGGTCAATATCGGAGGGATACTCAAGATTCTGTCTCCCAGCTAATGCATAAGCATGACGCTGGGATCCACTCGAACTAAGCGCTCTCCTCCTGCCCCTACCCTGACCTGCTGGTGTCTGGGAGTCTTGCCTCGGAGGGGGCATGGATGACGAAGAACCGGCAGTGGATCCCGTAGGCTGAACCGCATGCCTACCACCTCGAAATGGGCATTCTCTCATAATATGACCTGACTGGCCGCAAACATAGCAAACATCCAAACCCAAGCGGCACGGTCCCCAATGTAACTTCCTGCATTGACTACATCGCGGTACGGACGATCTTATTTGGCTTGAATCACCCCTAACCCGAGAACTGGAAACCCTGAGACTCTGGGGCAGCATTAGTAGATCCATCACACCTGGGTCCAGGAAACTATGGAGGAGCGCTAGTTGTCGAACGAACGAGTGCTTGGAGGGTGTCGTCTCGGAGCGCCCACCGAACCCATGCTCAAACCTTGAAGAATTAACTCTTTTCTCTCCGACCCACTGTTACCGCGGCTCACATCCTGCTGCTGAGCTTGAGCGGCTACTAACTGAGTCAATAGAAGAATGGCCTGTCTCATCTCTTGGCCCGAGGTGTCTGGAGAAAGACTGGGGGTGCAGGAGCTAAAATTAGGGCTTCCCTCTGACTTGTAAAGTGGACAGGGTACGCGGAAACCGAGATAGGGCCTTATTTTGGGGTTCACTCTCCTCCATAACCGTAGGCCGGCCCCCGTTCCGGCCCTTCGGCAATCACGCGCCTTGCCCTTTTCGGGGTCGTAGTAGCTTTTTCTTTCGTCGACTTTACTGAAATCATAAACGCACCATTAGAGAGGGAAAAATCTTATAACATGGCTCTATCGCACGATCTCATAAGAAGAAAGATGGTCATTTTTCCTAAATGCCCTGTAGCCTCTTGTTTATTAGCGTGGCGCGCAACACACCATAAATAAGACTCTACTAGACACGGCTCGTAGGCACTTCCTAGGACTGAACTGCTCTGATACCACCTTTGTCACGACTCGGCTCCGGGCCATGACGGGTATCCGGAGCTGACCACCGAACACCGCTCATTCTATTACGCATCTGCTCTCATTCATAATTCTTGTACTCAAAATCACAGAAAACTATTATCATATGAACCAGATTTACTTTTATAACCATAAGCCCTTCGGCTATCAAAATAATATATATACATACCTATACATAAGAACTGGTGAGACCATATTGCCCACACATACATATCTACGAGCCTCTACTAGAGTACTAGATATATGGACGGGATAGGACCCCGTCGTGCCCAAAATATATGTACACAAAATACTGTCTCAAGATAGCACCTCCCAAAGGAGTGCTCTCAATCGCCCAACGACCTTCTACGAGTCCGGGTCGCCTCCCTGTCTACAATGGGCATGAACACGAGCGTCCAAAGAAAATGAACATCGAGACGAACATTGTACCGAGTATGTAAGGCATGAATGAAATGAACATAGTAGAGAAATCATAAGACATAAGATGAGGACATAACCTTCGAATGGATACATTTTATACATATATTATACATAGCATATCATATGAATTACCATAGCGTATACATCGTCATATCGTACATACATCTTCATACCATTCATACATCATCATATCCTACATACATCATCATACCATTCATATTTCATTATCGTTAGCCCGTGTCCGGGTACCCATTATATGCAGCCCACTAATGGTGATCATGTCCGGCCCTCCAAGCACGGTGTAGTCGCACGCAGCCCACTAGTGGTGACATGTCCGGCCTTCTAGGCTCGGTGGAATCATAGCATCCCGCCGTAGCGGTGACATGTCCGGCCATGTAGGCATGGTGGAATCTCAAGCAGCCCGCCTTAGCGGTGACATGTCCAGCCATGTAGGCACGGTGGAATCACATCGTCATATACTCATCATCATACATTTCATAGGTATACTATAAGCTAGACATCATTATACATATCATATACTTATGATTATTAATTACCTTATAGGTATGTCAAGGCTTTATCATAACTTAGCATCATTACACATACATACATCAGCAAAATATACATTAGGACTTGGAGGCGACTATAGCTATGTCGGGGTAACATAAGGTCGTGGACCCCCGATTACATTATGTAGTGATCGTAAGTGACCTATCTCACCTTGAAGGGACTAAAATTTTAAGGTGAGTGTACACAAGAAGAAGCACCAGTGGAACCATACTTAGAATCATTAACTTCATGGGCATCGTTTCTCACTTTAGACCTCTTTAGATTTAGGTCATCATCATCAATTATCATACTTATGCCTTATATCTCTTCTTTATATTATACATGTGTAGCTCCTTATAGTCATAGACTCATCGTCATCACTATCGTGCTCATAATATATCTCTTATCTTTCTCTCATATGGCTATTCGTGAACGTGAGCTCTTAGTTCTTCGGGATTTAAGAGTTTCATGGAGGAGGAGGAAAATCATGCCTTGAAAGGAAAGAGACGAACATCATAAGGTGGGTCTAGCAACAATGAATAGCGGCAAAGAATCGTATAAAGATCATTAACTTTGTAGAAATTTCATATCGTAAGTTTTAGGATTTCTAGACTTGGCTCATCATCACATTTATAACATACCTCATAACTTCATCTCATGCGAACTCTTTATGACGTAGACTCATCATTCCAAATACTTACATATGTGTAGAGAAATCATAGAAGATAGGAGGATTCACACCATAGAGTCATGCCTTAGAAAGAAGGGACTAGCCTTACATACCTTTGTCGTTTAACTATTCTCTCGCTTGCTTGTTCTCTTTTAATGCACACGTTCTACCTTCAAGAGAATTCGTATCAATATTAGCTACACAATTATAAGAACGTGCTCCTTAAAGATAGAGAAAATTGGGCAGCATTTCCTTTGTTTATACAACTTCCTCCATATTCCATATCAACTCCCAAACATTCATAACAACCACCACAATATCATAGACAACAATTCTCATTCATTTACATTATTCGCATTTCACAATTTCCCCTCAATTCTCCAAAATCATTATCATAATTCACTATCATGTTTCTCCATATATATTACTAATTCCATGTTCTAAATGTTATTCATAACATATTCACAATCTCAACATATCAACATTCACAACTCAAACCAAACTTCTATTCAACAATGACACTATTGCCACATTTATGACTCATTTCATATATTCTCGTACCACCCAAGTGTTTCGACTTTACAATAATACAAACATCATGAAAATACCATAAAACTTACCTTAGATAATGGTAGAATAATTCTTGAGTGGAATACTCTTCTTGCACCAAAACCCTAGTTCACTTTCCTTGGAATTCCTTAGCTTAGATGAACTTTGATGTGTTTCACAATCTTAATTCTTGTTGGTTTGATGAAGTTGATCATAAATTTTCCTCGAATTCTTGTGGATGAAGTTTATGAAATGTTCTAGAGGTCTTGAGAGAGATGAAGAAGTGTGTGGAATGAGATAAATGAAGTTGGGATCACATTTATAAACTTGGAAGAGTTCAGCCCGTCGGGAGTTCCACGGACTCTTCCACGGTCCGTGGAACATGATGCTATCCGTGGTTCTGGTCGTGGTTCACCACCAGCTAGAAACCATCTCTGCTGGCAGTTCCACAGACCATTCCAGGACCCGTACAAGGTTTCACGGTCCGTGGAAGTGGCCGTGAAACTCACAGCTTCTCCGAAGTTGTTCCCGTCGTCTCGTTCGATCTCCAATATTTATGGAACCTTGTTAACACTTGTTTATCACCTCATTAACAATCTAAGGGGTGTTATAACTCTTTCCCAAAACATCATTAAGTCATTATCAACTTTCTACTCATAAATCCTTTTCCGATACTTATCGTATACATTGCCTTATCTTGGCAACTTCCTCGTCTAACATCAGATGCCTTTAAAATCCTACTTAAGGTCATCAAAAGTCATTACTTACTTATCAAAACTCACATACTTCGTGCTCTTCATTATCCTACTCACTGTTCATCGACGGAAATTTTTTGAGGTGTAATAACTTCTAGCTACATATATCTGTCTACGAGCCTCTACATAGAATACATGAATCCATGAAGATGGGGTAGGACTCCGCCGTTACCAAGTATATACACAAAAGAGTAGCACCAATAAGCTGTAGCTCTGGAACAACTGGAGCCTTTCTGAAACTCTGCTGATAAAGCTCCTAAGGATCAGATCCTTCTACCTGTCTACCTGCGGGCATGAACGCAACATTCATAAGAAAGGACGTCAGCACGAACAATGTACTGAGTATGTAAGGCATGAATAATAACATAACACAAGTTATCGAATATAACATGAAATAAAGACAACCTGTACATCTGATTGCCTCATAAGGCGAATACCATACATGCTAACTTTATCTTTTAAAACAGCATCATAAATATATACAAGTAAACTGCCCAGCCATATAAGCACGGTTTTATCATCATTAGCCCGCGACCGGGCCTTCCGCGTCTAGGGTAATCATCTCACGCCGCCCACTAGTGGTGTCTGCCCGGCCATGTAGGCATGGTGTTATTATCATTATCCATAAGTCGCCCACCGTAGTGGTGTCTGCCCGGCCATATAGGCACGGTGTGAGAAAATACTTACATATATATAAAGCATGCATGAGAGCCCAATTAAAAGCTACTACCTTATCGGAGTGACGTAAGGTCGGTGACCTCCGATTTATATTATGGAACAATCATCATCGCTATATCTCACCTTGGAGGAACAATTATCATAAGGTGAGATCAACAACAACGAATAAAATCAAGAAATTCATGAAATAAACTCAATAATCTCATAATAGCATCAAGACTGTAAACTTTGGAATCTCTAGAAATGGGATCATCATCATCATCATTATCATCATAGGAAACATCTATCTTTAGCAATATATGAACTTTGAGAATCATGAACTTCTAGCTTTTTGGGAATAAGGATGTTATGGAAAACATGTATGGGTTCATAAGAAAAGAATCATGCCTTTAGAAAGAAAGGGACTAGCCTTAACATACCTTTTTGTTCTCCTACTACTTAATGCTTATCCTTTAGAGCTTGTAAATCTACATTTAAGAGAATTCATACTACTATTAGGCTTATCGTCATATGCTTATCTTAAGTCTTCAAATTAAACCCCTTTAGAATATGCCAAAATTCGGGCAGCATCTCCCTTGTTTATATCCCTAGCCCGAAATCACAATACCAACAACAAACACAACAACAACAACACTAACACCAACAACATCATCATCAATACCAAAATATTTCATAAAACATCTCACATGATGTTTATCAACATACAATAACAATATATACTTCCTTTCTTCCCAATCAAGGAGCATAATCTCACCAACACTCCAACAATATTAGATACTATCCATATACATGGAAATTATCCCAAAAACTCGGCTACAACATGCTCAAAATAGTCCATAAACTCAACAACTACAATACAACACTTTATGACTTTTCCTCCATAACTATTTTCACTTTTAAGACTTGCTAAACCTTCAAATCAACTCAACATAAGAGATAGGATGAAGAACATACCTTATACTTGAAGAACTTTAGCCACGCCAACTTTCTTCAAGTCCAAACTCACCACAACATCAAGTAGAAATAAGAACAATCACTTTTCATGAACTAGTTTGGTGTAATCTTGTTGAATTCTAGATTTAAGGGGTTATAAGTATTTAAGAGAAGTGTATGGATGTGTCTAGAACTTAAAAGAAGTGTAAATGATGAAAAAAGAGGAATAATAGGGTATTTATACCCCTTGAGAGTCGGTTCCACTGACATTTCAAGTGGGGCCCGCAGGGAGCCATTTGGCAGCTTGGAGGCTTATCTTGAAATGCCCATAACTCCCAACTCCGATGTCATTTTGACGAACGGTTTATTGCGTTGGAAACCAAACTTCTTGAACTTCAATTTAGGCTTTTGTTTCACTTCAAAACTCCTGATATACTAGGAGATATACCCCTCTAAAGTTGACCCAAAATTTCTGTCAATAATTCTGCCAAATTTTTCCCAAATTTTTTATAAACTTATTTTATTCGATTTGCTTGTCCCAGAACCTTTAAACACTTTCTTAATACTTGTTAAGAGTATCCCTTAACCTTATAAGGGTTCCATGACCTCTCTGAGCTTACGTTAATTCACTTACAATGCAAACGACGCGAAATTTTTTTGAGGTGTAATACTATAGTGGTCCAGTGTCCACCATAGAGGACATGCCCCTTTTCCTTTCCTTCGCGGCAGCAACCAGTCCGTCGCTATTGCAGTCTCACTGCAGCGGGACTTTGTCCGCCGCAGCGACAACCCAAACCAGTGAGCTCGATTTTTCTCACTAGTTTTTTCACTCTACCACACAACACTTCATCTGAAGCCTCACAAACACAAAGAAAACATGCACATTAATGTAAAAACACTATACGGACTCACATGTGGCCTCGGAATCCCAACGGAGGTCTAATTTCCTATGTCACCCCCCAATGGACTCAACACAACCAAACAATAATCACAAACAAACCAAGTTTTCAGTTCTTAGACTTCTACATTTGAGTTTCTATTAGCTCATTCTACCATTGGAAGGGTTCTATTTGGTAGGGTGATCTTAGATTTTCCATAATGACTGAGAGGGTCATTACACTAAGTAGACGATGAGGTATGTTAAAGCTGTCCCTTTCTTTCTTACGGCATGATCATATTGATTTGAACATATACGAAAGATATCCATAATGATTCCATTCCTAGAATATTAAGAGCTTATGTTCTTGATCTTCTTATGATGTTATTGATCTTGTTCCATGGTTATTGATATTATCTTATGATTGTTGATCTTACCTTATGGTCATTGATTCTTCAAGGTGAGATATGTCGACGATGCTAGTTCCATAATGGTAATCGGAGGTATACCGACCTTATGTCACTCCGGTAGAGTCGTAGCACTTCTTTCAGCTCTCATGAATGCTTTGTGTATATATATATGTAGCTATTTTATGACACCGCGCTACGCTATAATCGGCCGGGTACGACACCGATTGTGCACACCACTACAGTGGGTACGGTATGATGATATCCCAAGAATGGCTAATGATGATGATGCAACCCATAGTGTGGCTTATTTTATATATATATCGGCTGGGTACGACACCTATTGTGCACATCACTACAGTGGGTGCGGTATGATGATATCCCAAGAGTGGCTAATGATGATGATGCGGCCCGTAGTGATATATATATATATATATATATATATATATATATATATATGTGTGTGTGTGTGTGTGTGTGTGTGTGTGTGTGTGTGTGTGTGTGTGTATGAAAATGTTTTTTAAAAGGAAAGCATGCATGTCATCCGCCTTAAGAGGCATTCAGATGTATAGGTTGTCTCTCTTTTATCTCATGTTATTTTCATGTCTTTATTATGTTGTTTTCCATGCCTTACATACTAGGTACATTATTCGTACTGATTTGCTTTTGTCTGTGGGAGTAGCGGTCATGCCCAAAAGTAGACAGGGAGACGATTCAGACCCTTCGGCTGCCTCTTCAGTGCTTGTACAGGAGCACTCCACTTGTTCTGGAGTTGCAGTCTAGCTTGGTATTATTCTTTTGTGTACATTGTGGTATGGCGGGGTCCTGTCTCGTCCTTATTATGTTTTGCACTCCAGTAGAGGCTCATAGACAGATCTGTACAGTTGGATGTTCTATGGTCCTCTTGGTCTGTATTTTGTTGTATCATTATTTTTGATAGCCTTGTCGGCTTATATAATGTCTTGTGTCCCTTCCAGCTTATGATATCCATTAATTAGTAAGTTGTCTCGTGGCGGCCCACATGGCCCACATTCAAGTATGACTATGTGATGCATGTATGTTCTGTGGTGCCGGGTAGGTTAGGTCTGGGTGCCCGTCCCTCCGATTGGGTCGTGGCAAAAGTGGTATCAGAGCAGTTCGTCCTAGGACTGTATATGAGTCGTGTCTTGTAGAGTCTTGTTTATGGGTGTACAGTGCACCACACTTATAAACAGAAGGCTGCAGGACATTTAGGAAGATTGCCTTTCTTTCTCATCTTAGATCGTGCGATAGAGCCATGTTATGAGCCACCACCACGACCCCACCACCCCTCCAATAACCACACACACAGTTTTTATAACTTTTTAAATAAAGGTAAAATTAAATAGGAAGTAGAAAATTCAGGAGGGGGTAGGGGATGTGTGTGGGGGATTGGTTTAGAGAATCAAAAAAGAAAACTTTTAAAAAAATTAATTTTTTTTGGAGGGGGTGGTGGAGTGTCGGGAGGGGGTGGTCATGGGGGTGGGTGGGGAAAAAATAAAAATAAAAAGAAACATTTATTAATTTTTTAAGAAAATAGAAAAAAATTGGGGGTGGGGGTAGGGGGAGTGGTTGGGGGGTGGTGGTGGGGGGAAGGGAGAGGGATGTGGTGGTGTAGAAACCAAAAAGAAAAGAATTAGGGGGGGTTGGGGTGGGGCGGTAGGGGTGGGGTGCCTGGCGGGGGTGGGGCACGGCGTGGGTTGAGTGGTGCATGGGTTGCGGGAGTGGTTAGAGGGTGGGGGTGCATGGTTGCAGAAGTGGTTGGGGTGGGGGGTGCAAAAAAAAAAAAAGTTCAAAACTTATGTTTCAAAATAATTTTTTTTTTTTTTGGGAGGTGGGGTGGTGGGAATGGATGGGGTTTGGTGGGTGGGAGCAGGTTAGATAGTTGGTGGAATGCACTTGTGGACTTGTTTTCCCTATTTTTATTAGGGAAGTCATTTTTCCCATTTTTGAGGAACTTGTTTTCCTAAAGAAAATGTTTTCCAAAATTTTGACCAAACGAACATGAGAAAATTGGAAAACCTTTTCCGAAAAATGTTTTCCTCTATACCGAACACACCCTAAGTGTAAAATGGACAGGGGAGCTCGCTAAGCTCTCCCCAAAGCCAGTCAGGTGAAAGCTATAGACTACGCTCAGTGAGGTAGGGGTCCAAAAAGTGCAAAAAAATGAGAAAAATCATCTATGTCCAAAATGCAAGGGGAGCTCGCACCAAAGCGAGGTAAAGGCTCACCATAGACCGCGTTCGGCAAGCCTGGGGGACCAAAATGCCTCATGCTATAAATTCAACGCTTAACTCGAAATTTTATTTATCAGACATTCCAACTTCGTTCTAAATCCCTAAGCTGTCGTTTTCCTCCACTCCTCATCCTCCCACGTCAAGGTAAGGTCGCTCTAACGATTTCTAAGTTATTCTAACATTTATTCATGATTAGTAAAATGATTCTTCAACCAAAACATAAGATTTCCAAGGCAAATCCTTCTCAAGCAATTCAAAGCTAGAGTTTTGGTGTTCTTCATCAGAGAAGCAGTTTAGTTTGATGGATTGGAGCGATTACAGGTATGTAGGGTTCTATCTACGTATGGGAACAACTTTATTCTTCCCCACGCCACGTTCTTCCATGAAAGTATGAGATTATATCAAACTAGGGTTTTAGCCATGTTCATGATAACCCTAAGTCCATGTGCTATAATACACCATGTTTCTATGAATAGTTCATTATTGTATTTTTGATATTCCACTTTGGTTATTAAGAATCTGTCCGTAATCTATGAAAATCCATACTTTGCATTCCATGGGTCCTTACATGCAAATAATAAATTTTATGTTTATTTTCATAAAATATCCTACATGTCTACACGTTTTCATGCAAGTATATTATGTAACTATATTCATGCTAAAATACAAGTCATGCTTTATGACTTATGGCTTCTTAGCCAACTATATCCACATTCATGTTTTGGGTTGCACAGATTACCGAGAAGGTTTTATACCTAAAACTATATTTGCCAAAGTAAGATAAGGATTGCTCCGCCTATGTTTAGGATGATACCTTCATATTTTCCCCATTGAGGAATTTGGATCCTTTCATGTCATGTTCACGTCTTGTACCCCGGCATGATACAGGACGGCTTAGCTGATCGGGCAGAGATCAGATGCCACGTGTTAACATGGGGGTTACATATCGGTTCTACTAATGCTCTCCCACAAATATTTTTAATCATGTTATATGTATGTATTTATTCATGTCCATGTTCATGACCAGGTTTACGTTTCAGCTTCAGCTCTTATCATGTTATTTCATGCGCCATGTTATTCCATTCAGTTACTTTACATACCAGTACATTCAATGTTCTGATGTCCCTTTTCTATTGCACGGACGCCTGCTTTTCACTATACAGGTACGGATTTACAGGACGACGCATCTACTCAATAGGACATTGCACATATCAGCTTTTGGTGAGCGCCATCTTCTTCGAAGTTTTCTCATTATTTACTTTTATGATAGTTATGCAGCTAAGGTATGCTGGGGGCCTTGTCCCAGCAAGTATGTTTAGCAGTTCAGACTCATGTTAGAGGTTTCATAGACTAGTCAGTTCAGTCGTATTATGTCAGATATTTAGAGTCGTATAGCCACCTTTGTCTTATTATTTATGACAATCCGTATTCATGTTTTAAATTAGTAATATCATTGATATCTATGATATCCCGTGTTTTAGGCTCATCATGTTTTAATTTATATTCCGCTGATGTTTATGCCCCATGTTGATTTAGCAATCCATTTGGTTCGCTCGGTCACATACAGTCTAGCACCGAGTGCCGTGGTTCGGGGCGTGACAAATCTTGGTATCAGAGCCTAGGTTCAAGTGTCTTAGGGAGTCTATGAAACCATGTTTAGTGGGGTCACTTTTATATGTGTGTGGCACCCACACATATAAACAGTTGACCACCAAGGCATCCAGGATTGTCTCATTTCTTTCATACTCTAGATCGTGCAGATAGAGCAGTACCTTAAGGAATCCTTCTAACTTGTGCCAATTACATATTTCAGAAATTGTCTTCTAACAGAATGGCAGCTATGAGCCCAAGGGTACGCTACAGATGCTACCCCAAGTAAGGATTCGCAAACTCAAGACTTGCATCGGGTTCTTTACCCCAGACTTCATCCCCACCGGCCACAGTGAGGTCTGCAGAGGCTCATACTACAGTCACTCTGCTGCCTAGTTCCACTAATATGGACGTTGGGACTGCTAACCAGGTGCTCACCCAATTCATTTCCATGCAAGCTCAGTGTCAGAGAATGACTCCAAACACTGATGCTCATGAGGGGTATGTTATTTCCAGGGTTGGAGAGTTCAGCAATAGAGCTAGCTATGTAGGTAATGTTCACCCTGAAGGATCTCAAGAATGGATGTATGCTATGGTTGTGGCCAGAGGGGCCATTTTCAGAGAGATTGTCCGTCAGCTAGGCAAGGTACCAAAGGTAATGAGGACAGAAGGCAAGAAAAGGATAAGCTAAAGAGGGAGATAGGGAATTTAGCAAGAGAGCTAAGTCCATAGGTAACTTTAACCATAGGAAATCTCGTGAAGGTGGAAACAAGCAGTTCTTTAAGAATGGGTCGCTAGGACCTGCTCTTTCTACGGTCAATGCTCCAATCCCATGGCCCAAGTTTAATTAGAACAATTGGGATTTCGGGGCACCAGACTCACAGCCACAGACCGGTGTGGGCCACCGAGGTTCTAAACACCCTACGTACAACAAGTGTGGAAGGAGTCACCTAGGAATGTGTTGTTCGGGCTTAGATGGTTGCTTTGGATGTAGTCAACAGGGTCATCATCTAAAGGATTGTCCTTCAGCAAGACAGACTACTAGAGGCAGAGGTCGAAACAACCTATATGCTCTAGCAGGTCGTCAGGACCGAAGGGCATCCTCAGACGTAACCATAGGTATGATGATGATAGCACTTATGTAAGACCCCATGAGGCAGCATGTTATATCTTTAGCCACTGGAGAGCATAAATTCATTTCCATAGTTACGAATAGAAAAGAGTCGATGGGCGAGTCTTCAATGGTTCTAAAACATTTCAGTATTGCAAAATAAGGATATGTTTGTGCGACATGAAAATCAAGAGCAGATGATATTGTAATTCGGGGAATAAGTTTAATGTGTTCAATTTTATTTATATTAGAATAATAAAATACTATATTAGGAAGTATTACAAGAAGTAGATATTATTATGAGATAAGAAGATGTGACCGTTCCCTCTTAGGATATGTGAGCAAGGGTTTATCCCAAATGTGTATAATCTGATATGATTTTGAAGTGTAAAGAGAGTGTCGGGTTAGTTGATCCAACTTTTCATTTAAGACAGATGAAACTTCCCTAAGTGTGATACGTGTCTATAGTTCAATAAAAAAAAACAGTATACAACCATAGAAAAGCATCGGCTGTTGAGGGAGTTAGAAATAACCTTATGCTTCACCTTAATATTCTGATCAAAATAAGAGAGCATGATGCTAGCAGGTGGTTAGCAGAAGAATAGCAAGCAAGTTTTGAGTAGATGATGTGCCGTGAAATTATGGCACATTCGATACTTTTTGGCCATAAGTTTTACTTGTTTTTTAGCAAGTCTTGGTCAATTTGATGTGTTTTTGTTATGTTCAGGTGATTGGCATTATAGGAGTCCAAATATGGAGATTTCAGAGAAAAAGAGATGAAAATTTGAAGAAAGACGGGATGTACATCAAAGTACGCCCCGTACCTGTTCCCCGTATTCCAGTGGAAAGTGACTGAAGGTTCTGTTAAAATCTCGCAAAGTACGGGTAGGAATATACGGGACGTACATCAAAGTACGATCCGTACCTTTGTCCCGTACTTCACTGAAGGATGGCAGAGAGGACTGAAGCTCAGAGAAAAAGGACGAGATGAAAGTATGTCCCGTACTTTAAAGGACGGGCTGCAGTCAAGGCGTATTTTTCTCGAGAATTTAAAAAGAACCAGAGCACGTACATTGCAAAGACGGGTCGTACTTCAATATACAGCCCGTACTCTTTCCGAGCGGGTGACGAGTTTAATCCCTGAAGATGAAGGATTTGGGTCTTATAAATAGCCAATAGGGTTTTGAATGTTATTATCACTTTCATAATTTTGAAATCTTGAATTTTGAGACTTGTGTGGAGACAATTTGTTCATAGTACTCTTCAAGGATTTCAAGACAATTACAATCGTTTAATTTCCAGTTTTATTCATAAGGTTCAGTACTATTTCAATTATGCAATCTTCAATCTTTTATTATTTTCTTGTTGCCATGAGTAGCTAAACACCTTTACTAAGGTTGTGAACTCAAGGATGGGTGTTTTGTGATTGGGGATTGTGAATGACATAAGCATAATGGATTGTTAGGGTTCATTTGTTCTTCGTTTTCATCATATAGTTAGTGGTTGCAAATATTAGCTAATGCCATAGACTTTAGTTTATTTGGGAAAATAGCTAGGGTTTGGTAAGAACAAATAACAAGAACTCAAGGCTTTAAACCTTGTTTAATAAATTCACTTAGGAATAAGAGGAATTTACTTGGTATAATTAACCGTTCTTCGTGCATACTTTCTTATCTTTGGAAAAAGCATAGAAAGAAATAATCTTTTCTTATTGGGAAATAGTATAGATTCACATAGAGGTTAAGTGCATCCATACAAACGATCCATTAGAAGTATATCAAGATCGATACCCATGATCATACACTTTATCTAACGGGGACACAACCTTGGTTCTTTTTACCCATATATTTACAACTTTCAATTTCTAGTCACTTTAAATTAGTCCACAAACCAAAATTCCTATAATACTTTTTTCTGGAATACACCAGGACTGCAAGATTAGTATAATACTTATGTAGTAAACTTTTCACACCATATTCTTTGTGGGATTCGACCCCAACCTCGGTGGGTTACTATATTTGACATCGTCCGCTTTGCACTATAAAAAGGTGTAATTTGAGCGTATCAAATTTTGGTGTTGTTGCCGGGGAATACGGATTTGAAATTACTAAATAGTGTTTATTCTTCTTAAAGTCCTTGTCATATTTCAACACACCATGTTTGCTACCTTGTAAACCAGGTGATCATGGCTAACAATGAACTTCCAGTCGATAATGTTTTTGCTGATGAGTCAGAAGCAGAGGAAGACTTTACATCTGCAATAATTCATCCGAGGGTGACTGCTACTACTATTAAGTTTGATAATTCCCTCTATCATATGCTCAAACAAGAGGGATACTTTTGGAATGCAGTTGATGATGACCCTCACCTACATATAACAAACTTTCTGGAGGTATGCACTGAGCATATCCAACGGGGTGTGACTCAAGAAGTGGTCCAACTGAAACTCTTCAAATATTTGTTAGCCAGAGAAGTGAGAAAATGGTTCACAAAGCTGCCCCGAAACTCTATTGCCACATGGGAAGAGATGGTCAAAGTGTTTCTCAGGAAGTGGTATCCCCCGAGTAAAAGAGTTGAAATTCGTGATTAGATTTGCGAGTTCAAACAACGTAATGGGGAACAACTTTTTGAAGCTTGGGTGAGGTATAAAGAATATTTGGATAGGGGTCCAAACCATGGTTTCACAGATCAAATTCTGAAGGAGAAGTTCTACAGAGGGTTGGATCCTATGACCCAAGCAATAGCAAATAATGCTGCTGGCAGGTGTTTCATGAATAAGTCCTATGCTAATATTACTAATATACTTGATCGATTGACTACACGCAGTCAAGAATGGCATTCGAGTAATTCTGATGGGTTATCACTTGGGACACCATTGATTCAAAACATTGTGAAAGATAGCCAGAAAATGCAGCAGACGTTGGCACAACTGGCCACTAGTCTCTCTTTACTGACAAAGAGGCTTGATGAGAGGGACTCAAAGAAGGTAAACGTGTGTGAATATATCTCAGGCATACCGCCTGGAATGGACCAAGTCCAAGAGGGTCCATATCAAGAGGGTCCCCCTCCACCAGTTGAGAATGTTCAATATGCAGACTACATCGCAAAAGGGGAAATTCCTAGTCTAGTTCAAAGATCTGGAGACCTCAATAAGGGCAGGGTGCATACAACAACAACCGTGGGAACTACAATAACAACTATGGTGGAGCGAACCAAGGTAGATACAACAACAACAATGGCAACTTCATAAACAGAAGTTCCAACCCTTACATTCCACCAAAAAGGCAGTCTAATAATCATGGTAGTTCGAGGTTGGAGTCAATGCTTGAAAAAGTGTTGGCAAGTCAGACAAACACCGAAAAGACATTATCTGGGCTATCAGAGACAGTGGTTTCTCATTTAGCAGCTATTCAAAACCTTGAACAACATCGTGCTAGAAAATGAGGACTTCCTAGTGATACTATTCTGGTGTGGAATGTACTTTTGTTATTAGCACGAGGAGTGGTAAAATACTTCAAAGTGTTGACAAGATGGTGATTGCTCTAGATCCAATTATTGAGGAAGAAGAGGCGCATACTAATATGCCTATAGTAGATGATGAGGTCCATGGAGAAGAAAAAGTTATTGATATTCCAGAGGTTGCTGCAGATACAAGGAAACAAACGATAAAAGGGGCTCTTCGCCCTTTGACTCAGATGTACAAAGCAAAACCTCCCTTTCTTCAGAGGTTGGCTTAGAAGAATGATGATGCTAAGTGTTAATATTTCTATGATCAGTTGAAGCAGTTAACGGTGAATTTTTCATTCTTAGATGCGGTCAAAGAGATGCCCGAATGTGCCAAATTTGTGAAAGACCTACTTAGAAAGAAGAGGTTTGTTCAACATGAGATGGTGAATTTAACTCATCGTGTGAGTTCAGTTATTGCTTCCACCACAGTTCAGAAGAAGAGAGATCCAGGGGCGTTTACCATTCCGTGTAATATTGGGCTTCATGCATTCGCTCATGCTCTGTGTGATAATGGAGTGAGTATCAACTTAATTCCCCTTTGATATTTTCAAACAATCCGGATTGAAAATGCCTAGACCGACTTCTATGCGATTACAGATGGCGAACAGATCCATCAAGAAGTCAGTTGGGCTTATAGATGATGTGTTAGTGCAAGTGGGTAAGTTCATGTTGCCTGCTGATTTTTGCTATTCTGGATTATACGGTTGACAAAGATATTCCCATCATCTTGGGAAGACCCTTCCTTGCTACGGGCAGAGCGCTTATGGACTCTGAAAAGAATGAAATCAAGTTCCCAGTAAATGATGAAGAAGTGAATTTCCAAGCAAGCAAGGGGATGAAGTTGCTAAGTGCTTATGAGAGAATCTCAGTTATTGATTCGTTTGATGGGATTGATGATGCTGTCGAACATAAAATGGAAGAAGAAAGTCTGGGAAAAGTTTTTGCGGCGGTTCTGGTGAACTTTGATGCTGATGATATGAAGGGCTACGTGGAAATTATAAATGCGCTTGAGCGTCTGGGTTCTTACACTTACCACCCAAGAAAATTGGGTCTTGACCTTGCAAATAGAACTACTCCATCAGCTAAGTCTTCTATTGTTGAGCCACCAAAGCTTGAGATTAAGCAGCTGCCATTACACTTGAGGTATGAGTTCCTTGGTCCGAACAAGATATTGCCAGTGATCGTTTCAGCATTACTGACTGAGGAACAAATTGAGCAATTAGTGGAGATTTTGCGTGAGTATAGACGTGCTATTGGTTGGACCATAGCAGACATTCGGGGTATTTCTTCTGGTATTTGTGAGCATAAAATTCAGCTAGAGGAGGACAGCAAGCCGAGTGTTGAACATCAGCGGAGATTGAACCAGAACATGCAAGAGGTCGTGAAAAAGGAGATCATAAAGTGGTTAGATGCTGGGGTAGTATATCCGATTGCAGACAGCAAGTGGGTGAGTCTTGTTTAATATGTTCCAAAGAAAGGAGGCATCATTGTGGTGCCTAATTCAAAGAATGAATTGATTCCCACTCGTACAGTTACTGGATGGCGTGTTTGCATGGACTATAGGAAGTTGAATTCAGCTACTTGTAAAAACTATTTTCCCATGTCTTTCATTGATCAGATGCTGGATAGGCTTGCTGGGAGATCTTACTATTGTTTCCTAGATGGGTACTGCGCTACAATCAGATCAACATTGCCTTAAAAGATCAAGAGAAGACGACTTTCACTTGTCCTTATGGGACGTTTGCGTTCAATCGAATGCCTTTTGGGTTGTGTAATACACCAGCAACTTTTCAGAGGTGCATGATGTCGATCTTTTCTAACATGGTAGAAGATTTCTTGAAAGTGTTCATGGATGATTTCTCTGTTATGGGCGATTCATTTGATGATTGTCTTGACCATCTGGGTCAAGTGCTGAAAAGATGTGAAGAGACAAATCTCGTGCTAAATTGGGAGAAGTGCCACATTATGTTAAACGAAGGGATCATCCTCAGTATCTGAAAAGGGAATTGAGGTCGATCAAGAAAAGATAGATGTGATTGCAAAACTTCCTCTACCCATCTCAGTCAAAGGCGTCCGGAGTTTCTTGGGACATGCTGGGTTCTATAGGCGCTTCATCAAAGATTTCTCTAAATTGCTAACTTGATATGCAAGCTTCTTGAAAAAGAGGCTAAGTTTGTGTTTGATGACAAGTGTCAAGTGGCATTTAATCTATTGAAGGAGCGTCTCACTTCTGCTCCTGTTATTGTTACTCCTAATTGGTCCCTGGCTTTTGAGTTGATGTGTGATGCTAGTGATTTCGCGATAGGTGCTGTGCTTAGCCAGAGGCACAATAAAATTATGCACCCGATCTATTATGCTAGTAGGACTCTTAATGCGGCGCAGATGAACTACACGGTGACTGAGCAAGATCTTCTTGCTATAGTGTATGCTTTTGAGAAATTTCGATCCTATCTGTTGGGTCCAAGGTTATGGTGTACACCAATCATGCTGCGTTGAGGTATCTTATGGCAAATAAAGAATCAAAGCCACGACTGATTCGTTGGGTCCTTTTGTTGCAAGAGTTCGATTTTGAGGTGAAAGATCGAAAAGGGTCCGAAAATCAGGTTGATGACCATCTCTATAGGCTTGAGGAAACTGGGGTGCCAGCAGAAGAACTTGATATTGATGATGCTTTTCCAGATGAGCAAGTTTTGGTGGTGTCTATGCAAGTGGCACCTTGGTATGCAGATTTTGCTAATTACTTGGTGACTAGTATCATTCCTGATGAGATCAAATCTTATCAGAAAAAGTAGTTTTTATGGGATTCTCATCAGTACTATTGGGATGAACCATACTTATTCAGAACATGCGCTGATAACATTATTCAGTGTTGTGTTCTAGAGAGTGAGGTATTGGAGATTTTGAATGCTTGCCACGACTCTCCAGTTGGGGGACATCATAATGGTACAAGGACTGCTGCAAAGGTTCTCGAATGTGGTTACTATTGGCCTACTCTCTTTCATGATGCTAATTTAATGGTGCGTTCTTGTGATCAGTGCCAACGGCAGGGGAATATTGGTAGGAGACAAGAGATGCCTATGAACTTTATAATGGAAGTTAAGGTGTTCGATGTTTGGGGGATTGATTTTATGGGGCCCTTTGTAAGCTCTTGTGGCATGAAGTACATATTGGTGTCTGTTGACTATGTTTCTAAATGGGTAGAAGCAGTGGCTTTACCTGATGACGAAGCCAAGAGTGTCATGGGATTCTTGAAAAAGAACATAGTTACTCGTTTTGGTACCCCAAAAGAGATAATCAGTGATGGTGGTTCTCACTTTTGCAACAAAGACTTTGCGGGATTGATAGAGAAGTATGGAGTCAAGCATAGGGTAGCAACCCTTGTCATCCTCAGACAAGTGGGAAAGTTGAAGTCTCTAATCGGGAGATAAAGAGTATTTTAGCAAAAATGGTGAATGCGAACAAAACTGATTGGGCCTGCAAGCTCGATGATGCTCTACAGGCTTACCGGACTGCCTTCAAGACTCCGATTGCGATTTTGCCTTTCAAGCTAGTTTTGGTAAAGCATGTCACCTACCAGTTGAACTTTGACATAAAGCCATGTGGGCCTTGGAAATTGAATATAAATTAGGAAGAAGCGACCAAACTCAGGTTATTTCAACTCAATGAGATCGATGAGTTCCGCTACCAAGCTTACGAAAGCGTAGCATTATACAAAGAGAGGATGAAGTAGTATCATGACAAGAAAATCCTGAAGCGAGAATTTTACAAGGGTGATCCGGTCCTGCTATTTAACTCTAGATTGAAGCTGCTACTGGGCAAATTGAAATCACGGTAGTGAGGTCCATTTAAAATGGTAAGTGTCTCACCCCATGGAGCAATTGAATTGAAGTCCGAAGATGGAACTCGGGCATTTAAATTTAACGGGCAGAGGGTGAAGTACTACCATGGTTGCATATCAGGGAATAGAATTGTAGACTGATATCGGTTGAAGCACCTTGGAACAAATGCTGACTCGGCGAGTCCTGACCAAGAGTAAATTGGTAACACCATCGTGCTGCGATGTTAAATCAAGTGCTTCATGGGAGGCAACCCATGTTCTACAGCTTTCCCTAGAGTAGTGTAACATTTGTTCATTTTGTAGGAAGCACCAGAGAAAAGTGAAGTTCAACGGTCCAAGTCAGGCTGAAAAGTACGTCCCGTACTTTATTGTACGGGGCGTGATTCTTGCCCGTACTTGTCGAGGAAAACTTGCTAAACTCACTGGAAATAAACTCAAAGTACGGGATAAAAGAACGACCATACTTTATTGTACGTCCCGTACGTTGTCCTCGTACCTTGACAAGGATGCAAAGGTGGGCACTATAAGTTGGCGGCCAAGTACGTGATGCAATGTATGCCCCGTACTTCATTGTACGTGGCGTACTTATATCATGTACTTTATCAGGTAAGTAGAATGGGATTACTGGGATTAAACAGCAAGATACGTGCTAATAGTACGTCCCGTACTTCATTGTACAGGACATACCTTTTCCGTGTAAATATTTTGAGTTAAAAAAAAAAATCAAAAAACGGGAATTTCAAATAAAAGAAACGAACGGTTTCTTTCCCTCTTCCACAGTAACTCTTCAACCTTCCACCTTCCACCCACGACTTCATAACCCCAACACCCACCATTACTACCACCCATTAACTCCTACTCACCCCAATTCACTCCCTAAACGCGCTATATAATCTCACAATCACTGAAGCACACACTTTCATCTTTTGTACCCAACAAGTAAGTGGAGGGAAAGGAACTTGTATCAACCTTTGTCGTATAGTCATTATTCTCATCATAGTTTAACTCTCAGGTATGTTGATCTAGTTTGTTTTTTTTATTGATTGTCGGGTAGTTGTATATTAGTAAATTTTGTGTTTTGGATCATGGGTATGCATAATTCGGGGTGGGGATTGGTATGCTGTCGTGATTATAGAAGTCGTGGGGGAGAATATTTCATATCCCCACTAGGTTGGAGGGCATTCCAACGAATGGCCCGCCAACTTCTCGATAAATTGTCACAAAGAAAAAAAATAAAACGGGTGAAGTCTGAGTAACCCGCGCCCCAAAACCCCTTAATTGAAGCATGAAAGAAGTTATTTACGTGCTGGTGATGTTGTGTAAGTCGCTGGAAATCAATAGAGGATCTGATGGCAGTTCTTAAGAGTACGTAATGAATGTACGGGATGTACTCTATTGTACGTCGCGTACATTAATCATGTACTTCAATAGAAGATTACAGAAACTGCTGAGTTGTATACCTGCAAGTACATGGACACTGTACGTCCCGTACTTTATTGTACATCACTTACCTTGACCACGTACTTCAGTAGAACATAACAAAAATTGCTAAATTGTATACTTCTAAGTATGTGCACAAAGTACGTCTCGTACATCAATGTACGTCGCGTACCTTGTGCCCGTACTTCAAAATATGCCCCGTACTTTGAATGTACGGCTTACACAGGTGAAGCACTACATTTGCAAGCGAAGAACTTGCCGCTTCTTTCGTGATTTCTGTCCTAACTATCTAACACACTTAATATTTTCCTTCACAGGTATGCCACCCAAACACAGAGGTAGTAGCCCTGCACATGTTACACCCTATAGTTTTGTATGTTGAGATTCGAGCAACCTTTCAGGAGTTATGTGAGATTATATGTGTTTATCTAATGGTTATGAGGGTTTAAGTTCATGTAATAAGCTATGGACGGATTGGAGGATGAGGGATTTAAGAAAATTAAGTTTGTTAGAATTTTGGAGAAAATATGAAGGGAAATTTTGGCCCAACTTGGAGAAAGAATATTTTTTAGTATATGCGAAGCAAAGCAAAAGCCTAAAGTGAAGTTCATGAAGTGTAGTTTCCAACACAACAAACCGCACATCGATCTGATGTCGGAATACAGAATTATGAGCATTTTAAGATGGGCTATCAGAGCAGGGAATTAACCCTACGCCAATGCGCCTGAAGGTGGCACGAACGCGCAGAGGAGGACACAGCAACCCAGCGCGAATGCGCCACAAGGCAGCGCGATCGCGCTGAGCAATTTTTGAGTCAGTGCTAACCGACTCTAGCCAAGTATAAAAGGGGGTTTACCCCCTTATTTTCAGACCAAACACCCCTCTAAAGTTCCTAAATATTCTGGAACTCTTTCCCAACTTCCGTCCACTAAATTTTACCGCGAATTAAGTGAAATCTCCGAATTTAGGTTCGGACAGTATAGTTGTGATTATAAAATCGTATTGCGGTGAAACTTGGCTTGGATTCAAGGTGATAATTGAATATATTACAGTTCTAGTGGGTGAAAGGTATGAATCTTTCCTTATTAATATTGAATTAAGCTTAGTTAGGGAGGAAAAGTTATTAAATGATCGTATAATGAATTTATGGGTTGAGGAATGGGAAAACATCGTGTGGGATGTTTTATGGAATATATTGGTATTGATAATATTATTGTTGATGTTAGTATTATTGTTATTATTGTTGGTTACTGGATTGTGATTTCGGGCTAGGCATATAAATAGGGGAGATGTTGCCCGAATTTCGGCAGATTCTAAAAGGATTTTAATTAAAGGCTTGAGACAAGTGTATGATGGTGAGCCTAACAATAGTATGAATGATTTTATATGTATATTACGAGACTACGAACGATCTTAAGTAGATTGCAAGCCAGGAGGTAGGTTGGAAAGTAGGAAAATAAGCTTCCAGGTATGTTAACGCTAAACCCCCTTCTTTCTTAAGGCATGATCCCTTTGTTGTGAACCTATATATGGTATCCTCAATAACTCCATTTCTAAAATACCAAAGCTTACAGTTCCCAATGTTCCTATGATATCATTGAACTTGTTTCATGGCTATTGATGTTATTCATTGATGTTGATCTCATCGTATGATTTTGTTCCTTCAAGGTGAGATGTGTTCATGATGATGGTTTCATAATAATAATCCAACAAGTTTAGGAACAGGTTCTTAAGGAATGTTTATAGGACAGGAATAGAGTGCTAGCAGAGGATCCCTAATGAGGTAGTTAATGTTCGAGGAGAGGTTTATGTTGTACCTTAGGATTTAGTTATTGTGTAGTCAAGCGAGAAGGAGTACTAATAGCCTAAGATGTGCTTATAAGTCTTATGTGCTTAGTAGACCCTACGGGTTAAGTGTTGACTATGGGAAGTATATAGAGATTACTTGTAGAAGTTTGGTTATGATGACGATTATAAATTACCACTGGTCTACGACCAGTCGGGCAGACGTTATCACCGGGCTACAGTCGGTTGGGCAGATATGTGTTTACCACCATGCTACGGCTGGTTGGGCAGTTATTACCACCGTGCTATGGTCGGTCGGGCAGTTACCACTGATCAGTTGGGCAGTTGCGCTCACCGTCGGGCGGTAATCGACAGGTTACCATCGTACTGCGGCCGGTTGGGCGATTACCACGCGATCGGTTGGACGATTAGCGGGCGATAAGTAAGTTAGAGATACAGTATTGTACATGATGTAGTGGAAGATATGAGAATATTAAGAGACATGCGTACTAGATTCTCATTGGTAAGTCAGAAGTGCCTGTTGGACTCTTATCCTTCTTCTTGCAGTATATATTTATTATCATACATTTCCTCCTTACATACTCAATACATTATTCATACTGACGTCCTTTCTTGTGGACGCTGCGTTCATGCCTACAGGTGCAGATAAACGAGACGAGGATTTACCCTAGTAGGCTGCTTTCAGGTACTAGTTTTGATTGGTGGGCTCCACTTCTTCCTGGAGCATTGCCGAGTCTGGGTTGTATATGTATTTTGTGTTAAGGGTATGTCGGGGGCCCTGTCCCGACTTATGTACTTCAGTCATGTTCATAGAGGCTTTGCAGACAGATTCCTGTGTACAACTCAGTTATGTTTTGTTAGTGGATATGTTGACGTCGCAAGCCCATTGTACATATACGTATGCATGATATTATATTCATAGTTGGCCTTCTTGGCCTTATTTTTCCATTGGAGACATAGATGACGCGAGTCACAGTTTGGTTCGCTCAGCCCCAATAGGGCGTCGGGTGCCAATAACGCCTCACCAAGGTTGGGGTGTGACAACACAGGCAAGAAGGGCAGGGTTACCACGCGCTCAAAGATGTTCCCTTGAACCAAGAGTTGTCTGACGAAGACAACAGGACTTTGAAACAACTTAGAGCCTCAACTCAAGCCCGAGCTAACCCAGTATAGGTGTCCTCCCAGTCTGAAGAGGAGGACTCCTCTAGCTCAGATGAAGAAGGGTCCGAGCCGAAACAAGTTCGAGCATCAGAACTAGCTTGGAGACCAGTGGTAATCCCTACCACCCCCCAAGAAATGGCAGACTATCGAAAAGAGAAAGAAAGCCGGAGAAGGGCTAAAGCGAAGGATGCCCATCGATTCTCAGTAGAAGGCCCACGAGAGCGGTTTGACAAGGGCATTGAAAGTATAAAGAAAGGGGGTGCTCCTAGGCTAAATATTTAGGAAGAAAGGCGAATAGGATTCCGGGACTTGGAGGATCACCCGCAGATCAGGGAACTGCTGACCCACTACAAGCTAGAGGTCTTCAACAGCGAACTGGCGAATATTGCCCAATGCTCGGGCAGGAATTCTATGCCAATTATCGTGCACACTTGAGCACCACTGTGAAGCCAGGAATGCTGAAGCAGGATGTCCCACTGGCGGACAAGGTTGTGGTTGGAAAGGTGAACGTGGATATATCACCCGCTACCATAAAAAGGCACTATTTTAGGGCTGAGTTTACTTCACCTCTTTGCACGGTTGAGTACAATGATAAGATTAATATGAGGATGACACAATCAATAACGGACTGGTTAGCCTCAGTCATAGCCAAGGGTGACCCACGATGGTTGAGAACAAAGTCAAAGATATTCAAGAACACTCTGTCACTTGAGGCAAAGTTTTGGTGGGGTGTAGTGCGGTTCCGGATACTTCCTACACAAAGTGACAATTCACTCACCCCCAATGGAGTGGTGGCAGTGGAAGCTCTCATGACCCGCTACCCACTGTACATAGGGATGATGATTGAGTGAGAGATTCGGGATAGAGCACAGTACGAGGCCACTCCATTGGTATATCCGTGCCTTATCACTGCTCTATGTCGACAGGAAAATGTGGAACCACTACCTCTTATAGCCCATTGTGTCGTAGCCACTAACATGTATGACATCTACAAAACAAAAAGAGGAGGAGAAAAAAGAGAAGAAAGCTGAATTGTTACTTGAGGGTCCAGCCGCAGCAGTGCCTGAGGAACAAGTTGAGGATGAACATCAGGCAAATTTTGGGGCCACGGGAGTTGATACCACCGAGGCGCCCGCCTCTGAGGTACTTCCCACAGCAGTGACCCATTGTCCGGCCGCCACTGATACCACTACTCCTGTAGGTCCTCATGCTAGCACTGCACCCTTGCATCCGTCTGGGGAACAGAGAGCCCAAACTATTCCTCCAACCACCCAGCAGTCTTCCCAAGACCCATTTCCATTCAACAAGGATAATTTTTTACTAGTGGTGGCTCATGCTACGCAAGCTGACGAGCAATCAAAGATTTTAGCTCGACAGATTGAGAGGTATGTGAAGAAGCAGATAGAAATCGCCTTAGCACCTGTTACAGTCGCTTCCAACCAGGCCCAGGAGTTATATCAGGAGATACTTGACATATTTGAGGCACGATTGGCTACTATGGAGTGTGTGGGTCCAGGTGGTGATTTGATGGGTATGAGAGCTGAGCCAAACCGGCTAAAGGCCGATATGCTGTCATTACAGACTCGTGAGCAGAGTGTTGTGGAGGAGCCCCCGCAGCCGAGCAAAGTGGACCTCTCATCATTGATAAATGTGATGAGTTTGATGCTCGAAGAGGATACCACACCCCGAGCTGACAGAGGGAAACAGGTAGTGGGAGACGAAGTTCCTCGGGTGACAGAGTTGGAGATTCTGGCCCGGACAGCGGAGGAGGAGGAGGAGCATATTCAGATTGCTATGGATAAATCCATGTTTAACAGTTGCCCTCCAAAGACCGATCATCAGTATTACTGATGCATCCACTAGTAGCACCATGAGGGATGAGTTAGCATTAGCCTCAGTCCAGACATCCGGGAGACCAGCGCCTCCGACTGACCCTAGCACCTAGTGCTGCTAGGTCCCTTACCCTTAGAGTATTTACAGTTGATGCATTAGGGACATTGCATGATTTTCAGTTAGGGTGGGGATTTATGGTGTTGTTGTAGTGTAAATATTTGTTTAGGAACCCCCTCGGCCTTTCTTTGCCAGGGGTCTTTTCCCGAGGGTTTTATTTTTTCAAAACTGGCATGTTTAGGTTGTTGTTTAGGTTCAGTAGAGTATTTTTGACTTATTTGGTATTGTTCTGTAACTGTTGGCATGTTGTTTGTGGTGTGTTAAAAATTTTGGACCCCTCGAAAATTTAAAAAATGCATACTTAGAAACAACTATTGATTGGCATGATTTGAATCTTTGTATGACATTATTATTATTGGGGTATTGTGTGCAACGAATGAATACTTAGGACGTCACAATTGTATATGATCGTCCTTATGCCAATGTGTGTGTGAGCTATTAGTTTTATTCTATTTATGCATGTATAATTTAGAACTTACTCGGTTGGTCTTGTTTAAATCCGAAAGTTAGTTTGGTTGTGAGATGATCTTAGGCTTTCTTTGTGTAAATAGTCACTTTGCCTAAATAAGCCTGACCATATAATTGTAAATATCCCTACTTTGCCCTTTTTGAGCCTTTTTGACTTTTTTCTTGGCTGGCCAATAATGAAACCTTACCCTTTGTGAAATCAATCCACCTTCACACCCATTCCCTCCTTAATGCTACTAGATAGATGAGCCAAAATGCCTAATTTAGGGATGAAATAAAAGTGAAGTAGATGTTAAAAACATAAGTTGGGGTAGTGGAGCTTGCTAGTTGAGATTCGATGTGGTGGTTGCTTATGTGTAAAAAAAATTAATAGAAAAATCAAAAAAGTGTGACATAAAAGGAATTATAAGTTGATTAGGAATAAAACCACATTGAGGTCGAAAACTTGAGAGAAAATAAAGGGGTTGAATAAGAGGCGAATTAAGGTGAAGAGATGTTGTAGTGTTCAAGGAGGGTTAGTCACTAATACCCAAAAAGTATCCTACCTGTCCCTAAGCCTACATTACAAGCCAAAACAAGACCTAACGTAATCAAAACCGAACGAACCTAGGATGAAAGTATAGAAAATAAGGGCAAGCCTATGGTATTTGCATGTGTAGATATGAACTTCTTTGTGAATGTGAGTGTTTTTCTCTTCTCTTTCGTCTTCGTCCCATTATTGTGGTATATATGTGTGTTGGGACATTGTTTGGTCGATGTGAGGGCATATGGATGATAATTGATCAAAAAGAAGTGACCTCCTATCGTAGCGTTTGTGTGCATCATAATATGTTCGATAATGTAATGTCATGCATTGAAGCATCATTGTTAGTCGTAGCATTCCTGAGTTGAGCAATTTGTTTG
>NC_081344.1:53035934-53066935 GCF_029784015.1 Lycium ferocissimum
TTAGCGTCGCAGCACGACGGTGGTACCCATTCACTCCTTATCAAGGAACACCGGGTTAGCGTTCATTCCGAGGTGCTTCAACCGATATCGGTCAACAATTCTATCTCCTGAAATCATCCCGTGATAGTGCTTCACCCTCTGCCCATTCACCTTAAATGTCTGATTTCCATCTCTGAACTTCAGCTCAATCGCTCCATGAGGTGAAACACCTACCACCTCAAACGGACCAGACCACCTTGACTTTAGTTTGCCCGGTAGCAACTTCAATCGAGAGTTAAACAGCAAGATAGGATCACCCTTGTAGAATTCTCGCTTCAGGATTTTCTTATCATGATATTGTTTCATCCTCTCTTTATATAGTGTTGCACTCTCATATGCCTAGTACCAAAACTCATCCATCTCATTGAGTTGCAAGAACCTGAGCTTTGTCGCCTCTTCCAATCCATATTCAACTTCTTCAAAGCCCACATAGCCTTATGTTCAAGTTCAACCGGCAAGTGACAAGCTTTTCCGAACACGAGCTTGAAGGGTGAAGTCCCAATAGAAGTCTTCAAAGCGTACGGTATGCCCGTGTAGCATCGTCGAGCTTGTCATGGCCCAATCGACCCTATTTGCATTCACTGTTTTAGCTAGAATACTCTTGATCTCCCGATTGGATACTTCAACTTGCCCACTTGTCTAAGGATGATAAGGTGTTGCCACCCTATGTTTTACACCATATTTCTCCATCAATCCTGCGAAAGCTCTATTATAAAAGAGGGACCCACCATCGCTAATTATAGCCCTCGGAGTACCAAATCGAGGGCAAATATGTTCTTCTTGAACCCATGACACCGTTGGCCTCATTGTTAGGTAAAGCCACCGCTTCTACCCATTTCAACACATAGTCCACAGCAACCAAGATATATTTCATGCCACCAGAACTCACAAAGGGTCCCATAAAGTCAATCCCCCAGACATCGAACACTTCTACCTCCATCACAAAATTCATAGGCATATCTTGCCTTTTGCCTATATTCCCTTGCCTTTGAGATTGATCACAAGACCTCACCAATAGATTTGCATCATGAAAGATAGTCGGCCAGTAATAATCGCATTCGAACCTTCGCGACGTCGGGTTAACCCACTATGACCCCCGATAGCAGAGAGTCATGGCATGCCTTTAGAATCGCCATCACTTCACTTTCGGGAACACAACACCCGAATGATGTTATCGAGACGAATTCCCGAACAAATAAGGCTCATCCCAGTAGTATTGACGAGAATCCCGCAAGAACTTTATCTTTTGGTAGCTTTGATCTCTTACCGGAACTATGCTGCTACTAAATAATTGGCAGTGTCGGCATACCACGGTGCTTCTCTTATCACACGACGACACCCTCTCATCTGGAAATGCATCATCTATATCTAGCTCATAAGAAGGTCTCCCAGCTTCTTCAAGCCAAGAGAGATGGTCAACAACTTGATTTTCAGTACCCTTGCGGTTTTTCACCTCAAAATCAAACTACCGGCGGCAAAGAATAGCGCCCCATCGGATCAATCACGGCTTTGCTTCCCTTCTTCGCCATAAGGTATCTCGATGCTTTGCGTGATCGGTGTATGCCACGACTTTGGACCCCAACAAATAGGCTCGAAACTTCTCAAAGGCAAAAACTATGGCAAGCAGCTCTTCTTAAAGGAATAATTGGTAAGTATTCCCGCCTGTCACGCAGGTGACCCAGGTTCGATCCCCGGCAACGGCACCAAAATTTAATACGCTAAAATTACACCTATCAATGGTATAACGCGGACATTGTCAAATATAGTAACGCAACGAGGGTGGGGTCGAACTCCACAGGGAATATGGTGTGAAAAGGTTACTAAACTCGTAGAATGCTTAATTTAGGTCTGATGTCTTAATCCGATGATTCTGTAAAAGTTGGATTTTTATGACTAATTGCTTTGGGTTGTAATTTATGGTAAAAGAGACCAAGGTTGTGTTCCCGTTAGATAGGGTGCATGATCATGGGTATTGATCTTGATATACTTCTAATGTATCATTATATGAATGCACTTAACCTCTATATAAATCTCTACTATTTCCCAATAAATAAAGATTATCTCTTTCTATGATTTTCTCAAATATAAGAAAGTAACTATGAAGAACGGTTAATTATGCCAAGTAAATTCTTCTTATTCCTAAGTGAATTTATTAAACAAAGTTTAAAGCTTTGAGCCCTTGTTGCTTATTCTTACCAACCCTAATTATTTTCCTAAATAAATCAAGGTTTATGGCTTTAATCAATGTTTGCAACCATTAATTATGAATGAAGAATGAAGAATAAATAAACCCTAATACTCCATTATGTGTATATCAATCACAAAACACCCATCATTGGGTTCACAACCCTAGTAAGGGAATTTAGCTACTCATGACAAAGAATAAGAAATAAGAAATTAAAGAATTCACAATTGCTTACTTTGGAAGAACAGAGGAATTGATAATACTTGAATTGATGTTTGAACCTTCAAAAACTAGAGAATATTTAATGTTCTAAGCCAAAAGTCAAAATATAATAACTGATAACAATTAAAACCCTACAATGAACTATTTATAGGCTTCAAAATGTGAAATTTCAGAATTTGCACTTAAGTCCCAGGCGGAACTTATACGGTCCGTATAACTTTTCACGGGCCTTCATCCTTGTGTCTGCAGAGAAAAACACGAACTGGCATTACACGGTTCGTATAACTTTATATGACTCGTACAACTTGCCCGTGAAACTTCTTCCAACCTTCAACACATCCACTTATACGGCTCGTATAATATTATACGGTCCATATAAGTGTTCGTGTTTCAGCATCTCTCTACTGCGACATTCTGTTGCTTTGCTTACTTAACCGCAAATACGGTCTGTATATCTATCCTCAGTACAAAATTTCTGTAACTTCCAATTATTGAACCTTAAATTTATGATTTACCTTAAACATGACAAAAACACATCAAAACAACACATAACTTGCCTAAAAACAAGTAAAACTTCTCGTAAAACGGTATCAAATGTGCCATAATTTCCTGGAACATCATGCAATCAAGGCGTATTTTTCCCTTGAATTTAAAAAGAACCAGAGCACGTACATTGCAAAGACGGACCGTACTTCAATGTATGACCCGTACTCTTTCCGAGCGGGTGACGAGTTTAATCCCTGAAGATGGTCTTATATATAGCCAATAGGGTTTTGAATGTTATTATCACTTTCATAATTGTGAAATCTTGAATTTTGAGACTTGTGTGGAGACAATTTGTTCTTAGCTCAAGACAATTGCAATCGTTTAATTTCTAGTTTTATTCGTAAGGTTCAGTACTATTTCAATTATGCAATCTTCAATCTTTTATTATTTTCTTGTTGCCATGAGTAGCTAAACACCTTTACTAAGGTTGTGAACTTAAGGATGGGTGTTTTGTGATTGGGGATTGTGAATGATATAAGCATGATGGATTGTTAGGGTTCATTTGTTCTTTGTTTTCATCATATAGTTAGTGGTTGCAAACATTAGCTAATGCCATAGACTTTAGTTTATTTGGGAAAATAGTTAGGGTTTGGTAAGAACAAATAACAAGAACTCAAGGCTTTACATCTTGCTTAATAAATTCACTTAGGAATAAGAGAAATTTACTTGGCATAATTAACCGTTCTTCATGCATACTTTCTTATCTTTGGAAAAAGCATAGAAAGAAATAATATTTTCTTATTGGGAAATAGTCTAGATTCACATAGAGGTTAAGTGCATCTATACAAACAATCCATTAGAAGTATATTAAGATCGATACCCATGATCATACACTTTATCTGACGAGGACACAACCTTGGTTCTTTTTACCCATATATTTACAACTTTAAATTTCTAATCACTGTAAATTAGTCCATAAATCAAAACTCCTATAAAACCCTTTTTCTGGAATACACCAGGACTGCAAGATTAGTATAATACTTATTTAGTAAACTTTTCACACCATATTCTCTGTGGGATTCGCCCCCAACCTCGTTAGGTTACTATATCTGACATCATCTGCTTTACGCTATTAAAAGGTGTAATTTAAGCGTATCAGTAGATACAATGCATAAGCAATTCCAGCAGAACTAATAGAGGCACGATTTGATTTCCTTAGTTAGATGACCACTAATAAGTGGGTGACAGTTTGAATACATTTGAATGTGTGATAGAAACCAAGGGTTTAAGTTCAATTCGGAGTGTAGTGATTAGTAGGAGAAGAGATCAGCTAAGCCGTAAGAGAGCAAACTATCGAAGAATAGCCTTTAAGAGATATCGAAGAGGGGTTTCCCCTAAGAATGAAATTGGTGAAGCAGAGTTGTTAGGACCAGACTTGGTCTATCAGGCTTTGGAGCAATTCAAGTTAATTCAGGAGCATTTGAAAATGGCTCAGAGTCACTAGAAGTCTTACACCGATGTGAGGCGAAGAGACTTAGAGTTTCAAGTTGATGATTGGGTGTTCCTTAAAGTTTCGCCCATGAAGGGTGTTATGAGATTTGGAAAGAATGAAAAGCTCAGTCCCAGATATATTAGACTTATAGGATCCTGCGAAGGGTTGGTCAAGTAGCTTATGAGCTTGAATTGCCACAAGAGTTGGATGTTGTATACCCATGTTGAGGAAATGTGTGGGAGACTCATCGTTGGTTGTTCCTGCTGATACTATAACGGTTAAGGATGGCCTCACCTATGAGAAAAATTATCTAAGTCCAAAATACAAGGGCAGCTCGCCCCAAAATGAGGCAAGGGCCCGCCTTAGACCGCGCTCGACAAGACTGGGGGACCAAAATGCCCCATGCTATAAATTCAATGCTTAACTCAAAATTTCATTTACCAGACATTCCAACTTCGTTTTAAAGCCCTAACATTTTGTTTTCCTCCTCTCCTCATCCTCCCACGTGAAGGTAAGATCGCTCTAACGGTTCCTAAGTAATGCTAACATTTATTCATGATTAGTAACATAATTCTTCAACAAAAACATAGGATTTCCAAGGTAAATCCTTCTCAAGCGATTGAAAGCTAGAGTTGTGGTGTTCTTCGTCAAATAAGCAGTTTAGTTTGTTGGATTGGAGCGATTACATGTATGTAGGATTTCTATCTACATGTGAAAATATCTTTGCTCTTCCCCAATTCTTCCCCACGCCACGTTCTTTCATGAAAGTATAGGATTATATCAAACTAGGGTTTTATCCATGTTCATAATAACCCTAAGTTCATGTACTCTAATATACCATGTTTCTATGAATAATTCGTTATTGTATTCTTGATATTCTACTTTTGTTATTAAAAATTTGTCCGTAATTTATGAAAACCCATACTTTGCATTCCATGGGTTCTTACATGCAAATAATAAATGTTATGCATATTTTCATGAAATATCCTACATGTCTACACATCTTCATGCAAGTATATTATGTAACTATATTCATGCTAAAATACAAGTCATGCTTTATGGCTCATGGCTTCTTAGCCAACTATATCCATGTTCATGTTTTGCGAGTCGCACAGATTACCGAAAAGGTTTTACACCTGAAAACTACATTTTTCAGCGTAGGATAAGGATTGCTCCGCCCATGTTTAGGACGATACCTTCATATTTTCCCCATTGAGGGATTTGGATCTATTCATGTCATGTTCACGTCTTGTAACCCGGCAAGGTACAGAACGGCTTAGCTGATCGGGTAGAGATCAGACGCCACGTGTTAACGTGGTGGTTACATGTCGGTTATACTAATGCTCTCCCACAAATATTTTTAATCATGTTATATATATGTATGTATTCATGTCCATGTTCATGACCAGGTTTCAGTTTCAGCTTCCGCTCTTATCATGTTATTTCATGTGCCATGTTATTACATTCAGTCGCTTTACATATCAATACATTCAATGTGCTCATGTCCCTTTTCTATTTCCCGGGGACCTGCTTTCACGATGCAAGTACATATTTACAGGACGACATATCTACTCAGTAGGACATTGCACGTATCAGCTTTTGGTGAGCCCCATCTTCTTCGGGGTTTTGTCACTATTTAATTTTATGATAATTATACAGTTAAGGTATCTTTGGGGGCCTTATCCCAGTAACTATATTTAGCAGTTTAGACTCATGTTAGAAGTTTCATAAACTATTCAGTTCAGTCGTATTATGTAAGATATTTAGAGTCGTATAGCCACCTTTGTCTTATTATTTATGACAATTCGTATTCATGTTTTAAATTAGTAATTTCATTGATATCTACGATATCCCTTGTCTTAGGTTCATCGTGTTTTAAATTATATTCCGCTCATGTTTATGCGCCATGTTGATTCAGCAAGCTATGTCATTTGCTCGGTCACATGCAGTCAGGCACCGAGTGTCGTGTTACGCCCAGTCCATGGTTCGGGGCATGACAAAGCTTGGTATCAGAGCCTAGGTTCAAGTGTCTTAGTGAGTCTATGAAACCGTGTCCAGTGGGGTCACTTTTATATGTGTGTGGCGCCCATACATATAAACAGTTGACCACCAAGACATCCAGGATTGTCTCATTTATTTCATACTCTCGATCGTGCAGTTAGAGCAGTACCTTCAAGAATCGTTCTAACTCGTGCAAATTACGTATTTTAGAAAATGTCTTCTAAGAGAATGGCAGCTACGAGCCCAAGGGCTGCTATTGATGCCACCCTAAGTAAGGATTCGCAAACTCAAGAAGTTCGTATTAGGGCACATAGACTTGCACCGAGTTCTTTACCCCAGACTTCATCCCCACCGTCTATAGTGAGGGTCTGAGAGGCTCGTACTACGGTTCGCTCTGCTGCTAGTTCCCTACATGGACGTTGGGCCTAACAGTGCTCACCCAATTCGTTGCCATGCAAGATCAGCGTCAGGGAACGACTCCAAACACTGATGCTCATGAGGGGTATGTTAGTTCCAGGGTTGAAGAGTTCAGCAGAAGAGTTAACGATGTAGGTAACGTTCACCCTGATAGATCTCAAGAATGGGAAGGTAGACAATTCTTTGATAGGAGTTCATCAGGGCCTGCTCCATTTAACCTAACTAGTGCTGGCTAGAAGTACAAATATGATCGAAAGGGGCAGTCCGGCCTAAAACAAAATCTCAAGACACCAAATTCCAAGTCACAAGTTAGTGTAGGAAAAAAGGGTTTTCAGAATCCTACCTGCAGCAAGTGTAGTAGAGGACACCAAGGGATGTATCGCTCAGGAATGGATGTATGCTATGGTTGTGGCCAGAAGGGCCATTTTCATAGAGTTTATCCGTCAGCTAGGCAAGGTATCGAAGGTAATGAGGACAGAAGGCAAGAAGAGGAGAAGCTACAGAAAGAGGGAGACAGGGAATTTAGCAAGAGAGCTAAGTCCATGGGTAACTTTAACCATAGGGAATCTCATGAAGGTGGAAACAAGCAGTTCTTTAAGAATGGGTTGTCAGGACCTTCTCCTTCTACGGTCAATGCTTCAGTCCCAAGGTCTAAGTTTAATCAGAATAATTGGGATTTCAGGGCAGTAGACTCATAGCCACAAGCCAGTGTGGGCCACTGAGGTCCTAAACACCCTACGTGCAATAAGTGTGGAAGGAGGCACCCAGGAGAGTGTCGTTCAGGCTTGGATGGTTGCTTTGGATGCAGTCAATAGGGTCATCATCTAAATGATTGTCCTTCAGCAAGATAGAATAGGCAGAGGTCGAAACAGCCTATATGCTCTAGCAGGTCGTCAAGACCCAGGGACATCCTCAGACGTAAGCACAGCTATGATGATAGTAGCTCTTATGTAAGACCCCACGGGGTAGCATGTTATATTTTTAGCCACTGGAGAGCATAAATTGATTTCCACAGTTATGAATAGAAAAGAGTATGGTTCTAAAATGTTTCAGTATTGCAAAATAAGGATATGTTTATACGGCCTATTCACATGAATAAAAGGAAGGGTGTGTGACATGAAAATCAAAAGTAGATGTTATTGAAATTCGGGGAATAAGTTTAATGTGTTCAATTTTATTTAGATTAGAACCAAAAAATACTATGTTAGGAAGTACTACAAGAAGTAGATATTATTATGAGACAAGAAGATGTGACTGTTCCCTCTTAGGCTATGTGAGCAAGTGTTTATCCCAGATGTGTATTGTCTAATATGATTTTGAAGTGTATAGAAAGCTTGGGGTTGATTGATCCAATTTTTTGTTTAAGACAGATGAAACTTCCTTAAGTGTGATCCATGTCTATAGTTAAAAAAAAAAACAGTATACGACCATAGAATAGCATCGGATGATGAGGGAGTTATAAATAACCTTATGCTTCACCTTAATATTCTGAGCAGAATAAGAGAGAATGATGCTAGCAAGTGGTTAACAGAAGAATGGCAAGTAAGTTTTAAGTAGATACAATGCATTAGCAATTTCAGCAGAACTAATAGAGGCACGATTTGATTTCCTTAGTTAGACGAACACTAATAAGTGGGTGACAGTTTGACTACATTCGAATGCATGATAGAAACCAAGGGTTTAAGTTAAATTTGGAGTGTAGTGATTAGTGGGAGAAGAGATCAGCTAAGCCGTAAGAGAGCAAACTACAGAAGAATAGCCTTTAAGAGATATCGAAGAGGGGTTTCCCCTAAGACTGAAGTTGGTGAAGCAGAGTTGTTAGGACCAAACTTGGTCTATCAGGCTATGAAGAAAGTCACCAGAAGTCTTACACTGATGTGACGCGAAGAGACTTAGAGTTTCAAGTTGATAATTGGGTGTTCCTTAAAGCTTCACCTATGAAGGTTGTTATGAGATTTGGCAAGAACGGAAAGCTCAGTCCCATATATATTGGACTTATAGGATCCTACAAAGGGTTGGTCAAGTAGCTTATGAGCTTGAATTGCCACAAGAGTTGGATGTTGTACACCCATGTTGAGGAAATATGTGGGAGACCCATCGTTGGTTGTTCCTGCTGATACTATAACGGTTAAGGATGGCCTCACCTATGAAGAGGTCCCCGTAGCTATTCTTGATCGTCAGGTTTGCAAGTTGAGAACTAAAGAGGTTGCCTCAGTAAAAGTCGTATAAAAGAGTCAGAAAGTTGAAAAGGCTACATGGGAAGCCGAATAAGATATGAAATCCAAGCATTCGTACATGTTTAACAAACCAGCCGAGAATGTTGAAGGTAACTAACCTCCATATCTATGTCATGCCTCATGTCTCATGTGTCACGCTCATGTATCCAGTGCTCATATTCCATGTCTCAGTAATCATGTTTCCATGTAACCATGTCATGTCATGTCAGTTCAGCCCATGTTTCATGTCATGTTTCCATCACGTTCATGAATTCAAGCCATGTCCAGTTGTATTTCTAACCATGACCCATCATTCGATGACGAATGATCCCAAGGGGGAGATAATGATACACCCCGTATCTTAGAACTAAGGTTATAACCGTAACGTTAGAGTTTTAGCGAAAAATTTGAAAGTCTGTAGGTATTGCGAAAATGGTTAATAGGCCTACTTCGGGTACCCGTAACCCCTTGATTCATTGAGAATTTGGAAAAGGTTTCTAATGAAAGTTGTAGTACGTGGAAATACCTTTCCATCCATATAAGGTAGAGCTCAAACGGAGCTCGGTGCTAGGAGTTATGCTCATTTTACTGAACGCTGTTGACGAGCAGAAAAATATGAAATTTTGAAACATGAAATTTTGACTAAGTGTAAAATGGACAGGAGAGCTCGCTGAGTTCGCCCCAAAGCGAGGCAGGGGAAAGCCATAGACAGCGCTCAGTGAGGTAAGGGTCCAAAAAATGAGAAAAATCATCTAAGTCCAAAATGCAAGGGCGAGCTCCGAGTGAGGCAAGGACTCACCTTAACCGCGTTCGGTGAGCCTGGGGGACCAAAATTCCCCATGCTATTGTCACACCCCAATTCTGATAGGGCATGATGGGCACCCGACCCTCGGCTTGGGCCGAGCGAACCGCCGTTCCTCGTTATACTCATAATCTTACTGGACTCTTAATCATGAAATGATATGCATAATGAAAGCTTTTCAAAACATTATTTTCATTTTTGTTAACTCAAGTAAAAATTTGTGATAATATGAATCCGTAAAGTGATGCATAATGCTACATCGGCTTGTATAGCTGCTTACAAGGCTAATGTACTGTATACATGACTCTGTCTGCAAAAGTCTCTAACATAAGATATAAAATCAAAACCTAAGTTGGGACGGGACCCCAACATACCCGCTAATGTGCATGACTCACTCATAAGGACATGCTCGACGGTATCCTACGAACCGAATGGAGTCTACTAATCGAGCTAATAGCCTGGAATATCCTATAGTCAAACTCCCAGACAACTTTCCTGCAAAGCAATATGGGGCTGTGTGGCATGATACACAGCACCCCCAGGAAAAGGGACATCAGCACAGGTAATGTACCGAGTATGTAAAGTATAATCAATAGCATAATGTAAGCATATGAAATAACATAGTATGGACGAGTTATGAAATGAAAGAGCTAGCTATACCTCTAGCAATACTCATTAAACTTACTTATCCTCTTTCTATTGGGAAACTTCCATTTCATACATTTGAACACATAGTAGTATCATACCCGACCATAGAGGTTCGGTGTCTTACGTACCTAGCCATAATAAATCTTGATGTTAGACGTACCTGGCCCTACCAAGGCTCAGTGTTATCCGTACCTGGCCCTACCAAGGCTCAGTGTTATACGTACCCGACTATAGTGGTGTGCGCGCAATAGATATCGTACCCGGCCATATAGGCTCGGTGTCACAACATAGCATTCATACATTTATAACATACATATGTATCCGAGAAACATTTCAACACTATCGGGGTGACACAAAGTCTATAAACTCCCGATTTCTATTATTGAATCCCATCATCTTTATCGTCATCACTATTATCATTATCATCATCACTATTAGCATCATCATCATCACTATTATCATTGTCATCATTATCATTATCACTATTAGGAGCTTTTGCCAAAGTATCTCAAGAATATTGTAAGTTATGAGCTTCTAGCGTCCCTAAGATTTGGACGTTTTGGATATCTTGGATATCTTGGATGGCATCTCTAAAATTGAACTCATCATCATAATCGTTATCATTATCATCACAAGAAAACATTGTCAACAATATCAAGAAAATATCGAGGGTCATGAGCTTGTAACCTTTATAAGAATAGCGTGAATATCTCGTATAGACGCAAAATAAGGGAAAACATGCCTTTAGAAAGAAGGGTTAGCCTTACATACCTCTTTGTCTCCTTAACTCTATCGACTAAATGGTTCCCTTCGAAGCCGACAATTCTACATTTAAGAGAATTCGTGCTAAGATTAGATAATCGATAATATACTCAAGCTTAAGCTAGAGCTAATAAAAATTGGGCAGCATCTCCTTCGTTTATATGACTTTCTCCAAATAGTGTAACAACTCCAAAACATCAAATACAACATTCATGATACCATAGTCAATAGCGTCGACAAGTTCGACATTATTCAATTCTCAAATTTTCCTTTCAAGGTCATCCATAGCCATGGCCATAATATAATACCACATTCTTCCTCATATAATGTTTCTCCAATATTCTTAATATCATTTATAACAAAATTATACTCATACTATCTCAAGAATTTGGGGTTCATGTCACATTACTATTCAAGAACACCATTGTTTCACATATGAGCTCCATATTCTACTTTCTTCCATAATCCGTGTCTCCCAACCATTCAATATTCTAAATAATATGAGATGATCATAAAACTTACCTTTGATTGTGTAGGAATGGGTTTTGGATGGAAATGCCTCACTTGGAGAAAACCCTAACTTCAATTCCAAAGAGATTTCTTGCTACCATCAACCCTAGCTAGCATTCTAGCACTTGATTCTACTAGTTTTTGGTATTTGATCTTTGCTTTTCCTTGGATTCATGTAAATGAAGTGTGTCGAATGTTCTAGAGGTTTAGAGAGAAGTGGTGGAAATAAGAAATGAGAAATGAGACTTGGAGTCCTCTTTTTATAAAAATTAAAACTGTCCGTCGGGAGTTATACGGTCCGTATAATTGACCGTATAACTCCATCAGTGATGGATCTTCACTGTAATGGTTATACGGACCGTATAAATGGCCGTATAATCCACTTTCTCTCCGAACTTGTTCTCGTCGCTTCGTTTAATCTCCAATCCTTATGGAACCTTCTTAACACTTGTTTAACACTTCATTAGCAATCCAAGGGGCATTATAACTTCTCCCCAAGACATTATTATATCAACATTAGCTCGGTACTTTGCAAACCCTTTTCCAAGACACAACTTAAGCTTGACATTCTTCAACGAATTCTCTTCTCTTGCCTCAAAGTTCTTTGGAATCTTAATTAGAACCGTTAAGTACTACTTCTTACTCGTAGGAACATTATATACTTCTTACCCTGCGTTAGTCTATTTACTATGCAACGACATGAAATTTTCCGAGGTGTAACAGCTATAAATTCAACGCTTAACTCAAAATTTCATTTATCAGACATTCCAATTTCATTCTAAAGCCCTAAGCAGCCATTTTCCTCCTCTCCTCGTCCTCCCACGTCAAGATAAGATGGCTATAACGATTCCTAAGTAATTCTAACATTTATTCATGATTAGTAACAAGATTCTTCAACCAAAACATAGGATTTCCAAGGTAAATCCTTCTCAAGCGATTCAAAGCTAGAGTTTTGGTGTTGTTCGTCAGAGAAGCAGTTTAGTTTGTTGAATTGGAGCGATTACAGGTATGTAGGGTTTCTATCTACATGTGGGAACATCTTTGTTCTTCCCCACGCCACGTTCGTATGAGATTATATCAAACTAGGGTTTTAGCTATGTTCATCATAACCCTAAGTCTATGTACTATAATATACCATGTTTCTATGAATAGTTCGTTATTGTATTCTTGATATTCCACTTTGGTTATTAAAAATATGTCCGTAATCTATGAAAAAACATACTTTGCATTCCATGGGTTCTTACATGTATATAATAAATGTAATGTTTATTTTCATGAAATATCCTACATGTCTACACGTTTTTATGCAAGTATATTATGTAACTATATTCATGCTAAAATATAAGTCATGCTTTATGACTCATGGCTTCTTAGCCAGCTATATCCATGTTCATGTTTTGGGAGTTGCATAGATTACCAAGAAGGTTTTATACCTAAAATTACATTTTTCAGTGTAGGATAAGGATCGCTCCGCCCATGTTTAGGACGATAGCTTCATATTTTTCCCATTGAGGGATTTGGATCCACTCATGTCATGTTCACGTCTTGTACCCCGGTAAGGTACAGGAAGGCTTAGCTGATCGGGAAGAGATCAGACGCCACGTGTTAATGTGGTGGTTACATGTCGGTATACTAATGCTCTCCCACAAATATTTTTAATCATGTTATATATATGTATGTATTCATGTCCATGTTCATGACCGGGTTTCAGTTTCAGCTTCAGCTCTTATAATGTTACTTCATGTGCCATGTTATTCCATTCAGTTGCTTTACATACCAGCACATTCAATGTCTTTGATGTCCTTTTTCTATTGCCCGAGGGTCTGCATTTCATGATGTATGTACGGATTTACAGGACGACCCATCTGCTCAATAGGACATTGCACGTATCTGTTTTTGGTGAGCCCCATCTTCCTCAGGTTTTTTATTATTTACTTTTATGATAGTTATGCAGTTAAGGTATGTTGGGGGCTTTGTCCCAGCAAATATGTTTAGCAATTCAGACTCATGTTAGAGGTTTCATAAACTAGTCAGTTCAGTCGTATTATATCAGATATTCAGAGTCATATAGCCACCTTTGTCTTATTATTTATGACAATCCATATTCATGTTTTAAATTAGTAATTTCATTAATATCTACGATATCCCGTGTTTTAGACTCATCATGCTTTAAATTATATTCCGATCATGTTTATGCCCTATGTTGATTCAGCAAGCCATGTGGTTCGCTCGGTCACATGCAGTCAGGCACGGAGTGTCATCTTACCCCCAGGCCATGGTTCGGGGCGTGACAAAACTGATCCTTGCCAGGACAAGGCCCCGCCGTACTGACTATTTGTAAATACTATAAAGATCGCAAATAAATGATAAGGCCCTAAAAGAACTGAGGCTCACCAATCAGCTAATACTGGAATACCTAGCGTGCAGATCCGTTGTCCTGTAAATCATTACCTGCATCGTGAGATGCAGGCCCCATGTGAAAGGGACGTCAGTACATTTAAATAGCACTGCTATGTAAAGCAACTGAAAGCAAGAAGTATAAGTGGGGTGCTCAGGGAAAGGGCAACCCAATAAATAAACACGTAACAAATGTTGAAAATGTAACTGAAATGAACAAGAGAAGTAGAGTTATGAGTACTTCATGTTCTGCATCTGAATCCCCTATTTTCCTGTGTTTATTATGGGGCCTTGACAAAACTATGGCCTTGGCCAAGTAAACGCATCAGTCTATGATCTTGGCTAAGTATACGTATACATGAGACTGTGCCCTCGGGAAAAAATAAAAGAGTTGCCCTTGGGTAAAATGCAAGGGTGGCCCTGGGGAAAAATGCAAGAGTTAAATATTCAACAATTATTATTAAAGAACTGAGACACTTGGAATAATGAACGTTACTGAACTGAGACAAGTATTCTTGAACTGATTATGCGACCTGAAGCCTTAACTGTTTCTAAGCATACTGAGTTTCTCGCTCATGGGTATAAACCACGAGTCTATTTAGTTTGTGTTCTGAGTTCACAACGTTCGGAATGAAAGTCATGAACGAAATACGAAACTAGAGAATAGAGGTTCTGCAACTATTCATGGAACTAAAGCACAACTATAACTGATACGCTCAAATTACACCGTTTAATGGCATAACCCGGACATTGTCAAAGATAGTAACCCAATAAGGTTGGGTCGAATCCCACAGAGAACAATATGTAGGCGTTTAAGCAGATTAGGAATTATCACCAACAACAGCTAGGCCGAACGCATTAATGGTGCTTTTTAGATATGGTTTTAATAAAATACGAAAATATAAAATCTAATTTAGAAAGCAAGTAAATTGATCAATGGCTACAAGAATGGAATAAAGGAAACTACTTCTCAAGTAACGATCCAATATATTTCAGGAATTACAGATAATGGTAATATTATGTTAATTAGCCTCGATAATGACTTTAACTTAACTTCTCCCGAAGATTAACTAGACTACCTAATTGAATATCCCTAAAGCAATTAGGAGCATTAAGAACACCCGACTATGGCTACAAGTGTTATCGCCTATTCCTAGGTCAATTTCCATCAGATGAGGGTTAACGCCCCAAATTCATGTTAATTATTCTATCCCAACCCCATTCTTCCTCTTCTGAGTTTCAAACAAAGTAAATGGGCGATTCCTAGGGTTAGCTACTCCCTCGAGAAACGTTGAAGAACAAGAATAATTAAAATAAGAATAACTTACTTGATTAAAAATAATGTCGATCAATAAATAAGCACAACAAGAGTTTCAATCTCAATTGTCACCAAGAAATTCCCATAAACAAGGTTTGAATAAAAGAAAGAAAATATACGTAGGAACCCTAGCCTCCAGACTTGTGTTTTCTGCCAAAGATATCTAAGAATTGTGGCTTATGAAATATTTATAGGTGTAGAAAAAATATCCCAAATAAAATAACCCAGTCCAAATTGGACTGGGATAAAATATTCCTTCAAAACTGGGCCTCGGAAAATTGTTGAGTGCATCGCACCACAGCGAAATTGGAGGCGTCCAGTACTACAACGTCATGGGACACTTAATGTTGCATCTCATTCATTTGTTGGCTGCCGCTGTAAGAAACTCATTAATTTCAATTGTAATTTGCTTGCTACTGCACTGCTCCTTGGGAAATCATTACAACATCATGATATCTCCTTGTTTATTTAATTTTCTGTTTTCGTAATTTTAACACATGTCATCAAATTTTGGTTCAAATCTCTTCATCTTCACACCACTTTATTCCTACACATTAAAAATATAATATTAGCACAAATTCTTATAATTAATATTCAAACGACGATTAAATGTACTAAATGTGAGGCAAATAATGACTAAATATATGCAGTTCTGGCCGAACATCAATAACTCTGAGGTAAATCGTAACAGTCAATAAACCATATCGTTGGGAGAATTATCAACTTTTCCAAACCTGGAGAGTTAGCCTCACATACTTGTAAACGCTTCAATCCAACGAACTAGTTTGCTTTTCTGACGAAGAACACCCAAAACCCTAGCTTAAATCACTTGAGAAGGATTACCTTGGAAATCCTATGTTTTCGTTGAAGAATCGTATATTTAGTGCTAGGATTGATTAAGAATCGTAGAGGTGTTCTTACCTTGATGTGGGTGAGAGGAGAGAAAATCGTCCTTGAGGGGTTTTCTATGAAGTTGGAATGTCTGACAAATGAATTTTCGAGTTAAGTATTGAATTTATAGAATGGGGCATTTTGGACCCTTTGGCTCACCGAGCTTAGCCTATAGCATGACTATGTTGTGATTTGAGGCGAGCTCACCTGTCCAAAATGTACTTAGAAAAACTTCAGGAATTTTCTCCTTTTGGTCACCACACCTCGCTGAGCTTAGCCTATGGCATGACTATGTTGTGCTTTAAGTTGAGCTCAGCGTGCTCCTAAATCCATTTCACACTTATTCTCACGTTTTTCTACTTTGCCGACGGCGTTCAGTAAAATGGACATAACTTTTTGTACAGAGATCCGTTTGAGCTCCACCTTATATGGTTGGAAAGGTATTTCAAAGGGCTACAACCTTTTTAAGTATTCTCTAATTCCTAACGGATTTTCATGAAATCTAGCTGGAAGACAGACGTATCGAAAACTTAACCGATTCTATCGAATCTTAAGCACCTCACTATCCATCTTGATTCCAAAACAACTATTACCACCCATACTCATCCCGATATACTTCACATGTCTAAAATGTCACATTAATACTCATTTAACACCTCCACACCTAATCCGGATTTATGGGATGTTACAGACCGTTTTCTATATATAGAAATAATTTATCTTTATGCAATGATTTACAACCACACAAAATACTTTCTTCGTCCATTTTTACTTGTCCTCTATACTAAAATTAGATGTCCATTTGTACTTGTCCAGTTTGGAAAACCAATTGATAATTTACCATTCTATACATGTTTTACCCTTACTACTCATTATTGTGTTGGAAACGTCAATGAATTGCTAGTGACTGCACAACCTTTAAAGTATGTTTAATTATTTTCAATCATTAAAGGACTTGGTAATAATTAGGGGTAGGGGTGTTCAAATGAGACCGAAAAACCGATCCGAACCGGTAAACCGAGTCAAACCGATTTAATAAACCGAAAACCGGCTTGGTTTGACTTGATTTGGTTTTAAATTTTAAAAAACCGATAACATTTGGTTTGGTTTGGTGTTAAACCAAAAAAACCCGAACCAAAACCGAACCAAACCGATAGATACATACATATATAAAATATTATATATATATATATATATATATATATATATATATATATATATATATATATATATATATATATATATATCTTCTTCAAAATTTTGGCTCAGATCAAGTCCAATATAAATTCAAATAATTAGAAAGAAAAGTGTAGCCCATTTAAATTTAAGGTAAAATAAAATAAAAATTTGCTAAAGGTAAAATAAAATTTTCCCCCTTATCCAGTTTTACAGTTCCCTCTTTTACATGCCATCTGAATTACTACTAATAAACTAGCACTTTATCTGTAACAAATTAAAGGGAAGAAAATGGCAATTGAAATTTAAAAATATTTGGTAGATGACTTTGTCTTTCTGTTTATCATTTTCCGTTTTAATTTCTGTGCTTTCTTCTCAATGCTTTATAAACACGATGGCAGCTTGTCTTGCAAAAAGATTCGAGTGGCTATTCTTGGTCGTCAAGTTTGCAAGTTGAGGACTAAGGAAGTCGCTTTAGAGTATAGCTAACAAAAATTCCGGAGGGCTGCGTAATATCAAAAGGCTATATGTAGGGAGGTAACTAGAATCATGAAAAGTAGATGTTACGTTTTTGTAATTCCCATACCCATAGGCATAGGCCTATACCTAAATGAAGTTAAATGAAATAATTAAGAAGATTCTTAGATTTGAATGGATAACGTCAAAGCCGTATTTAGTTACCATTTAATTCAAAGGTTCTTTGTATTAATACATTCTTAAAATTCGAAAAAACCGAACCAAACCGACAAAACCGAAAAAACCAAAACCGATAGAATTTATACTATAATGGTTTGGTTTGGTTTGAATATTAAAAAAAAACCGACTTAATTGGTTTGGTTTGGTTTTAACCAAAAACCGAGTCAAACCGAACCGTGAACACCCCTAATTAGGGGTGATAGAGTCAAATTATCATTATATTTGTGACTTCTTAAGGAGTGTGCCAAATTAATACAAGACAAGTAAAAATAGACGGAGGGTCTAAAAAAAATCTTCTCTTCTTTCTTAAACTCCGAATCCAGTTAAACAGGTTCACATAAATTGAACGGAGGGAATATTTTCTTTAGTTGAAAATTGTCTCAAATGTTTAGTATTATTCTTTCGTATAAAGGCTCCATACACAAGTGTGTTCAGTTGTACTTATGGGATTGTATACGATTTTTTACTTTGTTTTGATTTCATTATTATCATGAAATGCTTCATCTATGGTTTTGGAATTGTAAAGGTCTCATGACTTGATTTGAAAATAAATATGATCTTTAAATAGCTTCCTCACTTAATATGATTATATTCAATGCGGGTATATCATGAGTTTAGCTCGTTCGGATCGAATAGTGTCGAATGCCGATCACGTGAATTTGAATCGTGAGAAGTATTATTTGAGGTGTGGGTGTTGGTGTAGGGTGGTGGGAGGGGTTGAAGTGAGGGTGAGTGGGGTGTTGAGGCGAGGGCATGGAGTAGGATGGCCAAGGGACGAGGGGAAGGGCAGATTGCTGGGAGTGGGAGGAAGACAACATGAGATGGTACATATGGAACTTTTCTTTGCTTCTACTAGAAAAGTCATTTTTCCTAATTTTTGAGGAATTTGTTTTCCCTGAGAAAATATCTTGATCAACCAAATACAAATAAACGAAACTTCTTTAGAAAATATTCCTATCCTGCACCCCAATACGAAACACACTACATTAAGAGCATCAAATGCTAGAAGCTAGTTTGCATTACATTACGTTAAGCGGATTTATCAATTAATTTTTTTCCAACACAAGGTAACTTTGCAGATGAGTTGAAGGTACTCAGATCTAGTACTACCTATTTCTTGAAGAATGGAACACTTCTTCAACCCGAAATACATATATCAACTTGTTAAATGTTCTTGTGAAGTCTGCATGCGAAGTCTTTCATTCCTTGCACATTCCACCTGGAAATAATAGAAGCATAACATTAGGAACTACTCTTTTGCTGCTTACAAAACAATGTGGAACTAAAATTTCACATTGATATAACCGTTGAAGTAGAATATAGGCTCTATAACTAGGTAACTCCAAATAAAAAGAAGATAAAAAAGAGAATGTGACATGTTCTTTTCGAAAAAAAATTTTGTCTCCTGCAATTTCAAACAAAAGAGACTCGCCGTATCAGATGCTCCTTCCTCAAAAATCTGAAAGATTAAATTTCTCAACACAGTAGATGGATTTAAAGGGGTAACCAAGCCAACATCAGTCGCGGAAAATAATCAACACCAGCGCACCTTTGCTCGTTGAAGTCTTGAAGAGCCACTAAAAGTGGAGTAAACATGATTTTATGGGTATTATAGATCAACATCAGTGCACATTTGCTCACTAAAATTGGAGTAAAACAAAGTACTGTTTGAACCCTAACATAACATTACGAGAATGCATCAAAGATTAGAAACGAATAAAGTTAGTCCCCACTTCACTAAAATGAGGAGTTCACAATATCCGCGGACACTACGGAGCTATTAAGACAGGCTTGTCAGCTCTTTGTAGTCTAGAGAAGTTGAACTATGAGTATGACCAGCAGAAGGATTAGCCAAAAGTGTCTGGTGACAAATATATTCTAAAAGGCAAAGTAGCAAGAATCTATACCCGTACCAACAACCCCCCCAAACCCTAAACTGGATTAAGTTCTTCGAACACATACTTAGCTTTGCAGAAATATGGATTTGAAGGTAGACTAGCTTTCTTTAAAAACCAACATTAAACCTGCCCACATCCAACAAATCCTGCTGTTGTAGAGATGCGGAGCTGCAGAGTCCACATGCTACTCTGTTTCCATGTTTTGTCCCTCAATGAGTCAAACTTTAGCAGGGTGCATTCTAAAGGTGCAAAATAAATGTGTCCCTCGATGAGTTGAAGTTTAGATGGATATTCTCAAAGTGCAACATCTTCAATAAATTAAGAAAAAAATAATTTGAGATTCATTTTCAAATATAACTTCCAGATTTATTTTGCTTTTCTCAGATCATATTAATAGGGACCATACCTGGAAAGCCTTTAAGATAGAATTGTAATGCCTTTGCTCTGAAATTGCAGCTGCATATTTCCCCTTGAGAGCTTCATGAGCTTTCTGCTCCGACTGTAGTGCAATTTGCACGTTTTCCAGCTTCTGGGATATGCAGGTTCATGTTACAGACCATATAAACACTGGGCAAATGTCTCGATCTTTTAATGTTATTGACCACTAAATGTTCAAAAAGGCATTTTTAGAGTACTGAAAATTTTCTCTGATGAGAGAAAAGCATAAAACTTCAAGGTGAAGACAAATTCAGTTGTTTAGAAATAATATCTAAGTATGTTAATTTTATGAAGAGCACATTTAGAAATGCCATAATATTTCAAAACTGCACAGAAGCAACCTTTCAGATTACTAATTTTTTTGATCAAGTAAAGTATTTCATTCATAAACAAGGCCATAATCGGCCGTATACAAGTGGTATACCAAAAGGATTGTGTATGAGTCGAGAAAAAATAAATGGCACAACTATAGCGGTCAGTGAAACAAAGGTATACGACCCAGAGAAAATCTATTACTCCTTTCCACAAAACTTGCCCACTTAAGAAAAATAAGCAATTGAAGAGCCATCAAGGAGATCTTCAAGCTTTCCTTTAAATGGCCAGTGCAGATGAATAAATCCTTTAATTTTAACCTTTAGTTTTAACAGAGTTAGCCAGGATAGTCAAAATTTACAAGCAGTATTAACTTAAGAAAACAGAAGAATATGAAAAGGGAACACTGCATCAAAATATATAGGTATACTGGTCCCGTATTAGTTTCGGAATGCAAATCCCATGTAGTCTCTTTCTCAGATTGAGAAGTCATAGAGATCAGTTCTCTGAAAATACATCGCTGAACTTTTCGAAAAAAAGATCACCTCAGTGAGATCAGCAATTTAGTTTCCAAGAACTGCTTGAAACATGTCATGTTCACAGGAGCCACGGATTTCTTTTCCCTTTCTTGAATGAAGAACCAGTTACTAGAAATGTGGTCCCCATAAATCAAAAGAACATATACGTGATGGTCCCCATAAATCAAAAGAACATATACGTGCTAGTATCTTTTTGGCATAAGGTTAAGATCTCTACAAGTGATTAGGTTGTCCCTTCACATCTCTTGATCAATCTTAAGCATTACACAGACTTTGATTTTCTTTTTTTTGATGAGGTAAAACACAGACTTTGATCTTTAAACATTGTAATCAAGTAATTATAGAAGTTGAACGCTGAGAGAACTAATTTTTCTTTCAAAGTCTGATAAGTTTTCTTAGATGAAGCAGTCCTGATTAGTTTTTTAATCAATTGACGATTCATATTAACAATCTTTAGATGAAGTAGTTTTATATACATTTTCCTTTTTATATTATTTCTACTGCATCAACTTTTAAAATATTAAAATTAAGGATCCTGGGGCTTACACCCAGCGCCTCGATGCGTACATCTCTTCCCATATCAGAGAAAACGTCTCCCCTCGCTCTCCCACCTTTAAGACACAGACGGATATCAGTTAAACTGATCCTTTTATCCTTTTTCTTTAAGAAAAATTCTCACTCAATCAAATAAATTGGACAAAAAGCTAATTAGAGTAACCATGACAAACTGACATTTGAAAAAGTTAGTAATATAATAACCTCGGCAAAGCCCAAGTGAAACATAGGACTAAATTAGAACTATTATAAGATAATTCTTTTCCGGTTTTTAACAATTTCTGACTTCATCAAATAAATTGGACAAAAAGCTTATTAGAGTAACCATGACAAACTGACATTTGAAAAAGGTAGTAATCTAATTACCTTGGCAAAGGCTGAGTGAAACCTGGGACTGAATTAAAACTACTAAAAGATAATTCTTTTCCGATACTCTAGTATGAAATTCTTCTTGTTTTTTTTTGTAGTTTCTATTGAATATGTTTTCACTTTAAATCATTTTTCTTCTTGCTCTTAGTTACATTGTAGCCCAATTTGCCAAAAATAGGCAAGGTTAAAAGACGTTAAATTGATTTGTCTTAAAAACTGAATCACTGGATTATTTCTAATGTGGATACATATCTGAATATAAGATGCAAAACTAAAAGACATGATACGGTTTCGCTAAATCACCAGAACGTCCAGCTTTTCAAGCGCAATGTGCATCTTTCCACACGTAAATTTTCTGCTCCATTTAAATATACTAATTAAAGTCCAAAGTTACACCAAGCAGGACGACCAAGAACTGCTTCACTCTCCCTTCTATATTAGTAAAGATGCATATCAAGTATGAGTATGGATACCTGTTGAGTTCCGTGCAGAATTCCTTCCATTGAATCAATTAATTTCTTTCGACCAGCAGGGCTAGTAAGAGCATCTTTGAACTATACAAAGAGAGACAAAAGGTGACAAGATAAAAGAAATCAACACCGTGCACGGAACAAATAGGATGGATCAGCACACAAAGGGAGGAAGATTCAAACAAAGTTTGGATATCAACAAGGAATCACCAGCAGGGCTAGTAAGAGCATCTTTGAACTATACAAAGAGACAAAAGGTGACAAGATAAAAGAAATTAACACCGTGTGCGGAACAAATAGGATGGATCAGCACACAAAGGGAGGAAGATTCAAACAAATTTCGGATATCAACAAGAAATCAATATACAACATGGGAGAAACCAAAGAAAACTACCAGAGAAATACAAAGTGTGTAAGATCGATTACAAAGTATTCTTTCAATTTAATCTATGTTAAATCAGTACGGTTACGCAAAAGAAGAGGAACTCAGAAAAGCACCAAATGTCTTTCCACTCTTCAAGACACAAAACAATCAAATACAACTCTCTCTCATTGATAATAGGATCAATGGGTCATTTGACATATAATTTGATGCATTTCACCTCATACTTTGGTGTGTTTTAAGTGTTTTGATTAGTGAAAAATGACTTAAGCATCTTAATTTTGAGGATTTTAATGTAAGAAGATTTGAGCTGAAATGAAGCAAAAATGCAAAATTTGGAGTAATTGCATGAACGTGACGTGTTGCATGGACATAGCGTCGGAAATGGGCAAGTTCTGACGAAGGAATTGCATGCTAAACAGTGAAGCAACTTCCCATCGCATGGTCATCGCATAGGGAGATGTAACATCCCAACCTCTAGTTTTGAGTTTTAGACGCTTTGTTTCATGGCTTGAGACTTCCCTTAGGTCTATATGATGTTTTAGGACTTGTTGGGATGTTTGGTTTGGGACACGAGGGACTGGGTGAGTTTCTGCATCATCAAACAATTTTGACAACTCAAACAGGGCCCTTGGAAAGAATGGCCAGCACTGTGGTCAGCACTTGGCAAATTTTGTCGCTGAAACTTGGCGGATTGCTGACCCACGTGGAGCCAGCACTGCCCCAGTGAGGCCAGCACTCTGCAGATATAGCCGGTTTTGTAATTTTTATTTCATTCTTTACCATTCTGAGACTTGGAGAGCTCGATTTTGAAGAGTTTTGACCTAGATCTTCTTCTACAGGCTTGGGGTAAGTGATTCCAGCTTGGATCTAAGACTATTTCATGAACCCCAACCTAAGATCTATCATCTAAACATGGAATTAGATGGGTAAAATTCGAGATTTGAGACATATACCAGAGAATCATGAGGTTTTGAGCATGCAAATGGACTTAAAATAAGAATCTAAGCATAGATTTGATTTCCTTAGTAAATGGGTAACCCGATAGTGAATCTTGTTTCAAGGTTGGACCTAGTCTAGAATTATCGAATCGAGTCCAATGTCTTTGTTGGACCTCATTGAGTATTCTTTTGGATAGACCAAGTTTTCTTGGTGGATTCGGAACGAGGAAAGGCGGTACGCAAAGGTTAAGGCTAGCTCGGACAGACAAAAGTTAAGGCTTTGACCTCAATGAGGGAACTTATCCCAAATTGACTCGTTTGTACATACTATGAATATGGGATGTGCGTGTGTGTGTGTGTGGGGGGGGGGGGTACCGTATATGTGAAGTGACGAGCGTATGTGTGGATACAGGGGCTTAAATGCTACACCGGATATAGAATCACATTGCTCTCTGTGCTTAGCATGTTATTTGTTTGTGTCATGACTATCTACTGCATTCTTCATGCTAGTATAATATTATAGGCATCTCTCACATGTTAGTTCAACATTATAGGCCATATGTATGTCGCATTATATGATTAGTTGCTAGTCATGCACTATACATATGCATTATAAATCGCTTATCTGATTCACTCCTGGATGTGTCTATGGCACATGAGTTATCCACGCAGATTATCATATACGTGTGAGTTGTCCATGTTTGGTTGAGCCTAAGGCTAAGATATGGTGTGTGGATATGGATTCATCCCTCATGAGTCATTGTATAACCTGAGCACCTCGGGCAATGTGCATGCAGGATTGTTTGGCACGGGGGTGCTGGTGTTGAGTAAAGTATGAGTCTTTATCATGCATACTTGATTTCTGACTCTTGATTCATGCATTTCATATAAATGTTGTAACTGTGCATATCTTATTAAGTTGTATCTATGCATAAGTTATCACAATGTATCTGTACATATCATATTATGTTGTGCCTGTACTCCACTTCTATCAGAAGAAAGACAAGAATAGCATGGGAATAGCGCCCTTAACATGGACAACATGGAAAAAGAAAAAAAGAAGAGCTCTGGAAGCGGTGGAAAGTGCTTTCGTACAGATCAGCTTTTTCTTTTTTGTATATTCTTGAAGCACTTTTTGATATCCCTATATGTGTTGATAATTGATATCTCTATATTCTATGTAGAGAATCATGTACTTTTAGTAAGATTCTCTACATTTTATATACATCTTGTACATGGGGCCACCATATCAGTAACATTAACTTAAACAGAAAAAACAAAAGAGTATTACATACACCAAAGGATAAAGGTTCTTTTTTGCTTTGTACAATACCTGTGAGCGTATGGAGTTCAGTAACGATGTTTCCTTTAGCATCAATTCTTTTATCTCCAACAATGTGTTGTAAGTAGCATAGTATCTACGGGTTTGACGATCCTTGGCCTGCATCATTCATTTTAGAGGTTAACAAAGTTATTGACAAGGAACTGAAATGTGAGTCATGGTCAAATGAAAGTTAGTAACTATGCTTGTACCTGGATATGAGTATAAAGTTCTGAAAAACGGAGTTCATACCTGCGAAAGAAAAGCTCTCTCAGAAGTATGACGTACAAGGCATGTAAGATTAATCCAACTATATTCATGGCTAATAACAGGCACACCAATACAGAAATCTTTTCAAGTTTATAAATATTTAATAAAAGAGATAATGGGACCTTGAATAGGATCAATGCAGTGAAGAAGCATGTAGACTATAAAATGGCATCTTTTCATCGTTCGGGAAAAACATTATGCTGCATTCTAAATGCATAACAAATAGTAAAAAGGAGTGTCATTCTTGAAATAAAGACAACTTCTATGGAAGTGAATATATTTGATGCTCAATTTTCAAGAGAGGTGATGAGATAATTAAAATATGTAATATGAAAGTTATTGAAGGTACATGTTGGATAAATGGACCTTGAGTATAACTCGACTGCGAAAGCAAGCTCAAGTAGTGAGAATTTCACAACATCTTATGAGGAAACAACAACACATACACTTACTGATCTCGGATTCCCTCATGCCCAGGACTAAACATCTGGAGTGTGTAGGAACAAACTTAGTGGCCCAACGTTGGGTAACCCAACATCAAGAGGGGTCTAATTTTAATATCACGTTGGGAAAATGCACACTGGGGATAATACGACCCTAAAGTTAGCTCAAGTGATAAGGATTGCCCAAAAGCATTTAAATACACAAGTAATTTAACAGTGTGGAACTGTAATAGTAACAAATTAAGGTTCAGTTCACTTTTCGGCAGAGAGAGAGAACGAGGAGATAGAGAGAGAATGTGTGTATTAACGAGCATGCTTCAATAACTTAAGTTAATGTCGTTTCACCACCACTTTAAATGTTGTGGCTAGTGACTGAAAGCATGAGCACAATTTGCTATTTGCTGTACTCAGTGGGCTTATGGATGAACTTCTACTGGAAACACGATATCATGACATAACGACCCTGAATTAGATATATTTTTCCCTTCAACTAGTATGCCTGGGCACCTTAGTCGTGGTTCAAGAAAATTGTTATAGATCAGATATCGAAATTTAGGAACTAAACTTCTTATACCTGGATTAACTCATTAACAAGAATAATAGTAATTTGATGGGTTCAATAACAAGAGTTGTGCTAAATGATACGTGATGCCATCTAATTATCAATTCTTTGTTCTGCCATCTTTCTAGAGTAATTTCAATACTACCTAAATAACCAAGAAACTAAATAGGCCATGAACCTATAATCCATTAGAATACATCTAAATCCTACAATCTAATATGCTTTTATGCAGTTTTCATCTCCAAATCATCATGGAGGGCTGCTGGAGAATCAAATTCCACCTCCTACTTAGCTACTTCACAATAGTAAGACTCTGAAACTTGGACAAAAGTCAAACATAGAATCCTCTATAAGATTTTGCATACCGGTACTCTTTCACTTAATAAATTCAAAGCATCTATAAAGTAGTAAGACAGCTAGCATAAATTGTAACAAAGAAACTAGAATCAGATAATCAACAGGTGAAAGCCAAATCCAGGGCTTTTTTAAATCAATATCATAACTAATTGCTTCCACAGCAAAATGCTACTCTATTCTATTAATTCTAGAAGCAACACACGTTCACAAATTTAAGGGCTTACAAGATTTGGGCTAGGAAGAAATGAGGTTTCATTGATAAATGATGAAACTCTTAAGAGTTCAAGAACCTTTAGATAAGGATAGACTCCTACATAACCTTGCACTCAAGACCCAAGGGTGTGTTAGTAGTCAATGAAGTGGGTTAACAGCGACGAGGTATCAGGTTTAAATCCCAGTGAAGGCAAAAACACTAGGTGATTTCTTCCCATCTATCAAAACCTTGGTGGAAAGAGGTACCCAGTACCTGTGCTGGTGAGAGGTAGCACATACACGTGGAATTAATCGAGTTGCACGTAAGCTGGCCTAGACACCACGGTTATCAAAACAAAACAAAACAAAAAAGACTCCCACATCTTTAGCTTGAATTTGCTCCAGATAAATGCTTTCAAAGAGCTAAATTTACCTGGTTTTCGATTCAATAGAACAATTCTACACCGATTCAACATTCAAGCTCCTTGTATACCGAACATACTAGAGAGGGATTTCTAAATTCAGCAGGTATGAAGAGTATAATGCACAAAATGGAAAAGCACTAATAGAGGAACATACTGAATGAGTTCAGCTTGTGATGGCACATCATCGAGCTGACGTTTAAATGACAGAATCAACCTCAAATTAGCTGCAAGTTCCTATCAAAAGAAAAGGAACTGTAATTCAATGTCATACATCATCAAGGTGCAGTTTATAGGATAGTGGTGAACTTAAGTACAACAATGTTGTGTTTAAGTAGAAAGATGTTGTAAATCTAAATCTTACCTATCCAAAAGAAAGATGCTATAAAGAGAACCTACAAAAGTAAATGGTTCTCTACAATGTACACCCATTCATTGGCACAAACGGGAATCTCATGGGTGCACCAAAAATAAATGAGGGATAAAAGGCTATTCTTCAAACATACAAACTCACGTTTAATTCATTCAAAAGCTCTTCTACTTCTTTCTCTCCACACTACCCACATAAGAACAAATGGAGAAATGACCCATGCTCTGCACTTCTCTTCCAACCTCCCTTCTCGTGGTAAAGCAGAATCTAGTAATTACAATATCAGTCCTTACTAACTAGGAATTCCTCAAAATCCGACTAACCAGTAGAACCTTGAAAAATATCATGAAAGGGGCATAACAATGTAGAAGTAATGTACAGAAGACTCATACAGCAGCATAATAAGCCAAGACAATAAAACATTGATTAAACAGAACAGGTTGATGTAATCCAGAGTAGATATAATTCTTTATAATTTGGTAAATCTGAAGCAACATCTAGGTTGTGTGATGAACATCCAAGCCAACAAACAAAGCATAAACTTTTGTCTATGCCTACCAGACAAAGGCTACTCAAATTGGCCCCGCCATAAGAAATTAGAGAGAAAGCAAGTAAGAAGCTTAATTATTTTTCTTTATAACCGTGGTGTACATGCCAGCATGCGCGCACCTCAACTAATTCCACGGACTTTCACCGGCGACAGGTACCAGGTAACTCTACCAATCAAGGCATGGGAAGAAATCACCTAAATTTTTGCCTCTGCTGGGATTTGAATCTGAAACCTCACGGTTCTCAACCCACTTCATCCACTAGGCCACACTCTTGGGTGCGGTAAGAAGCTTGATTATTCCCTCAAGTTTGGTTGGGAATCTATTGTAACTTATTTTACAATATGGTAAGTGCATAATCATGAAACTGAATCGTAATAAAATTCCTAATAAAATCAAGTCTAATTATTGTGAATCTTGTATAATAAATACCACTTTCCTTCAAGTTGGAGCATACATATCATAAGCTCTAAGCTTGTTACAAATGTACTCAATTCGAGGCCTTCTGTGGGATTTGGTAAGAACATCTACTAGCTTATCATTCTGACGGAAAAAAAATGTGGGTATGCCAGACTCGATCTATAAAACATGCCAATTGAGTGATACAATGTGTTCATAATCAATTATGATGTTTGAATATTGATGTAGATGTCGATTTGGGTGTTGAAAGTGAGTTGAAAGTAACGATAAAGTTGTCTCCGTGTGACCTATAGGTCACGGGTTCAAGCCATGGAAGCAACCACTAATGCTTGCATTAGGTTAAGCTGTCTATATCACACCCCTTAGGGTGCAGCATGCGAGATGCTTTGTGCACCAGACTGCCCTTTTTAAGTGAGTTAGAGGTAATTTGGGATGGAACATAGCAAAAAAGGGAATTAATTATCACGATCCAAGTCCATGGCACGCATTATCCGCCTTGAGCCTAGGCCCGCACAGTTTGTCTTTTGGGCTACGCCACATCGAGCCCCAAAAGCACACGTACCATATAAACTTGAGTTATGCTTCACAAAGCTCTTTACTTTCGTCTCTCATTCCGATGAGAGATTTGCCAAGGTGTCATGTGCACCTCATCTTCAGAAGCTTGCCGGCCTGTCAGTCTTACTTGACCCGCCCTCATCAGCCCGCCCTCCGTTAGGGGTGTCAGATAAATTAAAAAGTTGGGTTGGCTATTGTGCATCGAGCCATAAGTGGGCCGTGATATGGCGTGCCCACCACATGAGGCCATAAGTGGGTCGTGATATAGCGTGCCCACTACATGTAACATGATCGCGCTAAGGGAATTCACAAGGAGAGGCAGCAATCTTAACGGACACTACGTGGCCAACACATGAAGCCTGCCTAGCAAGCTAACCAGATCACGTGATAGTGATGCCATGGCATGAATAAAAGACTCGTTATGCGATGGCCACACCATAGCGTTACTGGTCAGAGGCTCAGCATTATAAAAGCTGAGATGTCAGAGACTTAATCCCAATTCTCAAACTTCCACAGGGGATTTTCATGTCAAGACTTGATCCAACAATCAACGTGAAATCATTGATGACTATTTGGGTTATTTAATGCTCATTTATGTGAATCAACCTCCAAAATATATGATTTTGGCCCAAAAAACAAATTCGACCAAGTTTCTCCAAAAGTCAAGAAGTCTTCTGATGAAAGATTTAACAAATAAGGTCGTCGGAAAGTAGGTCAAATATTCATGCATGTGCCGAATTCCGACACGGTTTGACAACGCGTCCAATGATGGATTTCTGGAAAAGGTCTCTCGGACTAGAGAAAACTTCCTTGGGTGATGGTGAGAACGGGAAGGCAGCATAAAAGGATCTAGGGTTCAGACAAGGAATTTGACTCTGACCGGGAACTATATGCATCCAGTGACTCAAAATGTATTGGTGAGCAAGTTTTCTAACCAGGCTTTGGTACCATGAGAAATTAGGGAGAATTCAACTCAGAAGTTTGATTATTCCCTCAACTACAAGTGCTTACAATATGATATGTTTATAATTCCAAATGGCATAATACATAAACAGGCCCTCAAACTTGGCCTCAGCTGGCAAGTATGCCCTCCAACTTTGGGTGTGCACAAGTAGACACCTCAACTTATCTCCACTTTGTCAATTGAACACTCCAACTTATAAAATGATCATCTAAACACATCCAAAATTTATGTGCCACGTCAGCATTTACGTTTACGTGTTCAACTTTATACAAGTTGAGGTGCCTACTTGTGCACACCCAAAGTTGGAGGGTATACTTGCCAGGTGAGCCAAAGTTTGAGGGCTTGTTTATTTATTATGTCATTCCAAATCAAATCCATAATTAAACCAATCATAACTAATGGTAAAGCTTGTAAA
>NC_081344.1:53067035-53076526 GCF_029784015.1 Lycium ferocissimum
ATTCCACCTTCCAACTCTTTCCTCCTGCAAATTCCCAAAGGGACGAGTGTATATATATATATATATATATATATATATATATATATATATATATATATATATATTACTATTATATATAAGAGGTAATGTGAGGACTTTTGTAGTCCTCGCATTTAATTTAAAATTTTTAAAAAAAATTCATTAATTACTTTTATGTCTAATTTTTATTTATTTAAGTCGATTTTTTTTGTTTTTTGTTTTAAAGCCTACCTTTTAGAAATTTATCGAGCCGGACTTTGTAGTCGCTACTAATAATTTTCAAATTTTTTTAAAACTTTTTAATTAATTACTTTTAGGTCCTAATCTTATTTATTTATGTTAATTTTTTTGTTTTTTTTTTTAAAGTCTCTTTTCAAAAGGCTATCAAACCTCCACCTCATTTTTCACGTTTTTTGATTTTACGATTGGTGCTCGATATCGCATTTAAGCCCAATTAATGGGATATTCGCCTTTGCATCGCGCCTTTATTCGGGGAGAGCGCTTCCTCCAAAGATTTTTTTCCATATCCATGTTCGAACCCCTAATCCCTAATTAAGAGGAGCGACTTTCATTGCCGCACAAGTTAAATTATGTATTTGTCTTAAAAGTTCATTAACTATGTATAGATTATTTATTTAGAACTAAATAACTTCAGAAAATTAGGATACATAAGTTATAATGTCAAATTCTGTTTCCAAATTTGATTTGAATTAAATAATTTCATCAAAATGGAAGTTAAAATATTAAAGGAGTGGAATGAAAATTTTGCTTTTATATAACTACCCACTTGTGGGACTACAATGGGTATATGGTTGTTGTTGTTGTTGTTGTTGTACACTTGTACTAACACAAATTATATTTCTTTAGTTAAAATATCTGCTTTTATATCTTGAGTTTGGGCCCGGGCTGAGCACGGGCCTCACATAACTAGTATATATATATATATAAACTAGTCTCGCGGCTAAGCCCGGCCCAACTCCAGATATAAGAAGTAATATTTTAATTAAAAAAATATAATTTATGTTGGTAATTAAACTTCAAATAAGTATATTTTCAATATATAAAAGTAAAACTTTCATTTCATTCCTTTAATATCTTAACTTTTATTTTGATGAAATTATTTACTTGAAATTAAATGCAAAGCCATAATTTGAAATATATGAGTTTCGAATCCTAAATTTTTAAGTTATTTAGTTCAAAATTAATAATTTATACATATTTAATGAACTTTTAAGACAAATACAACTGAATCCGATCAAATCGGTAGCTGACACTCTAATTCCGCCCTACTTCAAACTCATTTTGTGTTTAAAAGATTCAATTTAGTTAACCAAACAAGAGATTTTAAAGATAATCCGATCTTGACTGATAATATTATCTTCATTTTCAACATTATATGGCATCATTTAATAATTTTTAAAACTATCTAAAAATTATTTTTGTACTAATATTGGTAAACACATATTAGCTCATTAAAGTATAAATATAAAGTAAAAGAAATGCCTACATAAAAGAATTTTCAGAAATTCTCAAATTTCATAATACAAATATAAAGTAAAAGAAATGCTTATATGTAAAAATCTATAATAAGCAACAAATGAAAAAAGAAGAAAACAAAGAGCAACAAGAAGCAAGATATCTAGAGAAGAAATGACTATTTTTTAGGTTAATAGATAAGATCTATAGAAGAAAGCAACATGAAAAATAAAGTGCAGCGAATGGGTTGTTCCTCCCTTAATCAGGGGTCTCGGGTTCGAGTTTGGGTATAAAAAAATCCTTGGTAGGGAGCGCTTCCCCCAATTGGGCTCTATGCGATGCGAATCTGGATTAGGCGAGCGCCAATGCGGGTACCGGATACCGGATAGAAAACATGTAAATAAGGCAGAATGTTCGATAGCGTTTAAAAACTAAACCATAAGAACAAAAAATAAATTTGACTTTAAAAAATAAGACCAGGACCTAAAAGTAATTAATTGAAAAGTTTGACATTTTTTGGGAAAGTTTTATGAGGACCACAAAAGCCCTTTTGTAGTCCCTTATATATAATAGTAATATAGCACAGGCCCAACATCTATTTATAATTTTATTTTTATGCAATTATAAAAAGAATTGATATATTTTACAACATTTCTTAAAAGTCACGTATGTAAAGGTAGAAATTTTGGGAGTACGGGTTCAATAATTTGTGCCACGATACGCGTTAATCAAATTTGAACCAGAATTTTAAAACTTATTGAATTTTTAACTACTTCTAGATACGGAAATGTCATTTGAACTACCATTCTCCTACGCTAAAACGTGAAACTTTTTATACATATGGTGATTATGTATATTGTGTCATATAACATGGGCATAGATGCGGTATAAGATTTCTATCCTTTTTTTTTGTACTTAACCTATCATAAGTAGGTACTAATAAATTATTTTGGCTATTATGGTGCTCCGTATATAATTAGAAACTTAAGACATTGGAAAATGCCTTTTGAGAATGTAATACCCATCTTAGTTTATTTTTAGGATATTAAACAGTACTGTAATAAACATCCGAGTAATTTATTTTATCAGTTATAACAATATTCAATTAATTTGATTATATAATTACAGTTGGTTGAGGTAATATATCACTCATGGAACTATAAAATGTAATCAGTTGTAATAGTAATTTTTTTAAAAATGAAGCTTGATAATAATATATTCAAAACTACTTTTGAAAAATTAATCACCATTATTGACTTAATAATGGGGGATACTTTGAGAATTACATGGATATTGCTTGATTTTTAATATGGGGTCCACGTTTTTTTTTTCAGTTGTAACAATATTCAATAAATTTGATTATAGAATTATAGTTGGTGAGGTAAGATATCACCCATGGAACTACAAAATGTAATCAGTTGTAATAGTAACTTTTAAAAAATGAAGCTTGATAATAATATATTCAGAACTACTTTTGAAAAATTAATCACCATTATTGATTTAATGGGGATACTTTGAGAATTACATGGATATTGCTTGATTTTTTTAATATGGGGTCCACGTTTTTTTTTAATATTGCTTGATTTTTTTAAATATGGGGTCCACATTTTTTTTTTTACATGAGTTGGAGGTGGACGACGAAACCACCTCCAACCCATGCTTATATATAGTATATAAAAAAAAAATATATATATATATATATATATATATATAAGGACAGTAGTCTAGCTTAATATTAAGCCAAGTGGCTAATATGAACAAACCATTTGGCAACAAATTCTATTGCATTAATTATAAAAGAAGTTATTAATTGTAGTTCAAAATATTACCTAATTTAATAATTTAATAATAATAATAATAATTTATTCTATATATATATATATATATATATATATATATATATATATATATATATATATATATATATATATATATATATATATATATATATCGAGAATAGTCTAGCTTAATATTAAGTCAAGTGGCGTAATATGATCAAGCTACTTGGCAACAAATTCTATCTGCATTAAATATAAAAAAGTTATTAATTGTAGTTCAAAATGTTACCTAATTTAATAATCTACTACGACTACTGCTAATAATAATAACTATATATCTATATATCTATATATATAAAAAAGGAAAATAGTCTAACTTAATATTAAGACTTGATTGTTCAGGGCTTTCAGAAACATGGTAATGATTTTTCTAAATTTAACATACAAAATAAAATAAATAATAAGTTCTTTCCTTTCATTTGAATTAAACACTAAATATATATAGATATTTATTTGCTAATGAGGATAGAGATAATGCAAAGGAGGGAAAATTTATTTGCTTATTGCATGTAATCGAGAATCAAAGTTATTGAAAATTCTGTAGATTTTTAACAAAAAAACATGTATATCATAAGGTAAGAAAAAGAATAATGTTTGTTTGGATAAAGATTTAGTTTTGGGAAATTAAAGAAAAATTGGCAACACATATGATTTTCTAATTAAATGCTACATTAAATAATTAGGTGATTAGATGTAAGGAAAAAAAAAAGATGTAGTTATGATTTACTTTAATATTTTATATAGATATAAAATATGTATATTATATATAGGGTATGAAAAAAATTATGTTGGGATTTTTTTTGGGAGGGTTATTAAAGGAAATTGGCGACACATATTATTTCTCACTCTTACATTTAATAAGTAAGTCATCAGATGTATGAAAAAAAAAAAAAAAAAAAGGACATGGTTATGATTAATTTTTCAAATTTAAAATGAGATTTGGTGGTTTTAGGCTTAACCTGCTATATATGCCCTTCCAGTAAATACATAAGTTAAATTAGGTTTGCTCCTTAAAATTACTCTTCCTTCCGTCACCGCTTCTTTCAAAATTATTTTTTCTCCGTCTTCCCCTTTCTGATAGAAGGTTCTACCATTATAGATGTATATTGATTCAATAGGTCTCCATTTATTTAAATTATTTTTTGATTTTCACTATGTTTTATAGTGCCACAAATGTATGGGAAAGGATGAAGATATAATATTTTTGTGTGTGAGCTGATTGATTAATCTTTTTTAGTTTTGTTTTCGAATGAATGATCTTATGTGGCTTTATCTTGTGATATGACGTTTTATGATCTAATTTGCATTATTTCTCTACCATTTTGTTGCATAAGTTACTTTCATGTTCTTAACTTTTTATCAATATCTCCAGAGAAGTTATATCATTAGTTCTCTTATTTGTAAATCTTTTATGTAAATGCAGGTCATATTGCTTACTTATTTTCATATCATATTAGGCAAAAGAAATAAGAAACTTTATTATAAGTATTTAGTTTTCTTAGTTTCCTTTTGAATTTTACAATATCTCATAATACTTCTTCGGATTATAGAAGGCATTAATTTGTTTTTGTAGTGTTTGAAACTTAGATGGAGGAGTAGGAATTGGCGATAGCAGTGCTTAATATTGTCGTAATTCCAAGCTATTATTTGATCTTTTGGTTGATTTCATGTGTTTTTTAATATTATTGTTTAATGATAGTGATAATTTATCTATTAATCCAATTTTGAGAGAAATATCGCTGGATTAATTAATGTATTATACAATAACAATAGGCAAAAATCGTAGAATTTGTTTTCCTAAAATTATCTTCTTATAGTGTAGATATATTTGGACAAGATTTTATTTGAATATGAGATTGAAATCATTTGAATTATCATTAGAAAAGTTATATTATGGATAAAGTCATGTGACTGAAATCAGAACAGATAAAGTTAAAAATAAGAAATATTGAACAATAAAAGAATTTCAAGCTTTGGCAATGTAATGATACCAAGTATAATAAATATAATATCTATAACGATAAATAAGGAATACAAACGTAAAAAACTTTAATGTAAAAATATAGAGGAATATGACTTAACATTATATAAAAAGATTAAGCATAAAAATTAAATAGTTAATACTCACCGCGCATCGCGCGGGTACGTACACTAGTTTCGTAATAAAACGTTAAATCAAGGAGATGATGGAATAGTGATAGGATTAACCCAATTTTAATGAATGTCGATATTACTAAAGAAAAATATATACGGTTAACCTATTTTCTTTTTAGTTCGTGCAAAAAATAATGATCTCCTTTCATATTTGAAAATAATTTACCAGCCACACAAAAAATATAAGCCTCATTTTACACCACAAGTTTAATAAAGAAAACATCATACCACCGGGTTCGAGTCTTGCGTATAAAAAATTCATGGCAGGGAGCACTTATCCTGAATGCCCTACGCGGTACAAATCTAAACATAGATGGGCTTCAATGTGGGTATTAGACACCATGTGGGAAACAGAGGCGGATCCAGGATTTGAAGTTTCCGGGTGCCATGCGTCATTCAATCAATTTGGGCTTCGGGTCGGATTATTCGTCTTTTCGAGCTTTGATTCGGGTTATTCGTCTTTTCCGATGAAACATTTATTTATAGCAATATACAGAAGAGAAAAGCATAAAACTTTCAATAACATTACTAATATCATAAATATCCATCATTCATTTACAATTGTCCTCGACGAGGTTTCATCTTCTGAAAATGATCAATGACGACATCATTACTTACATTTGTGAATACATCACGCTTTATGTAACAAACTAAACAATCATTCAAATATTGATCACCAATGCTATTTCGCACTTCATTTTTTATCCGCTTCATGGATGAGAATGCTCTCTCCACAGTTGCGGTAGCAACAGGTAAGATCAGAGTTAATTTCACAAGTAAATAAACAAGTGAATAAGTATCCACAAGATTTGCCTCAACTAATGCTTTTGCCAAATCACGAATTCCTTGCAAGTTGGAGAACTTGGGATTACCACTTCGCATATGAAATATGAAAGTATCGAGTTGGTAACTCAAATCTCGAATCTGTAGTTCATCAAACTCATTTGGGTAACACTTTGCTAAAGTCATGATTCTACCTTTATCAAAATTAGCAAAAGAATTGATAGGATTCAAGCTACCCATCCCAAGAAGCAAATCACTACTCGCTACATCAAAGCGATCATTAAGCTCTTGAAGTTGCACATCAATCACAGCACAAAAGATTTCAATACGCAAGTGATGTGAATAACAAACACCAAAAGACTTACGCTTTGACTTTCCAGGAAAATAAGACTCATCTAACTTGGGAATCAAAATATCTTGTGCATCACAAAATGAGGAAACATCATCCAACAAAGGCCTCCATCCAGTTTCCCTCATATCTTGCAGTCTTTCTTTTGCAATGTTAAGAAACTCCACGACATTAATAATATCTTGATCCTTTTTTTGTAAAATTTTGCTCAACTCATTTGACATTGCCAACACTTTCAACATCAAGTGAAACATAAAAACAAATTTGAATGTTTTAATCTCAGTCAAAAGATATTTTGCTTGATTTCTATCACTTGAGGTGGAACCTTCATGTTTAATCACTTCAAGCACATGAACAATAGTTGAGAAAATAATAATAAAGTTATCTAATGTTTTGAAATGTGATCCCCAACGAGTATCACCTGGTGTCATGCCCTATTTTTAACGGATTAAAACTAGTTCACAACTTATGACTATGTTTTCCCTGGTTTTGTAAATTTTTCAGGGTCGCCACCTAATTTTAGGAAATATTAGGAAACCATCTGTAAAAAGTGAACTCCATTTTTTAGTCTTTGAAACCTGTGAGATTCTATCCCGAGGAGAAGGTGTTAAGCATCCCTCAGAGCCTATCCGAGGACAGTCTTTAAACTTAGTTTAATTAACACTAGAGGGGGATTATTTATCTATTTCTTATTTACTACTGCCTATTTTAAATAACTGCTAAAGGAACTAATATCCAAAGATAATTTGTACAAATAGCATTTTTTTTTTAAAGTCACGATCACGTAAATAAATATATGCGCGTGTGCAAATGCTTAATGGGGAATATAGATGCACGTGTGTAAAAAATGATGTATGCGTATGTTTATTTGTAAAGTAAGTGGTTTAGTATGCTTGAGATGTAAACATATATATACATATTCATGACGTATTTTGTATAAAATAGTGTAAAAATGGGAGGATTAGTATGTATATTTTTTGAGAAAATAATGTACATATAGGATATTTATTTCCTACGTAAGGTGGTATATAATGTTTCAAAATAGTCATTTGTCGATTGTAAGTATTATATATGTATAAACGTGATGTAAAGATGATTAAAAGGAATTATTTTGAAAACAAATAGTATATATATGTATGAGCGTATATAAAATGGGATATTTACCTTATGGCTTTCGTAAAATAGCTTGAGCCACTATACTCGGGCTCTAATATAATTTCCTCGTTTAAATTCAATGAATCTAACCTGTTCAATATGTTAGCCTAAAAATAGAAAATGATTACCCATAAAATACGCATCTTATCCTTTTGAAACCCCTATTTGGATTGCTCATTTTGTTAAAATGGATTGAAAAAAAGAACGTTAATTAACTTTAAAGAAGAGAAAAAAAAAATCAGCTTTATCTATTGGTTAGAAAATGTTTATAACCTGTGAAATACACAAAGTTAAAGGGATGTTTTTCACTTCTTCTTAAGCTATCCTTAAACCAAAATCTATATCTAAGGAAAAGTGGCCAAAGACAAAGCTCGAGCCCAAGTTCACAAACAAACAAGAAATAGAATCCTCCCAAAAAAACCCAAAAAAAACGTTATGAGGGGCAAAAACGTATAATGATACAAAAAATATAAAAAAAATTTTAAAAGAGGAAGAGGGACGGAGACTCGCACGAAAGGGGACCGACAAGAGCATTGCGGACACCATTTTTTTTTTTAATCGGGGGGGGAGTTGTTCTCAAATGCTCCCCAAATGTTTTGGGAAAAAAAAAAAAGAAGAAGAAAGGATTAGCACGATTTTCAAACATAAAAATAGTTAATAAGAATAATCATATAATCGAAAAGAAGACGTGTCTTGCTTTGGGTTTAAATTTTCACAAAACTCATTTATTGAATGGTCATCCAAAATTAATAAACTTCGACATATTAGGCAAAGGGTTTAAAGGGTTTTTAGAGTAGATGAGTACATAAGGCAAAAGCACAAAAGTATCCGTTTTGCAAGTTAGATTCTAAGCACTTAATGCTAAAACTAAACTTAAATTAAGAGAATATTTGGTAGTCAACTTTGGGGGTAGTTGCCGCAAGCAAAAAACTAACCCCCTCAAAAGCTTTAAAAAGGTGAACCTGAAAGATATCTCAACCACTTAATCTTTAAGAACCTCTTACTCAAAAAAGGCATCTTAACAGAGACTAGCAGATTCACTAAGAGAAGAGGTAATTTTTACGGATTCAAGGAAAGTTATGACTTTGGGCTCAAACTACACACTATTAATTTTATAAACATTCAAGGTGAAACCTATGCAAACACTCATCTTTAAAACAAATATAACCAAGCTATGAAACCTACTGCCATATGCTACAGTTCTTAAATTAGTATTTAGAAACAACCTCAAACTGAACATTTCCTTTTTAAAATTCATTTTAAAGAAAAGAACGGTTTGAAAATTACTTGAAAAAAAAAACGTTTTAATGCTCAACTCATGGAGGACAAAAAGGGCAAAAGAGTTATGAAGCAGGAGGAATTTCATATATATTACAAGAGGTTTTGTTTAAAAGTTCATAAAAGTTCTGAGACTAATAGCATTTCTCCTTTATCCTAAAACAATTTCGTATTTAAAATAAAGTTAATTGTATTCTTTAAAAAAATCAAAGATATAACTAGAGATCAAAGGACACGGGGTGCTAACATACATATCGGGTAATTTAAACCAACACAATACCCACAAAAAAAGAAAGGACTAAAACCCAAAAATCAAGGGACAATGCCATCACTTTTAACAAATTTAACAAAGCAATCCAAACAAAATAAACACATGCTACATTTAGTCATTTTAGGCATATCAATCCCAAGCTACTTGAAACAACGATTACTCCCGATTT